>NC_058088.1:68178950-68519264 GCF_014858855.1 Bufo gargarizans
TTCTCTGTTACGGGACCTCCCTCCTCTTCCTGGGTGCTGGGCCTAAATATATGCCAATGGACTGTTGCAGTGGTGGCTGACGTGAAGCCTCATTCTCTGCTATGACATGCAAACTAATTCTCTGTTACGGGACCTCTCTCCTCTGCCTGTGTGCTGGGCCTAAATATATGCCAATGGACTGTTGCAGTGGTGGCTGACGTGAAGCCTGATTCTCTGCTATGACATGCAGACTGATTCTCTGCTGACATGAAGCCAGATTGTCTGTTACGGGACCTCTCTCCTCTGCCTGGGTGCTGGGCCTAAATATATGCCAATGGACTGTTGCAGTGGTGGCTGACATGAAGCCTCATTCTCTGCTATGACATGCAGACTGATTCTCTGCTGACATGAAGACAGATTCTCTGTTACGGTACCTCCCTCCTCTGCCTGGGTGCTGGGCCTAAATATATGCCAATGGACTGTTGCAGTGGTGGCTGACGTGAAGCCTCATTCTCTGCTATGACATGCAGACTGATTCTCTGCTGACATAGTAACATAGTAACATAGTACATAAGGCCGAAAAAAGACATTTGTCCATCCAGTTCGGCCTGTTATCCCGCAAGTTGATCCAGAGGAAGACCCCTCTCTAGTAGCTATAGCCTGTAATATTATTAAGCTCCAGAAATACGTCCAGGCCCCTCTTGAATTCCTTTATTATACTCACCATCACCACCTCCTCAGGCAGAGAGTTCCATAGTCTCACTGCTCTTACCGTAAAGAATCCTCTTCTATGTTTGTGTACAAACCATCTTTCCTCCAGGCGCAGAGGATGTCCCCTCGTCACAGTCACAGTCCTGGGGATAAATAGCTGATGGGATAGATCTCTGTATGAAGACAGATTCTCTGTTATGGGACCTCCCTCCTCTGCCTGGGTGCTGGGCCTAAATATATGCCAATGGACTGTTGCAGTGGTGGCTGACGTGAAGCCTCATTCTCTGCTATGACATGCAGACTAATTCTCTGCTGACATGAAGACAGATTCTCTGTTACGGGACCTCTCTCCTCTGCCTGGGTGCTGGGCCTAAATTTATGAAAATGGACTCTTACAGTGGTGGGTGACGTGAAGCCAGATTCTCTGCTATGGGACCTCTCTCCAATTGATTTTGGTTAATTTTTATTTATTTAATTTTTATTTTAATTCATTTCCCTATCCACATTTGTTTGCAGGGGATTTACCTACATGTTGCTGCCTTTTGCAGCCCTCTAGCTCTTTCCTGGGCTGTTTTACAGCCTTTTTAGTGCCGAAAAGTTCGGGTCCCCATTGACTTCAATGGGGTTCGGGTTCGGGACGAAGTTCGGATCGGGTTCGGATCCCGAACCCGAACATTTCCGGGATGTTCGGCCGAACTTCTCGAACCCGAACATCCAGGTGTTCGCTCAACTCTAATTACAATGTTTTGCACTCGCGCGGAAAAATTGCGGGTGATCCCGCAACTCACCCGCACATTTTCCCGCAACGCCCGTCTGTAAGAGGCCTAAAGGGGTTGTCTCACTTCAACAATTGGCTTTTATCATGTAGACAAAGGTAATATATGGCACTTTCTAATGTATTATTATCCATATTGCTTCCTTTGCTGGTTGGATTCATTTTTTCATCACATTATACACTGTTTGTTTACTTTTATTTTCCTAAATGAAAGGTGGAATATGATTGAAACTAGTTTAGTTGCCTGTTTGCTTCAGTTTAGATCTCTCTCTTGTGTAGAAATGTAAAATATATTTTTTTTGAATTGCCATGTTGATATGATATAATTATATATATATATATATATATATATATATATATATATATATATATACATATATATATATACAGGGAGTGCAGAATTATTAGGCAAGTTGTATTTTTGAGGATTAATTTTATTATTGAACAACAACCATGTTCTCAATGAACCCAAAAAACTCATTAATATCAAAGCTGAATATTTTTGGAAGTAGTTTTTAGTTTGTTTTTAGTTTTAGCTATTTTAGGGGGATATCTGTGTGTGCAGGTGACTATTACTGTGCATAATTATTAGGCAACTTAACAAAAAACAAATATATACCCATTTCAATTATTTATTTTTACCAGTGAAACCAATATAACATCTCAACATTCACAAATATACATTTCTGACATTCAAAAACAAAACAAAAACAAATCAGTGACCAATATAGCCACCTTTGTTTGCAAGGACACTCAAAAGCTTGCCATCCATGGATTCTGTCAGTGTTTTGATCTGTTCACCATCAACATTGCGTGCAGCAGCAACCACAGCCTCCCAGACACTGTTCAGAGAGGTGTACTGTTTTCCCTCCTTGTAAATCTCACATTTGATGATGGACCACAGGTTCTCAATGGGGTTCAGATCAGGTGAACAAGGAGGCCATGTCATTAGTTTTTCTTCTTTTATACCCTTTCTTGCCAGCCACGCTGTGGAGTACTTGGACGCGTGTGATGGAGCATTGTCCTGCATGAAAATCATGTTTTTCTTGAAGGATGCAGACTTCTTCCTGTACCACTGCTTGAAGAAGGTGTCTTCCAGAAACTGGCAGTAGGACTGGGAGTTGAGCTTGACTCCATCCTCAACCCGAAAAGGCCCCACAAGCTCATCTTTGATGATACCAGCCCAAACCAGTACTCCACCTCCACCTTGCTGGCGTCTGAGTCGGACTGGAGCTCTCTGCCCTTTACCAATCCAGCCACGTGCCCATCCATCTGGCCCATCAAGACTCACTCTCATTTCATCAGTCCATAAAACCTTAGAAAAATCAGTCTTGAGATATTTCTTGGCCCAGTCTTGACGTTTCAGCTTGTGTGTCTTGTTCAGTGGTGGTCGTCTTTCAGCCTTTCTTACCATGGCCATGTCTCTGAGTATTGCACACCTTGTGCTTTTGGGCACTCCAGTGATGTTGCAGCTCTGAAATATGGCCAAACTGGTGGCAAGTGGCATCTTGGCAGCTGCACGCTTGACTTTTCTCAGTTCATGGGCAGTTATTTTGCGCCTTGGTTTTTCCACACGCTTCTTGCGACCCTGTTGACTATTTTGAATGAAAAGCTTGATTGTTCGATGATCACGCTTCAGAAGCTGTGCAATTTTAAGAGTGCTGCATCCCTCTGCAAGATATCTCACTATTTTTGACTTTTCTGAGCCTGTCAAGTCCTTCTTTTGACCCATTTTGCCAAAGGAAAGGAAGTTGCCAAATAATTATGCACACCTGATATAGGGTGTTGATGTCATTAGACCACACCCCTTCTCATTACAGAGATGCACATCACCTAATATGCTTAATTGGTAGTAAGCTTTCGAGCCTATACAGCTTGGAGTAAGACAACATGCATAAAGAGGATGATGTGGTCAAAATACTCATTTGCCTAATAATTCTGAACTCCCTGTATATATACATACATACACACACATACAGCATAGTAGAAAAAGCAGCTAAAAAGAAAAAGAGGGTCAAACATCCAGTCAGGACCTGGGTGGAAGAGCCGCCAGCCTAGATCAGTGCACCAAAGACGGTGGTATCAGTGGGGCAAGGGACAGGTACAGTAAGTATTATCTAAAAGATCTTCCATCCACAAGTTATTACCAACTATGATTTTCATCTGTTTTACTTATAGGAGCTAAATACCTGAACTTGCTGATGCTGCCACAGTTTTTTTTTGTTTGTTTTTTTAAACATCGCTCCTACGCCTGGCGTTCTCGCTCTTCGTTTTTAAATACTGAGAATCGGAACAGGGAGGAGGAGTTGCCACGGTTTCTCAATGGATGTCTCCTTCTCCCTGGCTGTTCTGCGATCCAATCACATTGGAGAGCGTCACAGCCAGGGAGGTTTAGGATTTAAGGTTAAAGAATGAATACCAGGGGATGTCCTCAGGGCTAGCTCAAAGTCAAATTGTTTAAAATGGGCAAGTGGTCAACCCCTACAAGCAATACAACTTACTTGTAAGTAAAAAAATAACATAATGGATGGCATAATTGATTACATAATATGTAATCAACTTTCTATAAGATGGACCGGCCCATAAGACACACCTAGGTTTTAGAGGAGGACAATAAGAACAAAATATTTTGAACCAAAAGGTGTGCTTTTGGTGGGTTTGAACTAATGGTGGTCTGTGGATGACACTATTATGGGGTATCTGTGGATGGCACTGTTATGGGGGGATCTGTGGATGGCACTGTTATGGGGGGATCTGTGCATGGCACTGTTATGGGGGGATCTGTGGGTGGCACTGTTTTAGGAGGGATCTGTGGATGGCACTGTTATAGGGAGGGATCTGTGGATGACACTGCTATGGGGGAATCTGTGGATGACACATATATAGCATCTTATGCTATATACAGTCATGTGAAAAAATTAGGACACCCTTTGAAAGCATGTGTTTTTTTGTAACATTTTTAATAAAAGGTTATTTCATCTCCGTTTCAACAATACAGAGAGATTAAAGTAATCCAACTGAACAAAGAAAACTGAAGAAAAGTCTTTTCAAGATCTTCTGTAAATGTCATTCTACAAAAATGCCTATTCTAACTGAGGAAAAAGATAGGACACCCTCACATGTATTCCCTCTTAAATTGGCTCAGATCTCACACAGGTATATCACACCAGGTGCACATAATTAGTAGATCGTTACTCTGCATGTTGAATGAGGCTTGCCCTATTTAAACCTCAGACATTTAGTTTGGTGTGCTCCTGACTGTTGAAGTGAGAGTGAGCACCATGGTGAGAGCAAAAGAGCTGTCAGAGGACTTCAGAAAAAAGATTGTAGCAGCCTATGAGTCTGGGAAGGGATTTAAAAAGATCTCAAAAGATTTTGAAATCAGCCATTCCACTGTCCGGAAGATAGTCTACAAGTGGAGGGCTTTCAAAACAACTGCCAACATGCCCAGGACTGGTCGCCCCAGCAAGTTCACCCCAAGAGCAGACCGCAAGATGCTAAAAGAGGTCTCCAAAAACCCTAAAGTGTCATCTCGAGAACTACAGCAGGCTCTGGCTACTGTTGATGTAGAAGTACATGCCTCTACAATCAGAAAGAGACTGTACAAGTTTAACTTGCATGGGAGGTGTGCAAGGAGGAAACCTTTGCTTTCCAAGAGAAACATCGAGGCCAGACTGACATTTGCCAGAGATAAAGTTGACAAAGACCAGGACTTCTGGAATAATGTTCTTTGGACAGATGAGTCCAAAATTGAATTATTTGGACACAACAGCAGAGGACATGTTTGGCGTAAACCAAACACAGCATTCCAAGAAAAGAACCTCATACCAACTGTGAAGCATGGAGGTGGAAGTGTCATGGTTTGGGGCTGCTTTGCTGCAGCAGGACCTGGTCAGCTCACCATCATAGAATCCACGATGAATTCTACTGTGTATCAGAAGGTGCTTGAAGAACATGTGAGACCATCAGTTAGAAAATTAAAGCTGAAGCGGAACTGGACCATGCAACATGACAATGACCCAAAACATACTAGTAAATCAACCAAAGATTGGCTGAAAAAGAAGAAATGGAGAGTCCTGGAATGGCCAAGTCAAAGTCCAGATTTCAATCCCATTGAGATGCTGTGGGGTGACTTGAAAAGGGCTGTACGTGCAAGAAACCCCTCAAACATCTCACAGCTGAAAAAGTTCTGCATTGAGGAGTGGGGTAAAATTTCCTCAGACCGATGTCGAAGACTGGTAGATGGCTACAAGAACCGTCTCACTGCAGTTATTTCAGCCAAAGGAGGTAACACTCGCTATTAGGGGCAAGGGTGTCCTATCTTTTTCCTCAGTTAGAATAGGCATTTTTGTAGAATGACATTTACAGAAGATCTTGAAAAGACTTTTCTTCAGTTTTCTTTGTTTAGTCGGATTACTTTAATCTCTCTGTATTGTTGAAACGGAGATGAAATAACCTTTTATTAAAAATGTTACAAAAAACCACATGCTTTCAAAGGGTGTCCTAATTTTTTCACATGACTGTATGTGTCATCCACAGATTCCCTCCCATAACAGTGTCATCCTCAGATCCCCCCCATAACAGTGTCCCTATGTAAAATTGAGAATGACCCCCAACACAGGGTTTTGGGGCCAGCATCTGGTATTGGAATGGCAGTGGGGCCTGGTGCAGTCACTGTATTCTATTACACCGGGCCCTGCTCACTGTAGAATTAATAGGTAACGTGGAGGCATAGGCGCTGTTTTAAACTATAGTAATCCTCTGCAGCATAGAGAAATCCATGTAGTACGGTACTAACTTGAAACTCCTGTAGGCAGGCCGGGCGGGCGGCGGCAGCGTAACGTCATTCACTACGTCACACACCTGCTCCTCCCACTTTATGAATGAAGCAGGTGTGTGACGTAGTGAATGACGTTATGCTGCCGCTGCCTGCCCAGCCTGCCTACAGGAGTTTCAAGTGAGTACCGTGCTACATGGATTTCTCTATGCTGCAGAGGATTACTATAGCTTAAAACAGCGCCCATGCCTCCACAATAACAATTAATTTTACAGTGAGCGGGGCCCGGTGTAATAGAATACAGTGACTGCATCGGGCCCCGCTGTCATTACAACACCAGATGCCGGCTCCCTCCCTGCTAATAAACCGCCAGCTGTGCAGCATCGCGGTCAGCGATGTATTAGTGTAAATGGCAGTATTCGCCCCATAAGACACTGCCATGTTCCCCCAACTTTTGGGGAGAAAAAGTGCATCTTATAGGGCGAAACATATGGTATGTCTCTTGAATATCATAAATGTCTGTTGGGGTTCTTTGAATATTTGCTCACTCTCCTATGCAATGTAACATTGTATTAACATACTGTATGTATACATATACAGTACAGACCAAAAGTTTGGACACACCTTCTCATTCAAAGAGTTTTCTTTATTTTTATGATTATGGAAATTGTAGATTCACACTGAAGGCATCACAACTATTAACACATGTAGAACTATATACATAACAACAAAGTGTTATATTCTAGGTTCTTCAAAGTAGCCACCTTTTGCTTTGATTACTGCTTTGCACACTCTTGGCATTCTCTTGATGAGCTTCAAGAGGTAGTCACCTGAAATGGTCTTCCAACAGTCTTGAAGGAGTTCCCAGAGATGCTTAGCACTTGTTGGCCCTTTTGTCTTCACTCTGTGGTCCAGCTCACCCCAAACCATCTCAATTGGGTTCAGGTCTGGTGACTGTGGAGGCCAGCTCATCTGGCGCAGCACCCCATCACGCTCCTTCATGGTCAAATAGCCCTTACATACCCTGGTGGTGTGTTTGAGGTCATTGTCCTGTTGAAAAATAAATGATGGTCCAACTAAACGCAAACCGGATGGAATAGCATTCCGCTGCAAGATGCTGTGGTAGCCATGCTGGTTCAGTATGCCTTCAATTTTGAATAAATCCCCAACAGTGTCACCAGCAAAGCACCCCCACACCATCACACCTCCTCCTCCATGCTTCACAGTATGAACCAGGCATGTAGAGTCCATCCGCTCACCTTTTCTGTGTCGCACAAAGACGCGGTGGAAATTTGGACTTATCAGACCAAAGCACAGATTTCCACTGGTCTAATGTCCATTCCTTGTGTTCTTTAGCCCAAACAGTCTATTCTGCTTCTTGCCTGTCCTTAGCAGTGGTTTCCTAGCAGATATTCTACCATGAAGGCCTGATTCACACAGTCTCCTCTTAACAGTTGTTCTAGCGATGTGTCTGCTGCTAGAAATCTGTGTGGCATTGACCTGGTCTCTAATCTGAGCTGCTGTTAACCTGCGATTTCTGAGGCTGGTGACTCGGATGAACTTATCCTCCGCAGCAGAGGTGACTCTTGGTCTTTCTTTCCTGGGGCGGTCCGCATGTGAGCCAGTTTCTTTGTAGCACTTGATGGTTTTTGTGACTGCACTTGGGGGACACTTTCAAAATTTTCCCAATTTTTCGGACTGACTGACCTTCATTTCTTAAAGTAATGATGGCCACTCATTTTTTTTTTACTTAGCTGCTTTTTTCTTGCCATAATACAATTCCTAACAGTCTATTCAGTAGGACTGTGTATCCACCTGACTTCTCCACAATGCAACTTATGGTCCCAACCCCATTTATAAGGCAAGAAATCCCACTTATTAAACCTGACAGGGCACACCTGTGAAGTGAAAACCATTTCAGGTGACTACCTCTTGAAGCTCATCAAGAGAATGCCAAGAGTGTGCAAAGCAGTAATCTCTGCAAAAGGTGGCTACTTTGAAGAACCTAGAATATGACATATTTTCAGTTGTTTCACACTTTTTTGTTATGTATATAATTCAACATGTGCTACTTCATAGTTTTGATGCCTTCAGTGTGAATCTACAATTTTCATAGTCATGAAAATAAAGAAAACTCTTTGAATGAGATGGTGAGTCCAAACTTTTGGTCTGTACTGTATATGTTAATAAATGTATAAATATACAATATATTATCAATAAATAGTAAAAGAACATCAAAATACACTTTTCTTATGCTGATTAACTAAAAAAAACAACATTATTTCTAAAGAAAACATTTTATAATAAGGAAAAGGACAATTACCCATTCTTAGACTGAAAAGGCTGAAAACAATAATGAAATCATGTAAGAGGCTGTTAATGAGATGATAGATAATATAAGAAATATAACAATTGACTTAGAGGTCCTGAAAACGTTCAAATTAACAACTACAGCAGCAAGGACAATAACAATAGCACTCAGAAAATGAGCAACAGAATTCATGTCACATAATTGAAATGTCATTACTTGTGTAGAACATCAAGTTATTTAAAATGTGATTATGATAAAGATATTTTCAATAGGAGAATTTACAATCTGATAAAGGACAATTCAAAATGTCATCTAGATACACCAGAACAAATTTCCCCATTAACCCCTTAAGGACCAGGCTCATTTTCACCTTAAGGACCAGGCCATTTTTTGCAAATCTGACCAGTGTCACTTTAAGTGCTGATAACTTTAAAACGCTTTTACTTATACAGGCCATTCTGAGATTGTTTTTTCGTCACATATTGTACTTCATGACACTGGTAAAATAAAGTCAAAAAAATTAATTTTTTTGCATAATAAAATACCTAATTTACCAAAAATTTGGAAAAATTAGCAAATTTCAAAGTTTCAGTTTCTCTACTTCTGTAATACATAGTAATACCCCCAAAAATTGTGATGACTTTACATTCCCCATATGTCTACTTCATGTTTGAATTATTTTGGGAATGATATTTTATTTTTTGGGGATGTTACAAGGCTTAGAAGTTTAGAAGCAAATCTTGAAATTTTTCAGAAATTTACAAAAACCCAATTTTTAGGGACCACTACAGCTCTGAAGTCACTTTGCAAGGCTTACATAATAGAAACCGCCCAAAAATGACCCCATTCTATAAACTACACCCCTCAAGGTATTCAAAACTGATTTTACAAACTCTGTTAACCCTTTAGGTGTTGCACAAGAGTTATTGGCAAATGGGGATGAAATTTGAGAATTTCATTTTTTTGCCTAATTTTCAATTTTAACCCATTTTTTCCACTAACAAAGCAAGGGTTAACAGCCAAAAAAGACTGTATCTTTATTGCCCTGACTCTGCCGTTTACAGAAACACCCCATATGTGGCCGTAAACTACTGTACGGCCACACAGCGGGGCGTAGAGTGAAAGGTGCGCCGGATGGTTTTTGGAAGCCAGATTTTGCTGGACAGTTTTTTTGACACCATGTCCCATTTGAAGCCCCCTGATGCACCCCTAGAGTAGAAACTCCATAAAAGTGACCCCATCTAAGAAACTACACCCCTCAAGGTATTCAAAACTGATTTTACAAACTTCGTTAACCCTTTAGGTGTTGCACAAGAGTTATTGGCAAATGGGGATGAAATTTGAGAATTTCATTTTTTTGCCAAATTTTCAATTTTAACCCATTTTTTCCACTAACAAAGCACGGGTTAACAGCCAAACAAGACTGTATCTTTATTGCCCTGACTCTGCCGTTTACAGAAACACCCGATATGTGGCTGTAAACTACTGTACGGCCACACAGCGGGGCGTAGAGTGAAAGGTACGCTGTATGGTTTTTGGAAGCCAGATTTTGCTGGACAGTTTTTTTGACACCATGTCCCATTTGAAGCCCCCTGATGCACCCCTAGAGTAGAAACTCCATAAAAGTGACCCCATCTAAGAAACTACACCCCTCAAGGTATTCAAAACTGATTTTACAAACTTTGTTAACCCTTTAGGTGTTGCACAAGATTTAATGGAAAATAGAGATACAATTTCAAAATTTCACTTTTTTGGCAGATTTTCCATTTTAATATTTTTTTTCCAGTTACAAAGCAAGGGTTAACAGCCAAACAAAACTCATTATTTATGGCCCTGATTCTGTAGTTTACAGAAACACCTCATATGTGGCTGTAGAACGCTGTACGGGCACACGGCAGGGCGCAGAAGGAAAGGAATGCCATACGGTTTTTGGAAGGCAGATTTTGCTGGACTGGTTTTTCGACACCATGTCCCATTTGAAGCCCCCTGATGCACCCCTAGAGTAGAAACTCCATAAAAGTTACCCCATCTAAGAAACTACACCCCTCAAGGTATTCAAACTGATTTTACAAACTTTGTTAACCCTTTAGGTGTTGCACAAGATTTAATGGAAAATAGAGATACAATTTCAAAATTTAACTTTTTTGGCAGATTTTCCATTTTAATATTTTTTTTCCAGTTACAAAGCAAGGGTTAACAGCCAAACAAAACTCATTATTTATGGCCCTGATTCTGTAGTTTACAGAAACACCTCATATGTGGTTGTAGACCGCTGTACGGGCACACGGCAGGGCGCAGAAGGAAAGGAATGCCATACGGTTTTTGGAAGGCAGATTTTGCTGGACTGGTTTTTCGACACCATGTCCCATTTGAAGCCCCCTGATGCACCCCTAGAGTAGAAACTCCAAAAAAGTGACCCCATTTTAGAAAGTACGGAATAGGGTGGCAGTATTGTTGGTACTAGTTCAGGGTAGATATGATTTTTGGTTGCTCTATATTACACTTTTTGTGCGGCAAGGTAACAAGAAATAGCTTTTTTGGCACGTTTTTTTTTTTGTTATTTACAACATTCATCTGACAGGTTAGATCACGTGGTAATTTTATAGAGCAGGTTGTCATGGACGTAGCGATACCTAATATGTATACAATTTTTTTTATTTATGTAAGTTTTATACAATAACTTCATTTTTAAAACCAAAAAATTGTTTAGTGTCTCCATAGTCTGAGAGCCATAGTTTTTTCAGTTTTTGGGCGATTATCTTGAGTAGGGTCTAATTTTTTGCGGGATGAGATGACAGTTTGATTGGCACTATTTTGGGGTGCATATGACTTTTTGATCGCTTGCTATTACACTTTTTGTGACGTAAGATGGCAAAAAATTGCTTTTTTTGCACAATTTATTATTTTTATTTTTTATGGTGGTCACCTGAGGGGTTAGGTCATATGATATTTATATAGAGCCGGTCGATACGGACGCGGCAATACCTAATATGTATACTTTATTTTTATTTATGTAGGTTTTACACAATGATTTTATTTTTGAAACAAAAAAAATGATGTTTTAGTGTTTCCATAGTCTAAGAGCCATAGTTTTTTCAGTTTTTGGGCGATTATCTTGAGTAGGGTCAAATTTTTTGCGGGATGAGATGACGGTTTGATTGGTACTATTTTGGCGTACATGCGACTTTTTTGATCACTTTTATTACCTTTTTTGGGAAGTAAGGTGGGCAAAATTTCAATTTTCTCATAGTTTTTATTTTTTTATTTTTATGGCGTTCACTGTGCGGGGAAAGTAACATGACCGTTTTATAGATCAGGTCGTTACGGACGCGGCGATACCTAATATGTGTAGTTTATTTTATTTTTTTTAATTTTTATTCAGTGATAAATGTTTTTTTTTTTTTATCTTAACTTTTTTCACTTATTTTTTTTTTTTTTTGACCCAGACCCACTTGGTTCTTGAAGATCCAGTGGGTCTGATGTCTGTAAAATACAGTACAGAACCTATATAGGTATCTGTAACTGTATTTTACTTACACTGAACAGATCTATGCTTTCAGCATAGATCTGTTCAGCACCATGGACAGCAGGACGCCTGAGCAGGCGTCCTGTTGTCATGGGAACCTTCCCCGTCTGCTCAGTTATGGTCATAACTGCGCAGACGGGGAAGGGTAAGGACGGGGCTCTGGGGGGGCTGTCTGGGGGCTCTCTCCCTCTCCATCGGGGGGCTGCAAAGGCACAGCAGCCCCCCGATCGGAGAGGGAGGGAGCTCCCTTTTACTGTTAACCTTTTCCATACAGCGGTCCGTACGGACCGCTGTATGGAAAGGGTTAAACGGCTGACATCGCATCAACGATGTCAGCCGTTTATACCAGGGTGCCAGCAATGTGCTGGCACCCTGGTATACCCACTGTACACCAACGATTATGCAATAGGAGGCGGGCGGGGGATCGCGATCCCGCCTGCCGCACCGCCCGCCTCCCGCAACGCCCCCACTGCCTGCGACACCCCCCCTGCACCACCCGCCGCCATCAAATCATACAGGGGTGCAGGGGGGGGTGCGCAATATTGATTTTAGGCACTCAGAAGTTTCTGATCCCCGCGGTCAGGGACCGCGGGGATCAGAAACTGCAAAAAGCGCAGCAAACCGCAGGTCTGAATTGACCTGCGGTTTGCTGCGATCGCCGACACGGGGGGGTCACATGACCCCCCCTGGCGTTTTAACAGGATGCCGGCTGAATGATTTCAGCCGGCATCCTGTTCAAATTAACCCCTGCGGCGCCGGAATGCCGATTTTAAAGTCAGGACGTACCGGTACGTCCTTGGTCCTTAAGGACTCGGGAAATAGGGCGTACCGGTACGTCCTATGTCCTTAAGGGGTTAAATGATAAAAAATGCTGTTCACAAAATGTAGGAAGACGGCCGGAGCATTCATCAAACCAAAGGGCATTACCAAATTCTCAAAATGACCCTCAGGGGTATTGAAGGCCGTCTTCCATTTGTCCCCTTCCATGACCCTGACTAGGTTGTATCCCCCTCTTAAATCCAACTTAGAAAAAACTTTAGCCCCAACAATCTGGTTAAACAAGTCCGGGATCAGATGAAGTAAATATGGGTCACAAATTGTGATACGGTTCATCTCCCTGAAATCCAGACAAGGTCTTAAAGAACCATTTTTTTCTCAAAAAAACAAACAAACAGCAGCAACTGTTGACTTTGAGGGTCGGCTGTGTCCCTTTCTCAGGCTCTCAGAGGTATAAGTACGCATAGCGACTCTTTCAGGTTGGGAGAGATTGTATAAACGTGATTTTGGCAGCTTGGCGCCTGGGATGAGATTAATATGGCAGTCGTACTCCCGGTGAGGGGGCAACTCCTGGACACCACTCTCGGAAAACACATCCGAAAATTCAGAGAGAAAAGATGGTACAGTCTTGGTAGAAACCTCTGAAAGAGATGCCGTGAGGCAATTCTCTCTGCAAAAGTCACTCCAACCATTTATTTGCCTTGCTTGCCAATCAATGGTGGGGTTATGTTTAGTGAGCCAGGGTAGCCCCAACACTAGAGGAGTAGGTAATATGCTTAGAACGAAACATGACATATCCTCAACATGAGCGTCACCCACAGTCAAACGGATATTGTGAACTATGCCCTTTAACAATCTTTGAGAAAGTGGAGCAGAATCAATAGCAAAAGCAGGTATATCCTTTTCCAAAGTGCATACCTGGAAACCATGCATTATTGCAAATTGATTATCAATGAGATTGACAGCTGCTTCACTATCTACAAAAATCTCACAAACAATGTTCTTGCTGTCTAGCACCACCCTAGCAGGTAGGAGAAAACGGGAACTAAAAGCAAACCTTCAATTTCCGCATCAACCTTGCCAATAGTAGCAAATGGAAAGTTTTTAGAGGTTTTTTTATTTTTATTACCCTCAGAAAACTCCATGAATCTCCTACAGGGCAAACAGCCAAATGATTTATACCCCCACAACAGAAACAAATCCTCCTCTGAGAGCTGAATTCTTTACTATCAGAGGCAAGCAAACCCAGCTGCATGGCCTCCTCCTCAGAGGGGATTGAGAGAGACTGAGACCCCTGCACATTGAATGAGACAGCCCTCCTGTCCTTGGGCTAAATATGACAGGAAGGAGTAGTCTCCTCTCTCTCTCTAAGACGCCTGTCAATACGAACAGCTAGAGACATGGCAGATTCTAACGAGGCTGGTCTCTCATGAAAAGCAAATGCAACTTTCAATCTTTCCGAAAGACCATGGCAAAATTGACTTCGGAATGCAGCATCATTTCAACCAGTATCAGCTGCCCATCTCCAAAATTCAGAACAATATATCTCTGCGGACTGTTTACCCTGGCATAAAAGACACAGTTTAGATTCAGCCAGAGCAATACGATCTGGGTCATCATACAGTCATGTGAAAAAATTAGGACACCCTTTGAAAGCATGTGGTTTTTTGTAACATTTTTAATAAAAGGTTATTTCATCTCCGTTTCAACAATACAGAGAGATTAAAGTAATCCGACTAAACAAAGAAAACTGAAGAAAAGTCTTTTCAAGATCTTCTGTAAATGTCATTCTACAAAAATGCCTATTCTAACTGAGGAAAAAGATAGGACACCCTTGCCCCTAATAGCGAGTGTTACCTCCTTTGGCTGAAATAACTGCAGTGAGACGGTTCTTGTAGCCATCTACCAGTCTTCGACATCGGTCTGAGGAAATTTTACCCCACTCCTCAATGCAGAACTTTTTCAGCTGTGAGATGTTTGAGGGGTTTCTTGCACGTACAGCCCTTTTCAAGTCACCCCACAGCATCTCAATGGGATTGAAATCTGGACTTTGACTTGGCCATTCCAGGACTCTCCATTTCTTCTTTTTCAGCCAATCTTTGGTTGATTTACTAGTATGTTTTGGGTCATTGTCATGTTGCATGGTCCAGTTCCGCTTCAGCTTTAATTTTCTAACTGATGGTCTCACATGTTCTTCAAGCACCTTCTGATACACAGTAGAATTCATCGTGGATTCTATGATGGTGAGCTGACCAGGTCCTGCTGCAGCAAAGCAGCCCCAAACCATGACACTTCCACCTCCATGCTTCACAGTTGGTATGAGGTTCTTTTCTTGGAATGCTGTGTTTGGTTTACGCCAAACATGTCCTCTGCTGTTGTGTCCAAATAATTCAATTTTGGACTCATCTGTCCAAAGAACATTATTCCAGAAGTCCTGGTCTTTGTCAACTTTATCTCTGGCAAATGTCAGTCTGGCCTCGATGTTTCTCTTGGAAAGCAAAGGTTTCCTCCTTGCACACCTCCCATGCAAGTTAAACTTGTACAGTCTCTTTCTGATTGTAGAGGCATGTACTTCTACATCAACAGTAGCCAGAGCCTGCTGTAGTTCTCGAGATGACACTTTAGGGTTTTTGGAGACCTCTTTTAGCATCTTGCGGTCTGCTCTTGGGGTGAACTTGCTGGGGCGACCAGTCCTGGGCATGTTGGCAGTTGTTTTGAAAGCCCTCCACTTGTAGACTATCTTCCGGACAGTGGAATGGCTGATTTCAAAATCTTTTGAGATCTTTTTAAATCCCTTCCCAGACTCATAGGCTGCTACAATCTTTTTTCTGAAGTCCTCTGACAGCTCTTTTGCTCTCACCATGGTGCTCACTCTCACTTCAACAGTCAGGAGCACACCAAACTAAATGTCTGAGGTTTAAATAGGGCAAGCCTCATTCAACATGCAGAGTAACGATCTACTAATTATGTGCACCTGGTGTGATATACCTGTGTGAGATCTGAGCCAATTTAAGAGGGAATACATGTGAGGGTGTCCTATCTTTTTCCTCAGTTAGAATAGGCATTTTTGTAGAATGACATTTACAGAAGATCTTGAAAAGACTTTTCTTCAGTTTTCTTTGTTCAGTTGGATTACTTTAATCTCTCTGTATTGTTGAAACGGAGATGAAATAACCTTTTATTAAAAATGTTACAAAAAAACACATGCTTTCAAAGGGTGTCCTAATTTTTTCACATGACTGTATATCTGCCCCAGGGCTACAAAAAAATTAATCCACCGATCGGAGGGGCCGTGCCCCCACCCGGAAACGAAAAGGCCCAAGACTGAGCGTTATCCCTGAGCAGTGATATGATGATCCCCACCCTCTGCTCCTCATCACCAGAGGAATGGGGAAGTAGGCGAAAATGGAGTTTGCAAGCCTCTCTAAAGCGAACAAAATACTCACTACCCCTGGAAAACGTATCCGGAAGCGAGATCTTAGGCTCGGAACAAACTCCATAAACGCCAGCAGAACCGATCACCTGAAACTAAGACACAGTTTTACGGAGATCTGCTACCTCCAGCGAAAGACCTTGCATGCGGTTAATCAAGGCTGAAACCGGATCCATGCTTAAGACGGTTACGGCGGTTTATAATGTCATGGATGATGTTGCAGATAGCTGGAACTTATGAATAAACGTCTGGCTGGCTTGATCCCAAACTAAGGAGCAAACAGTTGAGCCCTATAAAACCCTAAGAGCTCTCCCTGACTGCTATGCCCATGCAAGGGTCTCATTGGTAGACAATTGCATGCCCACGTACCTAAGACTTTGTGACACCTGAAAGCCCTATAATAGTGAGGGGACATGACCACCGGCTCCCTGCACCTAATACGGACGAAATCAGGGTCACCTAGAATCAAGCCAGCAAAGAAACACAATACATGAAAAGACTAATCTGAGCAAACAGCCTCCAGCAGTGAACACTTCATCCAGGAAGTAGTATAAACCGCAAAGAGAGGCAGTATGGGAGGGAATATAAAGGGAGACGATTAGTCTAAATAGCTGACACCTGGGAAAAGGAAAGGAGATGACAAAGTGAAACCAAAACAAAGAACGTCATGCAAGAGGTAGAGAAGGATGTCTGCCAGACCTTCCTCACAGAACTGGCGGTGACAACATTTAAATCAAATCTATATTTTTTGCGACCACCATTCTCCTTCAAAACAGCATTCATTCTTCTAGCTACACTTGCACAGCTTTTGAAGGAACTTAGAAGGAAGGATGTACCAAACATCTTTGAGAACTAACCACAGATTTTCTGATAGAATTATAATTTTCTTCTTTTTTTTTTTTTTGGGGGGGGGGGGGGATTTCAATTTATTTAGACCAAGTATCCTTCTCTTCTGGAGACCCAACCCAACATTTTCACCTGACAAAAGTAACCTCCCTACTCTTCTATTGACTGCAGCTAAATTGTTGATATCATTACTTTGACACAAGATGGAGTTACCTACCATAAAAGAGTGGATCATCGAGGTGCAACAGATGTAAGGACTAGAAGAAACAACACACTGGGCAAAGTTTTCCAAGATTCAAAAGCCTTTGAGGTATTTTTCTAACTCTAACATTTCCCCTCTTGTGTCTACGCAACTTTGATGTCATATTATTTAAATTAGAGATAAGTGAACCAGTTAAGATTTGTTTCGGGTCTCAACTTTTTTTTCTTAAAGTTCTGTTTGGACCCGAATCGATGCGGACTGAACCAAACTTAATCCAATTGCCCTGAAAGTTGGTATATAATCCACTCTAGCTGCTTAGCACTCATATATAGCTATGGGTAAACGCATGTTTGACGGCATTAACATACAGCGTGTTAAAATAACACACCCCGCCAGAACATGTGCTATGCTTTTTTATATTCCAAAGCTTTTCAAAAATTGTCCATTATTAGGGGCAGATGATGGTTAAATACACACAATGTTATGGGATAAAAAAAAGTGGATTGGGGGACCAAGTGTTCAAAAATTATGCCTCAACAGGGTGAGAATGCCTGCCGATATGACATCCACAAGTGTTGATTGTCAGGAGAAAAAGTGGCTTGTTGTGACCGAACCTAAAAACATTATTCATTTTAATTGGGAGAAGCAGCAGATCAATGTGAATATGGAAAGGGTACAGTATAGATATAGTGGCATGCGGTCATATTACCCCACAAAAAAAGCTTCAGAACATATAACTACACTGCTGAACGGCTATTACTTTTTCTTTCCACTAATATACCGCAATAAAAGCTGTAATTTTGTCAATAAACCGCACAACGGCTAACAAGCCTTTTTTCCACTAATACACCACAAAACAGGCTTTAGAACATATAAGTGCACCGCTGAACTGTAAATAAATCATTTTTTCCCACTAATACACGACAAAAAAGACTATAATTTTGTCACTTTACTGCACAACATCAAATAAGCCCTTTTTTCCACTAATACATCACAAAAAAGGCTTTAAAACATAACTGCACCAATAAATGTCTGATAAGACTTTTTTTCCCACTAATACATCCCAATAAAGGCTATAATTTTGTCATTTCACAGCACAATGGCTAACAAGCCTTTTTTTTCCCAACTAATACACCACAAAAAAGCTTTAAAATGGCAAATAAGCCTTTTTTTTCCACTAGTATACACCAAAAAAGCTTCAGAACATACACTCACCTAAAGAATTATTTGGAACACCTGTTCTATTTCTCATTAATGCGATTATCTAGTCAACAAATAACATGGCAGTTGCTTCACTGCATGTAGGGTTGTGGTCCTGGTCAAGACAATCTCCTGAACTCCAAACTGAATGTCAGAATGGGAAAGAAAGGTGATTTAAGCAATTTTGAGCGTGGCATGGTTGTTGGTGCCAGATGGGCGGGTCTGAGTATTTCACAATCTGCTCAGTTACTGGGAATTTCACACACAACCATTTCTAGGGTTTACAAAGAATGGTGTGAAAAGGGAAAAACATCCAGTATGTGGCAGTCCTGTGGGCGAAAATGCCTTGTTGATGCTAGATGTCAGAGGAAAATGGGCCGACTGATTCAAGCTGATAGAAGAGCAACGATGACTAAAATAACCACTCGTTACAACCGAGGTATGCAGCAAAGCATTTGTGAAGCCACAACACGCACAACCTTGAGGCGGATGGGCTACAACAGCAGAATACCCCACCGGGTACCACTCATCTCCACTACAAATAGGAAAAAGAGGCTACAATTTGCACAAGCTCACCAAAATTGGACTGTTGAAGACTGGAAAAATGTTGCCTGGTCTGATGAATCTCGATTTCTGTTGAGACATTCAAATGGTAGAGTCTGAATTTGGCATAAACAGAATGAGAACATGTATCCATCATGCCTTGTTACCACTGTGCAGGCTGCTGGTGGTGGTGTAATGGTGTGGGGGATGTTTTCTGGGCACACTTTAGGCCCCTTAGTGCCAATTTGCCATTGTTTAAATTACACGGGCTACCTGAGCATTGTTTCTGACCATGTCCATCCCTTCATGACCACCATGTACCCATCCTCTGATGGCTAATTCCAGCAGGATAATGCACCATGTCACAAAGCTCCATGTCATTACAAATTGGTTTCTTGAACATGACAATGAGTTCACTGTACTAAAATGGCCCCCACAGTCACCAGATCTCAACCCAATAGAGCGAGTGGATGTGGTGGAACGGGAGCTTCGTGCCCTGGATGTGCATCCATCGAATCTCCATCAACTGCAAGATGCTATCCTATCAATATGGGCCAAAATTTCTAAAGAATGCTATCAGCACCTTGTTGAATCAATGCCACGTAGAATTAAGGCAGTTCTGAAGGCAAAAGGGGGTCCAACACCGTATTAGTATGGTGTTCCTAATAATTCTTTAGGTGAGTATATATTGATAAATCGCAGTATAAGGAATTTAAGTAGCCAAAAAAAAAAATATATATATATATATATATATGACTTTAGTGGGGTGACAGAAGCCCTTTAAAACATAACTGCACCACTAAAAGACTTTTTTTCCCATTTATACACCACAAAAAAGGCTATAATTGTGTCACTCCACCGTATAGCGGTAAATAAGCTCTTTTTTCCCCCACTAATACACCACAAAAAGGCTTCAGAACATATAACCACACTGCTAAACAGCTAACAAACCATTCTTTCCACTAATACACCACAAAAACGGCTTTAAAACATATACCTGCACTACTAAACATCTGATAAGACTTTTTTTTCCACTAATACACCAAAAAAGGCTGTAATTTTGTCACTTCACCGCGCATTGTGTAACAAGCCTTTTTTTCCCACCAATAAACCACAAAAAAAGCTTCAGAACATATAACTTCACTACTGAATGGCAAATAAGCCATTTTTTCTCACTAATACAGCACAATAAAGGCTGTAATTTAGTCACTTCAATGCATAGCGGCAAATAACACCTTTTTTTTGTCCCCACTAATACACCACAGGCTTTAAATCATATAACTGCACTGCTGAACAGCTAATAAGCTCTTTTCTTCCACGAATACACCACAAAAAAGGCTTCAGAGCATATAACTGCATCACTGAACAGCCAATAATACTTTTTCTTTCCGCTACTACACCCCAAAAAAGGCTGTAATTTTGTCACTTCACCACACAACGGCTAACGAGCCTTTTTTCCCCCACTAATACACCACAAAAAAGGCCTTAGTGTCATGGAACCATGAACCAGACGTACAACAGAGATGAGTGGAAATAAGAAGGCTTTATTGGAAATCAAGCCGTAGCAAAAGTCCAAACGGATGGCTAAACCGAAGCAGGGTCTTGCGTAGACAAAGGTCAGGAACCAGGAGGGTGGTCAGACGAAGCCAGGATCAGGAACCAACGGGGTAGTCAGACGAAGCCAGGATCAGGAACCAACGGGGTAGTCAGACGAAGCCAGGATCAGGAACCAACGGGGTAGTCAGACGAGGCCAGGATCAGGAACCAGAAGCAGCAGCAGTCTTAGAAGCATGTGAACACAGGAGGACCAAGCAAGGAACTGAAGCCACAGACCTTCTATATATATGAGCTAGGCATCCAGCTCCTCCCAGTGGGAAGGAGAAGCCGCAGGGTGGGAGGCTACAAGAAACCCAGAAACCAAGATGGCCGCCAGCACATGTCAAACGAAGGTAAGACCATGACAGTACCTCCCCCTCAAGGGCCCCTCCTCCGCGGAGTAAGGAACGGTTTCTGAGGGAAGCGTGCGTGGAAGGCTCGGAGCAAAGCAGGAGCATGGACATCTGCGGAGGGAACCCAGGAACGCTCCTCTGGACCATAACCACGCCAATGGACCAAAAACTGCAACCGACCGCGGACCAGGCGTGAGTCCAGGATATTGCTCACCTCATATTCCTCATGATTGCCCACTTGGACCGGACGTGGCCGAGGAACCGAGGAAGTGAAACGATTACACACCAACGGCTTCAACAGGGAGACATGAAACACGTTGGAGATCCGCATGCCAGGAGGAAGCGCAAGGGCATAGGCTACCGGGTTTACCCTGCGAAGCACTCGGAAGGGACCAACAAAGCGAGGCGCCAGCTTGGGAGTGGGCACTCGAAGGTTGAGGTTGCGGGTGGACAACCATACACGGTCTCCGACCTGGTAGGAAGGAGCGGGCGCTCGTCTGCGATCAGCCTGGAGTCTCTGGCGCTGCGCAGAGACCTCAAGGGACCTCTGGATCTGTACCCAAGAAGCACGTAGGACGGAAAGGTGATCCTCCACAGCCGGAGTATCCTGGGGAGAGAATACCTCCGGTAACACGGCAGGTTGGAACCCATAATTGGCCATGAAGGGAGACGTCCCAGAGGAAGAGTTCACCGCCGTGTTCCTGGCAAACTCAGCCCAAGGCAGGAGGTCAACCCAATTGTCTTGGTGATCGGAGACATAGCAACGAAGGAATTGCTCCAAGGCCTGATTAGATCGTTCTGCGGCCCCATTGGACTGAGGGTGGTAGGCCGAGGAGAAAGAGAGATGAATCCCCAACTGGGAGCAAAAGGCGCGCCAGAACCTGGACACAAACTGACTCCCCCGATCCGACACAATCTCCTTGGGCAAACCGTGCAACCGGAAGACCTCCCTGGCGAAAATCGTGGCCAACTCTTGTGCAGAGGGTAACTTCTTGAGAGGAACACAGTGGCACATTTTGGAAAACCGGTCCACAATCATGAGAATGACCGTATGGCCTCGGGATGCAGGGAGGTCCACAATGAAATCTATCCCCAGGTGTGACCATGGGCGCTCCCCGGTGGCTATGGGTTGCAAAAGGCCCAACGGAAGGTGCCGAGGGGACTTACTCTGGGCACAAACGGAGCATGCCGCTACATATGCGGCGATGTCGGAACGTAGAGAAGGCCACCAGAACAGACGTGAAACAGCCCAGGACAGCTGGTTCTTTCCAGGATGCCCCGCGGCCTTGGAGTTATGGTAGGTTCGCAACAACCGAGTGCGCAACTCCTCAGGCACAAAACACCTGCCGTTGAGTCTCCCAGAGGGAGCACCAGATTGAGCCGCCAAAATCTGCTCACCCAGGGGAGAGGTCAGGCTGGTGCGAATGGTGGCCAGGATCTGATTCGGAGGTATGACCGAAGTCGGAATCGACTCCTCCCCGGACAGCTCGGAGTACTGCCGTGATAAGGCATCCGCTCTGATGTTCTTGGAACCGGGTAGGTAGGAGACCACGTAATTAAAACGTGACAAGAACAGAGCCCATCTGGCCTGACGTGGTGTCAATCTCTTGGCCTCAGAAAGGTAGGTCAGATTCTTGTGGTCCGTCAGGATGAGAACCGGAACCACCGAGCCCTCGAGCAAGTGCCTCCATTCTTTAAGGGCCTGCACGATGGCCAATAACTCCCTGTCACCAATCTGATAGTTGCACTCCGCGGAAGACAGTTTCCGGGAGTAAAACCCACAGGGAAGCAGAGGACCCTCTGGTGTTCTACGCTGAGACAGAAGGGCGCCTACTCCCGTCTCAGACGCGTCCACCTCGAGGACAAAGGGCAACCCAGGGTTGGGATGCGACAGAATCAGAGCCGACACAAAGGCGGACTTTAGAGCCTCAAAAGCTCGGATGGCTTCGAGCGGCCAGACCTGGAAATTACTGCCCTTCCTGGTCAGATCCGTGAGAGGCTTGGCTAGCATGGAAAAGTCCCTGATGAACTTCCGATAATAATTGGCGAAGCCCAAAAAGCGCTGCAGGGCACGGAGACCACTGGGCTGGGGCCACTGTAAGACAGCCGAAACCTTCTCAGGATCCATGGAGAACCCCTCAGCGGAAATGATGTAACCTAAGAAGGTTACCTGGGATCGGTGAAATTCGCATTTCTCAAGCTTACCGAACAGCCTGTTCTCTCGTAACCGTTGCAACACTCGTCTGACATCCATAATGTGGGCCTTCATGGATTCAGAATATACCAAGATGTCATCCAAATAGACCACCACACACTGCTGCAACAGGTCACGGAAAACATCGTTGATGAATTCCTGGAAGACTGCGGGCGCATTGCACAACCCAAAGGGCATAACCAAGGATTCATAATGACCGGTCCTGGTGTTAAACGCGGTCTTCCACTCATCGCCCGCCTTGATCCTTACCAGGTTATATGCCGCCCTCAGGTCGAGTTTGGTAAAGACCGTGGCCCCTTTGAGGCGATCGAACAGCTCGGAAATCAAGGGTATCGGGTAAGCGTTCTTGATCGTGATGCGATTGAGACCCCTGTAATCGATGCAAGGCCTCAACTCACCGCCCTTCTTTTTCACAAAGAAAAATCCAGCCCCTGCCGGGGACGAGGATTTGCGAATGTGTCCGCGTGAAAGCGCCTCCCTCACGTACTCCTCCATGGCCTCATTCTCCGCTACCGACAGTGGATAGACTTTGCCACGAGGAGGAACGGCACCGGATTGTAACTCTATGGCACAATCGTATGGGCGGTGCGGAGGTAGGGCAACCGCGCGCACCTTATCGAATACATCCCGGTACTCTTCGTATTCAGGAGGCAACAGAGAGTCCGAGGAAGTACACAGCAACTTGACAGGCCCATGGATGCAACTAACCCCACACTGCGGTGACCACGAGAGGATCTCGACCAATCTCCAATCGAAAGTCGGATTATGCTTCTGGAGCCAGGGGTACCCCAAGACCACCGAGTAGTGTGGAGACGAAATAACCTGGAGACAGACCGACTCTCTGTGAACGGCACCAATGGCTATCCCCACTGGAAGGGTCTCATGAGTCACGTGTGGCGGCAGAAGGGGTCTGCCGTCTATCGCCTCAAGAGCCAGTGGGGAACCTCGAGGCTGCAGAGGAATGGAATTGGCGGCAACGAACACTCTATCAATGAACAAACCACCAGCACCAGAGTCCACCAACGCCTGGGTCGTCACCGAGCCCCCGACCCAGGAGAGGACAACCGTGATCAGTGGTTTGTCAACACGGGAAACTGGGGACGAGGAGACTCCACCCAAGATCTGCCCCCGACAGGACCTCAGGTGCGAGCGTTCTCCCGGACGGTTCGGACATGCCAACCGAAAATGCCCACCGAGACCACAGTACATGCATCGGCCCTCGCGTCTCCGGAGTGCCCTCTCCCCCTCGGACAGGCGAGCAAACCCCCGCTGCATGGGTTCACCCCCAGACAAGTCATCCCCAGGAGGCGTGGGAGGAGAGGGAGGCACGGGTGGGACAGCAAACGTAGGCGCCAATCTGTTAGGAGACCTCCGCAGGCTCTCCTTAAAGGAAGGTCTCTTCCTGAGTCTGGTGTCAATCAAAATCAGGAAAGAAATAAGAGACTCAAGCTCCACTGGTAGGTCCTTAGCTGCTAACTCATCCTTCAAGGCATCCGAGAGACCATGAGAGAAAGCAGCGACCAGAGCCTCATTATTCCAGCCCACCTCTGCTGCCAGGGTACGAAACTCAATGGCGTATTCAGCTACGGATCGTGAACCCTGTCTGATGGACATAAGGAGCTTCGCAGCAGAGGCAGCACGAGCCGGCACATCGAATACCTTCCGAAGAGAAGCAACAAAACCGGAAAACTCGGCAACCACCGGATTGTTGTTCTCCCATAAAGGGCTGGCCCAGGCCAAGGCCTTGTCCGAGAGCAGCGAGATCAAGAAGCCCACCTTTGATCTCTCAGTAGGAAAGGCATGTGGCAGCAACTCGAAATAAATGCCCACCTGGTTAAGGAAACCTCGGCACTGAGTTGGCTCTCCCCCAAAGCGCTGTGGAAGGGGGGCAGAACCGGTCATACCCCGAGACACCGCAGGCGCAGCAACAGGTGTCGGGGTAGACTCTGGCGCAACAACCGGGGCGGCAGTAGGAGCGGGCCCAGGAGCGACAACCGACCCATCGGCAACGGAAGCGAAATGAGCCGTGCGTTCAAGCAGGGTTTGCAACGCCACAGCGAACCGACCCAACAGGTGATCCTGCTGATCAAGTCTGGCAACCAGCGTAGGTAGCGAGGATGGCCCTGTACCGTCAGAATTCATGGCTTGGTCCTAATGTCATGGAACCATGAACCAGACGTACAACAGAGATGAGTGGAAATAAGAAGGCTTTATTGGAAATCAAGCCGTAGCAAAAGTCCAAACGGATGGCTAAACCGAAGCAGGGTCTTGCGTAGACAGAGGTCAGGAACCAGGAGGGTGGTCAGACGAAGCCAGGATCAGGAACCAACGGGGTAGTCAGACGAAGCCAGGATCAGGAACCAACGGGGTAGTCAGACGAAGCCAGGATCAGGAACCAACGGGGTAGTCAGACGAGGCCAGGATCAGGAACCAGAAGCAGCAGCAGTCTTAGAAGCATGTGAACACAGGAGGACCAAGCAAGGAACTGAAGCCACAGACCTTCTATATATATGAGCTAGGCATCCAGCTCCTCCCAGTGGGAAGGAGAAGCCGCAGGGTGGGAGGCTACAAGAAACCCAGAAACCAAGATGGCCGCCAGCACATGTCAAACGAAGGTAAGACCATGACACTTAGAACATATAACTGCACTGCAGAATGGCAAAAAGGCTATTTTTTTCCCACTAATACACCCCAAAAAGGCTGAAATTTTGTCACTTCACTACCTAATGGCTAACAAGCATTTTATTCCCACTAATACACCACAAAACATGCTTTAGAACATATAACTGCACCGCTGAACGGCAAATAAGCCCTTTTTTCCAATAATACACCACAAATAAGGCTATAATTTTGTCACTTCTCCGTATAGCGGCAAATAAGCCTTTTTTCCCCACTAATACACCACAAAAAGCAACTTAAGCAGGGATAAATCATGACTTCAGATGGAAAAAAATGATGAATATTCAAAAAAACTAATATATAGCACTATATTCAATATAGTGTTATATATTCGGTATGACGAATATTCTTCATTTTTTTTCCATCTGAAGTCATGATTCCTCCCTGCTTAAGTTGCTTGTGGGCCAATGACTCATAATAATATTTTTTCTTTCCACTAATACACCCCAAAAAAGGCTATCATTTTGTCACTTCACCACCTAATGGCGAACAGTCCATAATTTTTTTACTAATACACCACAAAAAGGGCCTTAGAACATTTAACTGCACTGCAGAACAGCAAATAAGCCCTTTTTTCCACTAACACACCCCAAAAAAGGCTTCAGAACATATAACTATACAACTGAATTGCTAATGATACATTTTCTTTCCACTTATACACCCCAAAAAAGGCAGAAATTTTGTCACTTCACCGCAAAATGGCTAACAAGCCTTTTTTTCCCACTAATACACCACAAAAAAGGCCTTTGAACATATAACTGCACCACTAAACGTCTGCTAAGACATATTTTTTCCACTAATACAACCCAAAAAATGCTGTAATTTTGTCACTTTAGCGCACAACGGCTAACAAGGCTTTTTTTCCCACTAATGTACCACAAAAAAAGCCTTAGAATAGTGTTGAGCATGAATATTCATCTCGAATATTGTCACTTCAAGAATTTGAGAATATTTAGAATATAGTGCTATATATTATTTCCACTAATGCATAGTAACATAGTAACATAGTACATAAGGCCGAAAAAAGACATTTGTCCATCTAGTTCGGCCTGTCATCCTGCAAGTTGATCCAGAGGAAGGCAAAAAAAACCTGTGAGGTAGAAGCCAATTTTCCTCACTTTAGGGGAATAAAAATTCCTTCCCGACTCCAATCAGGCAATCAGAATAAATCCCTGGATCAACGATATCTCTCTAGTAGCTATAGCCTGTAATATTATTACGCTCCAGAAATACATCCAGGCCCCTCTTGAATTCCTTTATTGTACTCACCATCACCACCTCCTCAGGCAGAGAGTTCCATAGTCTCACTGCTCTTACCGTAAAGAATCCTCTTCTATGTTTGTGTACAAACCTTCTTTCCTCCAGACGCATAGGATGTCCCCTCGTCACAGTCACCGTCCTGGGAATAAATAGATGACCGGATAGATCTCTGTACTGACCCCTGATATAGTTATACATATTAATTAGATCTCCTCTCAGTCGTCTTTTTTCTAAAGTGAATAACCCTAATTTTGATAATCTTTCAGGGTACTGTAGTTGCCCCATTCCAGTTATTACTTTAGTTGCCCTCCTCTGGACGCTCTCCAGCTCTGCTATGTCTGCTTTGTTCACTGGAGCCCAAAACTGTACACAGTACTCCCTGTGTGGTCTGACTAATGCTTTGTAAAGTGGTAGGACTATGTTCTCATCACGGGCATCTATGCCCCTTTTGATGCAACCCATTATCTTATTTGCCTTGGAAGCAGCTGCCTGACACTGTTTTTTGCAGCTTAGTTTGCTGTTTATTAAAATTCCTAGATCTTTTTCCATGTCAGTGTTACCGAGTGTTTTACCATTTAATAAGTACGGATGACTTGCATTATTCCTTCCCATGTGCATAACTTTACATTTGTCAGTGTTAAACCCCATCTGCCACTTATCTGCCCAAGCCTCCAGTCTATCCAGATCCCTCTGTAGTAGTATACTGTCCTCTTCAGTGTTAATTACTTTACACAGTTTAGTGTCATCTGCAAAAATTGATATTTTACTATGCAAGCCTTCTACAAGATCATTAATAAATATATTGAAGAGAATAGGGCCCAATACTGATCCCTGAGGTACTCCACTAGTGATAGTGACCCAATCTGAGTATTTACCATTAATAACCACCCTCTGTTTTCTATCATTGAGCCAGTTACTTACCCACTTACAGATGTTTTCTCCCAGTCCGAGCATTCTCATTTTATATACTAACCTTTTATGTGGTACAGTGTCAAATGCTTTGGAGAAGTCCAGATACACGACATCCATTGATTCGCCGCTGTCAAGTCTAGAACTTACCTCCTCATAGAAACTGATTAAATTTGTTTGACATGATCGATCCCTCACGAAACCATGCTGATATGGCGTTATTTGCTTATTTCCGTTAAGATGCTCTAACATAGCATCTCTCAGAAAACCTTCAAACAGTTTACCCACAACAGATGTTAAACTTACCGGCCTATAGTTTCCAGGCTCTGTTTTTGGACCATTTGTGAATATTAGCACCACATTTGCCATGCGCCAATCCTGTGGGACATTCCCTGTCAATATAGAATCTGCAAATATCAGAAATAAGGGTCTGGCTATGACATTACTTAATTCCCTTAGGATACGAGGGTGTATGCCATCCGGTTCTGGCGATTTGTCTATTTTAATCTTTTTAAGTCGCTGTTGCACTTCTTCCTGGGTCAGACAAGACACTTTTAATGGGGAATTTATTTCAACATTCGGCATGTCATCTGACAGTTTATTTTCCTCAGTGAATACATTGGAGAAAAAAATATTTAACAGCTTTGCTTTCTCCTCGTCGCTCTCTGCGACTCCCCCCTCATTACTCTTTAACGGGCCGACACCTTCAGATTTATACTTTTTAACATTTATATAATTGAAGAACAATTTAGGGTTAGTTTTACTCTCTTTGGCAATTAATCTCTCAGTCTCTAGTTTGGCCGCTTTTATTAGTTTTTTACATGTTCTATTTTTTTCCTTATAGTTTTTTAGTGCTTCCGTGCTACCTTCCTGTTTTAGTGTTTTATATGCTTTCTTTTTGTCATTTATTGCTTTCTTTACAGTTCTGTTTATCCACATTGGTTTCTTTTTGTTCCTTAACCTTTTATTCCCATACGGTATGTACCTCTCACATTGAGATTTTAGGATGCTTTTAACCTCTTTCTGTCTGCCCATAGGATATAAACGTCCTATGGGTGGACCTCTATTTCTGAAAGCACGTTTTAATACGTCCTTTCAGAAACAGCAGCTGCACGCTAATCGTGCAGCTGCTGATCGGGTTTCCCAGAGATAAGGCAGGGCAACCCAGAGATAAGGCAGGGACAGTTCCCAGGTGTCCCTGCCTTCCGGATCGCTGCAGACACAGCGCTCATGTGACCGCCGGGACCGGAGAGTGCAGGAGCTGTGTGAGGTCTTTCAGAGACCTCGATCAGCCCTGCTCTGTGGCTGTACAGCGCAGAATCATGCTGTACAGCCTCTCTGGGGGGTGCATTTCTTCTTTAACTGGGGCTACTATGTCAGCCCCAGTTACAGGAGAAATCAACAGTGAAAAAAAAAAAGAAAAAGTGAAGCAAATGTCCCCCAGAAGTCTTGTATGACCTTATGGGGGACGTAAAGTGTAAAATAAAAAATAAAGGGTTGAAAAAATAAAATAAAATAAAAGTTTCACATGTAAAAAAAAAAAAGTCCCCCAAGTAAGGAATAAAAAATAAATTTTAAAAATAGAAAAAAATAAAATAGACATATTAGGTATTGCCGCGTCCGTAAAAACCAGATCTATAAAAATATCACATGAGCTAACCCCTCAGATGAACACCGTAAAAAAAAAATAAAAAACTGTGTCAAAACAAGCAATTTTTGTCACCTTGCATCACAAAAGGTGCAACACCAAGTGATCAAAAACATGTATGTCCCACAAAATGGTACCAATAAAACCGTCACCTCATCCCGCAAAAAATGAGCCCCTACATAAGAAAATCTCTAAAAAAATAAAAAAAAACTATAGCTCTCAGAACATGGACACATTAAAACATAATTTTTTTTTCAAAAATGCTATTATTGTGTAAAACTTTCATAAATGAGAAAAATTATACATATTAGGTATTGCCGCATCCGTAACAATCTGCTCTATAAAAATGTCACTTGACTGAACCCCTCAGGTGAACGCTGTAAAAATAAATAAATAGAAACTGTGCTAAAACAACCAATTTTTTGGTCACCTTGCCCCATAAAGTGTTATAATGAATGATCAAAAAATCATATGTACCCAAAAATAGTACTAATATAACTGGCAACTTATCCCCTAGTTTCCAAAATGGGGTCACTTCTTGGGAGTTTCTACTGTAAGGGTGCATCAGGGGGCTTCAAATGGGACATGGCATCTAAAAACCATGTGGAGTTCCTTTTCTTCTGCGCCCTGCCGTGTGCCCATACAGCAGTTTATGACCACATGTGTGGTGTTTCTGTAAATCGCAGAATCTGGGTAATAAATATTGATTTTTGTTTGGCTGTTAACCATCGATGTGTTAAATAAAAAATTGGATTAAAATGGAAAATCTGCCCAAAAAGTGAAATTTAAAAATTTGATCTCCATTTTCCTTTAATTCTTGTGGAACGCATAAAGGGTTAACAAAGTTTGTAAAATCGGTTTTGAATACCTTGAGGGGTGTAGTTTCTACAATGGGGTCATTTATGGGGGTATCCACTATGTAGGCCCCACAAAGTGACTTCAGACCTGAACTGGTCCTTATAAAGTGGGTTTTGGCAGTTTTCTTAAAAATTTGAAGAATTGCTTCTAAACTTCTAAGCCTTCTAACGTCCTAAAAAAATAAAATAACATTTCCAAAATGATGCCAACATAAAGTAGACATATGGGGAATGTTAAGTAATAAATATTTTATGAGGTATCACTTTCTGTTTTAAAAGCAGAGAAATTGAAATTTTGAAAATTGCAAATTTTTCAAATTTTTGGGTAAATTTGGGATTTTTTCATAAATAAAGGTGAAATATTTTGACTCAAATTTATGACTATCATGAAGTACAATGTGTCACGAGAAAACAATCTCTGAATGACTTGAATAAATAAAGGCGTTCCAAAGTTATTACCACATAAAGTGAGATATGTCAGTTTTGCTAAATTAGGCCTGGTCAGGAAGGGGGTAAATGGCCCAGATGGGAAGTGGTTAAAGATATCCCATTTTGTGGCTGTATTTTTATTTGTGAGGACTTTATCCCATTTAGTTAGGCCTATGGCCTCTCTTAGTTGGCTAAATTTAGCTTTTTTGAAGTTTGGTATTTTTGTTCCTCCCTGTAGAAACGCTCTCTTGAATGATAATTGGAAGGTTATTACTTTGTGGTCACTATTTCCCAGGTGTCCCCCAACCTGCATGTCTGTTGTTCTGTCAGGCCTATTGGTTAATACTAAGTCCAGTATGGCCATCCCTCTAGTCGGGTCCTGAACCAGTTGGGAGAGGTAATTGTCTTTGGTTATTGCCAAGAACCTGTTTCCTTTATGAGATATACAAGTTTCAGTTTCCCAGTCTATATCTGGGTAGTTGAAGTCCCCCATAATAACCACCTCATTATGATTTGCCGCCTCGTCTATCTCGTTTAGTAGTAGATTTTCTGTGGACTCTGGTATGTTAGGTGGTTTATAGTAAACTCCTATTAGTAATTTATTATTGTTTTTAGCGCCATGTATCTCTACCCACAGTGACTCCACATGTTCATGTCCCTCACTTATATCTTCACGGAGTGTGGTCTTTAGACCGGACTTTACATAAAGGCAGACCCCTCCCCTTCTCCGGTTTTGACGATCCTTTCTAAACAGACTGTAACCCTGTACATTAACTGCCCAGTCATAGCTATCATCCAGCCATGTCTCAGTTATTCCCACTATGTCATAGTCCTCCTCACATATCACTAATTCCAGTTCACCAGTTTTATTAGTCAGGCTTCTGGCATTAGTATACATACATTTGAGAGGTTTATGTATATTTTTTACTCTACACCTTTCCTTCTGAACTGTTCTAGTCCCTCCTTCCATTCCTCCCCCAGTCTCACTACCTTGCCCCCGGTCTCTATCTGCACTATCTTCCCATTCTATAACATAATTACCCTCCCCCCCAGTCCCTAGTTTAAACACTCCTCCAACCTTTTAGCCATCTTCTTCCCCAACACAGCTGCCCCTTCCCCATTGAGGTGCAGCCCGTCCCTACGATAGAGCCTGTAGCCGACAGAGAAGTCGGCCCAGTTCTCCAGGAACCCAAACCCCTCCTTCCTACACCAGTTTTTGAGCCACTTGTTAATTTCCCTAATCTCCCGCTGCCTCTCTTGTGTGGCCCGTGGTACAGGTAGTATTTTGGAAAATACTACCTTTGAGGTCCTTGCCCTCAGCTTTTGACCTAAATCCCTGAAATCATTTTTAAGGACTCTCCACCTATCCCTAACTTTGTCATTGGTTCCGATATGGACCATGACCTCTGGATCTTCTCCAGCCCCTCCCAGTAATCTGTCAACCCGATCCGCGATGTGTCGAACTCTAGCGCCAGGAAGACAGCACACTGTTCGGCGATCACGGTCTTTGTGACAGATTTCCCTATCTGTCCCCCTAATAATTGAGTCTCCCACTACCAGCACCTGTCTGGCCTGCCCTGCTCTCCTGGGCCCCTGCTTACCGGAGCTGACATTCCCCTGACTGGCAGAGGAAGTGTCTGGCTGCGGCAGTGCCATCCCTGGACTGACATCCCCCTCATCTGCCAAACGTGCAAACTTTAAAGGCTGTAATTTTGTCACTTCACTGCGCAATGACTAACAAGCCTTTTTTTCCCACTAATACACCACAAAACATGCTTTAGAACATATAACTGCACCGCTGAACGGCAAATAAGCCCTTTCTTTCCAATAATACACCACAAATAAGGCTATAATTTTGTCACTTCACCGTATAGCGGCAAATAATCTTTTTTCCCCCGCTAAAACACCACAAAAAGGCTTCAGAACATATATCTGGACCACTAAACGGCTAATAATACTTTTTCTTTCCACTTATACACCCCAAAAAAGGCTGTAATTTTGTCACTTCGCACAATGGCTATTAAACCTTTTTTTTTCCTACTAATACACCACAAAAAGGACTTAGAACATATAACTGCACCACAGAATGGCAAATAAGCCCTTTTTTCCACTGATACACCCCAAAGGCTGTAATTTTGTCACTTCACCGCACTACTGCAAATAAGCCCTTTTTTCCACTAATACACCACAAAAATGGCTTTAAAACATATAACTGCACCACTAAACGTCTGCTAAGACATATTTTTTTTCCACTATTACAACCCAAAAAATGCTGTAATTTTGTCACTTCACCGCACAACGGCTAACAATGCTTTTTTCCCCACTAATACACCACAAAAAATGCTTTAGAATAGTGTTGAGCATGAATATTCGAATAGAAAATTTTAATCTCGAATATCGGCACTTCGAGAATTTGTGAATATGTAGACTATAGTGTTATATATTCGTAATGACGAATATTTATAATTTTTTTCCATCTGAACACATGATTCCTCCCTGCTTCATGCTTGTGGGTCAATGAGTCATTGGCCCACAAGCAACTTAAGCAACTTAATCATGACTTCAGTTGGAAACAAATGACGAATATTCTAAAAAAAAAACAAATATATAGCACTATATTCAACATAGTGTTATATATTCGTTATGATGTATATTCGTCATTTTTTTCCATCTGAAGTCATAATTCCTCCCTGCTTAAGTTGCTTGTGGGCCAATGACTCATAATAATACTTTTTCTTTCCACTAATACACCCCAAAAAAGGCTATCATTTTGTCACTTTATCACCTAATGGCGAACAGTCCATATTTTTTTTTTTACTAATACACCACAAAAAAGGCCTTAGAACATTTAACTGCACTGCAGAACTGCAAATAAGCCCTTTTTTCCACTAACACACCCCAAATAAAGGCTTCAGAACATATAACTATACAACTGAATGGCTCATGGTACATTTTCTTTCCACTTATACACCCCAAAAAAGGCCTTTGAACATATAACTGCACCACTAAACGTCTGCTAAGACATCTTTTTTTCCACTAATACAACCCATAAAATTCTGTAATTTTGTCACTTCAACGCATAGCGGCAAATATCACCTTTTTGTAAACGGCTAACAAGGCTTTTTTCACCACTAATACACCACAAAAAATGCTTTAGAATAGTGTTGAGCATGAATATTCGAATAGCAAATTTTAATCTCGTATATTGGCACTTCGAGCATTTGTTAATATGTAGAATATAGTGCTATATATTCGTAATGACGAATATTCATAATTTTTTTCCATCTGAACACATGATTCCTCTCTGCTTCTTGCTTGTGGGTCAATAAGTCATTGGACCACAAGCAACTTAAGCAGGGAGAAATCATGACTTCAGATGGAAACAAATGACGAATATTCTAAAAACAAATATATAGCACTATATTAAATATAGTGTTATATATTCGTTATGACGAATATTCGTCATTTTTTTTCCATCTGAAGTCATGATTCCTCCCTGCTTAAGTTGCTTGTGGGCCAATGACTCATAATAATACCTTTTCTTTCCACTAATACACCCCAAAAAAGGCTATCATTTTGTCACTTTACCACCTAACGACGAACAGTCCATAATTTTTTTACTAATACACCACAAAAAAGGCCTTAGAACATTTAACTGCACTGCAGAACAGCAAATAAGCCCTTTTTTCCACTAACACACCCCAAATAAAGGCTTCAGAACATATAACTATACAACTGAATGGCTCATGGTACATTTTCTTTCCACTTATACACCCCAAAAAAGGCTCTCATTTTGTCACAAGCCTTTTTTTCCCACTAATACACCACAAAAAAGGCCTTTGAACATATAACTGTACTGCAGAACGGCAAATAAGCATTTTTTCCCACTAATACACCCCAAAAAAGGCTGTTATTTTGTCACTTCCCTGCACAACGGCTAAGAAAATATTTTTTTTCCCACTAATACACAACAAAACAGGCTTTAGAACATATAACTGCACCGCTGAATGGCAAATAAGCCCTTTTTTCCACTAATACACCATAAAAAAGGCAATCATTTTGTCACTTCACTGCATAGAGGCAAATAAGCCCCTTTTCCTACTAATACACCACAAAAAAAGCTTTAGAATGGGAAATAAGCTTTTTTTCCCCACTAATAACCCCCGCAAATAAGCTTCAGAACATATAACTGCACCACTGAAAGGGTAATAATTAGGGTCGAGTGAACTCGAACTGTAAAGTTCGGAATCATACCGAACTTTAGGATTTTTGGACCCCAGACCCGAACCCGAACATTTTAATACATTTTTGGGTTTGGGTTCGGTGTTCGGCGCTTTCTTGGCGCTTTTTGAAAGGCTGCAGAGCAGCCAATCAACAAGCGTTTAACTGTCTGACCTTAGAAGCCATCACAGCCATGCCTACTAATGGCATGGCTGTGATTGGCCAGTGCAGCATGTGACCCATCCTCTATATAAGCTGGAGTCACGTAGCGCTGCACGTCACTCTGTTGTGCTTAGTGTACGAAGAGGATGCTGCTGCTGTGAGGGAGAGAATAGGACCAAATCTGTGATCAGAACTTTAATTGAAATCAGCGATCTACATAGTTTTAGTTGTGTGTGTGCAGTGCACAATCTTTTTACCCTGCCCTGAGCCAAGTGTCTGAGAAAAATAACTTTTATCCATCTGTCAATTAGGTGGGCGGCGGCGGCCATTTTATGCAAGCTCATTGCACCAGCACTGCATCTGTGCTTTTGTGACATTCAAATCCAAGCTTGAAATACTGCAATAATAATCTGGATAATAATCTGCAATAAAACATCAATTTAAGCTAGCAAAAACAGCTATAATTTCTTGGTTTTTCAAAACACCCTTTTGGGGCAAAATACACTATTTTACAGCCCTAACTGCATCTGCATGTGTGAAATTTAAGCGTTATATACAGCTTTCATTTTCTGTTATAAAAAAAAAATATAATAATAATATTGCATCCCTTGATGCATCTGTGATTGTTAAAAACCAGTTTTAAAAAATAATTTTCAGGCTTTGAAAAAACACACAGTTTTGGCAATATCTAATATCTGGTACCTTTGCAGGATTAGTCAGTGTGCAATTTAAGCTAGAAATACAGCTATAATTTATTGGGTTTTTAAAAACACCCTTTTTGGGCAAAATACACTATTTTACAGCCCTTTCTGCATCTGCACGTGTGAAATTCAAGGGTTATATACTGCTTTCATAGTCTGTTATTAAACCAATATTCATTTTGGGGGGAAAAAATAATCGCAGCCTTTGCTGCATATGTCACTGTGAGATACATACTTAAGATACTGTGGTTCTATTTAGTTATTTGAAAAACAACCATTTTGGGCAAAAAATAAATAAATTGCGGCCTAGTCTAGATCTGTACGTGTGAGATACACCCTTTACATACTGTGGTTCTATGTAGTTATTTGAAAAACAACCATTTTGTGCAAAAAACTTAAATTGCAGCTTAGTCTGGATCTATACGTGTGAGATGCACACTTTAGATACTGTGGTTATATTATTATATTAATAAAGCACCATTTCTGGGAAAAATACACAATTTTACAGCCCTTGCTGCATCAGCATGTCTGAAAATTGAAGGTTATATACTGCTGTCATATTCTGTTATTAAACAAACACCCATTTTGGGCAAAAAACTTAAATTGCGGCCTAGTCTAGATCTGTACGTGTGAAATACACACTTTAGATACTGTGGTTATATTCTTCTATTAATAAAACACCCTTTTTGGGCAAAATACACAATTTTGCAGCCCTTGCTGCATTAGCACGTGTGCAATTCAAGGGGTATATACTGCTGTCATATTCTGTTATTAAACAAACACCCATTTTGGTAAAAAAAACTTAAATTGTGGCCTAGTCTGGATCTGTACGTGTGAGATACACCCTTTACATAATGTGGTTCTATTTAGCTTTTGAAAAACAGCCATTTTGGGCAAAAAACGTAACTTGCGGCCTAGTCTGGATCTGTACATGTGAGATACACACTTTAGATACTGTGGTTATATTCTTCTATTAATAAAACATCTATTTGGGGGAAAAAAACTTTAATTGTTGCCTAGTCTGCATCTGTACGTGTGAGATACAACCTTGACATACTGTTGTTCTATTCTTCTATTAATTAAACACCCATTTAGGGCAAGATCCTAAACTTCAGAAATATGAGGAGAGCGTCAAATAAGGGACGTGGCCCAGGTCGTGGTACTGCTGGTGGAGCTCCTGTTGCAGGGAGAGGACGTGGTCAATCTGTGCCAGCTACACGCACAAGTGAAACATCTTCCTCAGGTGCGAGTAGGCGACAGAACCTGCAGCGGTATATGGTCGGGCCTAATGCGACTCTACAAATGGTGAGGCCAGAACAAGTACAGGCGATAGTAGATTGGATTGCTGACAGTGCCTCCAATTCCTTCACATTGTCTCCCACCCAGTCTTCTGCTGAAAGATCAGAGTTGGCACCTGCAGCCGATGTCCATCAGTCTTTCACCTCACCCTCTTGCAAATGAGCCGAGCAGTCTGAGCCCCAAGTCATGCAGCAATATTTTCTGTTTTTGATGACTCTGTTAGCAGGGTGTCCCAGGGCCATCCACATAGCCCTGCCCCAGAAGTAAAAGAGATTGAGTGCACCGATGCCCAACCACTTATGTTTCAAGATGAGTACATGGAAGGACCACCGAAGCACATCTCGGATGATGACAAAACACAGGTGCCAACTGCTGGGGCTTTCTGCAGTGTGCAGACTGACAAGGAGGGCAGACGTGAAGACTGGGTGGAAGATGATGTAGAGGAAGATGAGGTCCTCGACCCCACATGGAATCAAGATCATGCGAGTGACCTATGTAGTTTGGAGGAAGAGGTGGTGGTCATACAGGGCCACCAGCACAGCAGAAGAGGGATCAGGTGTCACCGCCAGATCTCTGAGAAGTTCTGACAGACATTCTTCAGTACCTCCTGCATGATGTTCTTTTGTTTTGGTTTCGCTTTGACATCTCTTCTCCCTCTCCAAGCTGTCATCTATTAGCAGTGATTGCCTCCCTTTATATCCCCTCCCATACTGCCTCACTTTGTGGTTTATACTACTTCCTGGATTGTGCTCACTGCTAGAAGTTTGCTACTGCTGGTTTCTCAGATAAGTCTATCCCTTTATTTGTGTTTTCCTGTTGGCTTGATTCTAGGTGACCCTGACTCCCTCCGTATTAAGTGCAGGGAGCCGGTGGTCGTGTCCCCTCACTATTATAGGGTTGTCAGGTGTCACTCAGTCTAGGTACGTGGACATGCAACTTTCTATCACAGAAATCTTTGCATGGGCTGAGCAGTCAGGGAGAGCTATAGGGATTTAATAGGGCTCACCCTTTTGTTCCTTAGTTTGGGATCAAATCAGTCAGATCTTTATTTGTTACTTCTTGTTTCCTGCAACACCATCAGTAACATTATAAACCTCCAAAACCGTGTTAAGCATGGATCTGCTTTCAGCCTTGACGGACCGCATGCCGGCTCTTTAACTGGAGGTCGCAGAGCTCCGTAAAACTGTGTCTCAGTTTCAGGTGACCGTTTCTGCTTGCGTTAATGGAGTTTATTCTGAGCCTAAGATCTCACTTCCGGATACCTTCTCTGGGGGTAGTGAGAATTTTGTTTGTTTTAGAGAGGCTTGCAAACTCCATTTTTGCCTACTTCCCCATTCCTCTGGTGATGAGGAGCAATGGGTGGGGATCATCATATCACTGCTTAGGGATAACGCTCAGTATTGGGACTTTTTCGCTGCCGGTAGGGGGAAAGGCCCCTCCGGTTAGTGGATGGATTTTTTGTAGCTCTGGGTCAGATATATGATGATCCGGCTCGTATTGCTCTGGCTGAATCTAAACGGCGTCTTTTATGCCAGAATAAACAGTCTGCAGAGATATACTGTTCAGAATTTCGGAGATGGGCAGCTGATACTGGTTGAAATGATGCTGCACTCCAAAGTCAATTTTGCCATGGTCTTTCAGAGGGATTGAAAGATGCATTTGCCTTTCATGAGAGACCTTCCTCCTTGGAGTCTGCCATGTCTCAGGCAATTCGTATTGACAGGCATCTTAGAGAGAGAGAGAAGACTACTCCTTCCTGTCATACTCAGTCCAAGGAGAGTGGGACGGTCTCATTCAGTGTGCAAGGGTCTCAGTCTCTCTCAATCCCCTCTGAGCAGAAACCCATGCAGCTGGGTTTGCTTGCCTCTAACAACAGAGGATTCAGCTCTCAGAGGAGGGTTTGTTTCTGTTGCGGAGGTATAAATCATTTGGCAAATGTTTGTCCCTCTAGGAGATTCAGGGAGTTTTTTTTAGAGTAATAAAGAAACAAAACGAAAAAAAGTCCTCTAAAAATGTTCCATCTGTTACAATTGGCAAGGTTGATGCGGAAATTGAAGGTTTTCCGTTTGCTTGTAGTTCCCGTTTTGTCCTACCTGCCAGGGTGGCGCTAGAGAGCAAGAACATTGTGAGATTTTTGTAGATAGTGGAGCAGCTGTCAATCTCATTGATAATCAATTTGCTATAACACATGGTTTCCAGGTATGCACTTTGGGAAAGGACATACCTGTTTTTGCTATTGATTCCGCTCCACTTTCTCAAAAATCGTTAAAGGACATAGTTCACAATATCCGTTTGACTGTGGGTGATGCTCATGTTGAGGATGTGTCATGTTTCATCCTAAGCAGGTTACCTACTCCTCTAGTGTTGGGGCTACCCTGGCTCACTAAACATAACCCCACCATTGATTGGCAGGCAATGCAAATAAATGGTTGGAGTGACTTTTGCAGAGAGAATTGCCTCTCAACATCTCTTTCAGAGGTTTCTACTAAGACTGTACCATCTTTTCTCTCAGAATTTCCAGATGTGTTTTCTGAGAGTGGTGTTCAGGAGCTGCCCCCTCACCGGTAGTACGAATGCCCTATTAATCTCATCCCAGGCGCCAAGCTGCCTAAATCTCATTTATACAATCTCTCCCAACCTGAAAGGGTCGCTATGTGTACTTATATCTCTGAGAGCCTGAGAAAGGGATACATACGACCCTCAAAGTCACCTGTTGCTGCAGTTTTTTTGTTTTTTTTGTTAAGAAAAAAGATGGTGATTTCAGGGACCTGAACAGTATCACAATTTGTGACCCTTATCCGCTTCCTCTGATCCCGAACCTGTTTATCAGATTGTTGGGGCTAAAGTTTTTTCCAAGTTGGATTTAGGAGGGGCATACAACCTGGTCAGGGTCAGAGAAGGGGATGAATGGAAGACGGCCTTCAATACCCCTGAGGGCCATTTTGAGAATTTGGTTATGCCTTTTGGTTTGATGAATGCTCCAGCCGTCTTCCAACATTTTGTGAACAGCATTTTTTATCATTTAATGGGGAAATTTGTATTAGTGTATCTAGATGATATTTGCATGTCCACGTACCATCCCTTCCCTGCACAACCAAGTGGGGGACAAAATCAGGTGTACACTGCGCAACGCCATCTGTGGAAAGGTGCACCTCACTACGGATACGTGGACCAGTAAGTACGATCAGGGACGATATATCTCCATAACAGCACACTGGGTAAATGCAGTGGCAGCTGGGCCTGAGGCAGATAGCAGTTTGGTGCATGTCCTTCCACCACTGAGGATTGCAGGGTGCTTCATTTAGCCTCCTGTTGCTTCCTCCTCCTACTCTGCTTCCTCATCCTCTACCAGCTCCTCATCCGGTCAGCATAACACCTTCACCACCAACTTCAGCACAGCCAGGGGTAAACTACAGCAGGCAGTTTTATCTGCTTGGGGGACAAACTCCACACTGCGCAGGAGGTGTGGACGGGCCTTAAACAACAGACCGATTAGTGGATGGTGCCAGTAAGCCTCAAGTCCGGCCTGGTAGTGTGCAATAATCGGCAAAATCTCGTAGCAGCTCTGGGACTAGCAGGTTTGACGCACATCCCTTGCCTGGCGCATGTGCTGAATTTGGTGGTATAGAGGTTCCTTAAAAATTACTCCGATATGTCCGAGCTGCTGCATAAAGTGCGGGCCATCTGTGCAAACTTTCAGCGTTCTCACCCTGCTGCTGGCCTGTCAGCACTGCACCTTATTTTCGGCCTTCCTGCTCACTGCCACAAATGTGACGTGCTGGCCAGACTGTGCAAGCAGCAGCAGGCAATAGTGGAGTTTCAGCTGCAGCTGCAGCACGCACAGGTGAGTCGCTCTGCAGAACAGCTCCACTTTACCTTGTTGCGCTGTTTCGAGTACTCCACCAACATGGCCAGTGCCGATAACGCCGTTCTCAGCGTTACTATCCCACTTCTATGCCTCCTTGAAAAAATGCTGCTGGTGATGATGCAAGAGGAAGTGGCACAGGAGTAGGAGGAGGAAGAGGGATCATTTCATAGGGTTTCCGGCAAGTCATTCACAAGTGGCTCCGAGGGTGGGTTCCTGCACCTACAAACGCCAGGTACACTATTGTCCAGCCAGGGCACAGTTCTGGAGAATGACGAGGTAGAGGATAAGGAGGAGGAGATGGAGGAGGAGGAACCTTGTTCACAGCAGGGTGGCACCCAGACCAGCTCATGGCCATCACTGGTGCGTGGCTGGGGGGATACAGAGGACACAGATGATACTCACAGAGGACAGTTTTTCGTTGCCTCTGGACAGCCTGGCACACATGAGCGATTACATGCTGCAGTGTCTCCGCAACGACCGCCGAGTTGCCCACATTCCTACTTGTGCTGATTACTGGGTGGCCACACTGCTGGATCCCCGTTACAAGGACAATACCATCCTTAATTCCCTCACTGGAGCGTGATCGTTAGATGTGCGAGTACAAGCGCATGCTGGTAGATGCGCTGCTGGTGGCATTCCCATCTGACATCGGGGGCACAGTGGAAGCACAAGCGAAGGCAGGGGAAGAGGTCGCCAACGGAGCTGGGGCACCTCCCTCTTTGCAGGCGGAGCAGGCGCGCAACGTCATTGAGTGACATTACTGCTGCCGTCCGCTCTGCCTGCTATGGAAGCTTGTTAGTAAGTACAGTACTGATACAAGCACAGCTTTAGTTAAACTTATTAAGAGGTTAAGTATTAATATTTACAAATACTGCGGTGAGCGGTAGGCTGGTGTATTGGGAGACACTGTTATGAGGGGGATCTGGGAATGACACATATATAGCAGTGTCATCCACAGATCCCCCCCATAAAAGTGCTATCCACAGATCCCCCACCTCATAACAGTGCCATCCACAGATGCCACCCACAGATACAGCACCCCATGACAGTGCCATTCACAGATGCCCCTCCCCATAACAGTGCCATCCACGGATTCCCATAACAGTGTCATCCACAGATCCCCCATAACAGTGCCATCCACAGATCCCCCATAACAGTGCCATCCATGGATCCCCCATAACAGTGCCATCCATGGATCCCCCATAACAGTGCCGTCCACAGATCCCCCATAACAATGCCATCCACAGATCCCCCACATGACAGTGCCATCCACAGATTCCCCACATGACAGTGCATCATCCACAGATCTCCCATAATAGTTTCATGCACAGACCACCATTAGTTCACAACCCACCAAAAGCACACCTTTTGGTTAAAACATTTTTTTTTCTTATTTTCCTCCTCAAAAACCTAGGTGCATCTCATAGGCCGGTGTGTCTTATAGGGCGAAAAATATGGTACTCACTTGCTTCTCCAGCGCCATCTACTGCAGTGCTGGATCGGTATTCCTGTTGCTTGACTGCAGCCAATTAACATCCTCAGCATTCAAACCACTACATGAGTTGTCTCTTTAATCCTTTAAAGGGAATGTGTCATGACAAAATGACCTGCTGTTAAAAATAACTTTTTTATGTTTAAAATATTTTCAAATAATTGATTTAAACGAAAACCAAAAATCCTGCAGTTTTTGCACTGTCCACTATGTCTCATAATTGGTGCCACTTCTTATGTCTGTATAGATCACTTTATTGCAGTGAACTAAATCTAACCCTGCCTGTAATGATATCACTTCTGTGTAGAGATAAGACAGGATCCACCATTCACAATAGGTGATTGTGAAATATTATCTATTCTTTTCTTGTACAATGACCTCTGCACAAATCACAGAGCATGCCTAGAAAACTGTCCCATAGAAGTAAATAAGGCCCCCTGCGGATCATTGGAAACAGCTCAGGTTGCCCCCATAATAATGTTCAGGAAACAAAATTTTAAAATCTACGATCAGAAAATAAAAACAGATTAAATAAAATGATGTGTTACTATCTGGTTTTAACTGGCGGATAACATTTTTGGTAACATATTTCCTTTAAGTTAAATTGTTAGCAACTTAAATTGGCCACCTAAGGATGAATTAATATTGCAACTTTAGGGATTTTTGCATATTGATGTATTAAACATCTAAAGGACATTGATACATAAGTATAGTGAAGTATGTGAGACATTTTGTAAAATGAACATCTGTGTTAATGGAAAAAGAAGAGAAGCTTTACAATAGAGATTTTTAAATAATGCACAAAGAAATCACTGATCATTACATGTTAAAATTGTCTTTAGGTCTATATTCTGAAATCTTTTGAACATAATCATGAAAGCAGGGTAGTTCCTCCTTATGCATGGTTAAACTCAGCAGTAGTGATGAGCGGCAGGTCCCATATTCGAATTTGCAATATTTCATGAATATTTCGTCAAATATTCGTGATATATTAGCTAATTTTGGGACGTCATTATATTCCTACAATGTTTTCTTTATCATGAGAAATCATTGAAATATATGTATGCGCATATATACGGGTGTGGCTTACTCTCACAATCGTTTTCAAAGATTTGGATGTCAAGTTGTATGGAAGAAAGAAAAAGGAAAAAGTCTGGTACCGTGTTAGCCAATAGAAAAATAGTTTAGTGCTCTCATTAAGAGAAACAAAATAAGAGTATTGCAGGTTTGATACCTTTTAATGGCTAACAAAAATAGAAGTAATGATGTTACATAGCGAGCTTTCGAGACATCACCAGTCTCTTCATCAGGCGTACTACAAGAATATATGAAGAAACAGCAATATATATACAATAAGAACAGAGGCATGGGGGGAATGAATGGACATTTGAAAAAAAAAAAAAAACATGAACAGGAAAGTGTAGCTTCTTCTCTTTAATTGTGTGGCGGTGGGACCTTATCCTTGCATTGAGTCTCTGTCCTGTTTCTCCAACGTAGAGGCCTGGACAGAGACTCAATGCAAGGATGAGGTCCCACCGCCACACAATTAAAGAGAAGAAGCTACACTTTCCTGTGGCTAAGCATTTCTGTAACCCAGGACACAATGTAGAACATATGAAAGTTCTCATATTAAAAGGTAACTTCAAATCCCAAAAAGCTAGAAGAATTTGGGAATACAAATTTATAACACTGCTTGACACTTTGAATACTGGACTGAATTTGTCCCCGGGATTTATGACACACTACAAGATCTGAAGACATAGTCGGGGCACCAGGTCTATGAGATAACATCAATTTAGAGAACATAAAACTTTCACACCCCTTATCTGTAAGATAATTAAGGACTCATTCTCAAGATATTTTATATGTTGCTCTGTTTTTTTTTTTTTTTTTTTTTTTTTTTTTTTCAAATGTCCATTCATTCCCCCCATGCCTCTGTTCTTATTGTATATATATTGCTGTTTTTTCATATATTCTTGTAGTACGCCTGATGAAGAGACTGGTGATGTCTCGAAAGCTCGCTATGTAACATCATTACTTCTATTTTTGTTAGCCATTATAAGGTATCACACCTGCAATACTCTTATTTTGTTTCTCTTAATGAGAGCACTAAACTAAGTTGTATGGAAAAAATGGTCGGGAGTAATTTTACTGATGCCGAGCCAGATGTCATCATCACTGTAAGTAATTCAACTTTATAGAACTGTTATGTTGTATTGCATGCTTGTTATTTAAATGCATTTATATGCAGCTAAAGTGTTTATAAATATTTGTGATCTCAAACATTTATAGTAATATTTTTCGGAATACATACAAATTTACATTGTATCTTGTTTGCGTAGATAAAATGATTTGGGACAAAAAGTATTGTGACTCACAACAATACTTATTGCCCCAAATCATTAATATCTACTCAAACATGATAAAATGTCAATTTGTATGTGTTCCGAAAAATCGTACTCAAAATTTTTGAGATCACAAATATTTAGGAAAACTTTATCTGACATCACACCACTATTTCTGTAGCATGTATGTATGGATAGCAGACAAATATCTGTCATATGCACATTACACATCTATTTTCCTGCCTCACACTATATACCCCACACTATATCAACACACTATATACCCCCAGACCCCTACCACACCCACACACAGTCTATAGATTCAAATTTGTGTCTTGTTGGTCAGGACAGTTAACGTTTGACCGCCAGAATTTGCTGGTTCATTTAGCGTTAGCTAGGGTGCACCACGGAGAGGCGAACCAGCTGTACACCCCATACCGTACCGTCACTTTCCTAGACAGGTACACTTCTCCTCAGATGACCAATATCAGATTGCTCATACCCCACACACATACAATTTCAATACAATCAGATATTATAATTGTAAAGTTAAATCTAATATTTAACTTTTAAACACTATAATGTTTTATTGATTTTTTCGAGATGATGACATTAAAGAGGTTGTCCAGGCTTTTTCTATTGATGACTGATCCTCAGGATAGGTCATCTGTATGTCTATGGGACATCAGCAGCGGGCAGGAAGAGAGTCGGGAGACGGATGTGCACACTGCATGCGCTATCTCCACAAACAGCTGATAGGTGCTGTTACCTGGTGTCCGACCCCCGCAGATCTGATATTGATGACCTATCCCGAGGATAGGTCATCATCAGCAATAGAAAAAGCTGGGAGAACCCCTTTAAATTCTAATACTTGCATTTTAAAAAGTTGGGAATATATGCTTGCATTTTCATCCTACAGTGCATGTTGGGGAAGGGATATGACAAGACCCGGTCCCACGCTGGCAAGCGAAGTATAGTGAGTGAGTATCGGGTATGAGTTGTGGAGGAATCATGATGGCTAGCACAAGAGGTTGGCCATCTTGAAGAAAATTCTGATAGGATCAGAGAGATCCGCGACAAAATTTGCCCAGGTACAATGCTTACATAACTTTTGTATCTTTCACCAACACTCTGTAATGTCATCATAGATGTTCCTGTTCCCAGAGTCTGCCACAGGACTTCCAGAAAGGTGGTGGTGGAGGTCTCTGCTTCGGAGGAGCATGAGGAGGATCATGCCGGACCCTCTGGGCAGCAGAAGGCCCCTACCCCACCTGATGTGGGTCAAGTGATGGAGGCTCAGGAGGCCGGAGCCTCATACCACCCCTCTTCACCACCCCCACCTTCACCTTCACCATAAGGAAGAGGTTGTGACAACCCCCTGTGGGTGTTTTAGCTGAGTCACTGTTCACATACAAACACACACACACATATTTGATAACATAAGGTCCCAGACTTTGAGTTCAGTCCAAGCAGGGTACCAAAACAGTAGTATCTCAACACTTTTTACAGTCTTTCAGAGTTCATGTTCATAACTCAGCTTTTTTGGTGTAAAGATCGCCTGTCCACAATTTATCTTCCCAGCCTTTTTAACCACACCTTTATGAAAAACCTGGATGAAGTATTGGAGTGACCTGTCCCACCCATTGTCTCTAGTCATGCCTAAAACCCAGACCCAAAATCCACTTTAAGGCCTCATGCACACGACCGTTGTGTGCATCCGTGGCCATTGTGCCGTTTTCAGGTTTTTTTTGCGGACCCAGTGACTTTCAATGGGTCCGTGGAAAAATCGGAAAATGCACCGTTTTGCAGCCGAGACCGTGATCCGTGTTTCCTGTCCGTCAAAAAAATATGACCTGTCCTATTTTTTTGACGGACAACGGTTCACAGGACCCATTCAAGTCAATGGGTCCGTGAAAGAACACGGATGCACACAAGATTGGCATCCGTGTCCGTGATCCATGGCCGTAGGTTACTTTCATACAGACGGATCCGAAGATCCGTTTGCATAAAAGCTTTTTCAGAGGTGAGTTTTCACCTCGTGAAAACTTAGATCCGACAGTATATTCTAACACAGGGGCGTTCCCATGGTGATGGGGACGCTTCAGGTTAGAATATACTGAAAAACTGTGTACATGACTGATCGCTACTGCAGTAGCGTCCCGGTTGCCATGGTTACCGATCGGAGCCCCAGCGATTACACTGGGACTCCAATCGGTACTCTCCACTGCCACCAATGATAGGGGGGGGTGATTTTAATTAGGAGGGGGAGGGAGGGGAGAGGGCCCACTGGCCACCAACGAGTTATCTACAGTGGAGGGAGGGGGGGCCCACTGGACACCAATTAGTTAACTACAGGGGAGGGAGGGGGGGCTGGCTACCAACAAGTTAACTACAGGGGAGGGAGGGGGGCCCACTGTCCACCAATGAGTTAACTACAGGGGAGGGAGGGGGGCGGCTGCACTGGCCACCAATGAGTTAACTACAGGGGAGGGAGGGGGGGCGGCTGCACTGGCCACCAATGAGTTAAAAACAGGGGGGGTCTGCCCCCTGCTGCCTGGCAGCACCTGCCAGGCAGCAGGGGGCAGTCATGTACACAGTTTTTCAGTATATTCTAACCTGAAGCGTCCCCATCACCATGGGAACGCCTCTGTGTTAGAATATACTGTCGGATCTGAGTTTCACGATCTAGCTCATATCCGACAGTATATTCTAACATAGAGGCGTTCCCATGGTGATGGGGACACTTCAAGTTAAAATGTTCGGGTGTCCACTTGTGAGCTCCGTTTGAAGGGGCTCACAAGCGGACCCGAACGCTTCCGTCCAGCCCTAATGCATTCTGAGTGGACGCGGATCCGCTCAGAATGCATCAGTCTGGCAGCGTTCAGCCTCCGCTCCGCTCAGCAGGCGGACACCTGAACGCTGCTTGCAGCATTCGGGTGTCCGTCTGGCCATGCGGAGGCGTGCGGATCCGTCCAGACTTACAATGTAAATCAATGGGGACGAATCCGTTTGAAGATGACACACTATGGCTCAATCTTCAAATGGATCCGTCCCCCATTGACTTTATATTTAAAGTCTGGACGGATCCGTCTGAGGCTATTTTCACACTTAGAAATATTTTAACAATATAATGCAGACGGATCCGTACTGAAGGGAGCCACCGTCTGCATTATATGAGCGGATCCGTCTGAGACTCCTGACTTTACATTGAAAGTCAATGGGGACGGATCAGTTTGCAATTGCACCATATTGTGTCAACGTCAAACGGATCCGTCCCCATTGACTTGCATTGTAATTCAGGACGGATCCGTTTCGCTCTGCACGGCCAGGCGGACACCAAAACGACTTTTTTTTCATGTCCGTGGATCCTCCAAAAATCAAGGAAGACCCACGGACGAAAAAACAGTCACGGATCACAGGACCTACGGACCCCGTTTTTGCGGACCGTGAAAAAATACTGTCGTGTGCATGAGGCCTAATGATAACATCCCAGTAAACTAGGATTATTATCTCAATGAGGCATACATTCTCAGTGAGACATACCGACCATCCATGATTATCCCTTTTGGGCTACTAAAGTGCACACAGCAATAATAATCTATAAAATGGTAGAAATGTTATTTTAAAAAAAGGAAACAATGAAGGTATAACAAACAATCCAGTAATATAAAACAGCAACACTATACACTAATTAATTAATCTACATAAAAACCATTAACTTAACTACTAAATAACACTAGACACTAATTAACTATTCCTAACTAATCAACTATATAATGAATTGAGATTAAAATTGTCAGCAGCTTTATACACTAATTACTAATTGGCTTTTAATCTGCTCAGAAATTATTATTATATTCTTTTTTTACACAGTACTAATAAAAATGAAAAATAAAATAAAAAATCTTACAAGATCTAAAGGAGCTATGAGAGCACCAGCTGCAGAAGTTGCAGGAGCTGAAACTACAGTTTTCACACAAAGTGATGAAGCCGGCGGAGAAGCACAATAAGGCCGTGGAGGTGCTGTTAAACCTCGATGACCAACTTAAAGCTTTGCCATAGTTTTAATTGTAAATATAATGCTTTTTAATAATGTTAATATAAATGTTTTCTAGTTATCTTATAACTTACTGTTTTTTATTTATAATTTTATGGTTTCTGTTTTACTATAACCAATAGAGTTACAATAAGGACCCTTTAGTTCAGCCCAAACTCATCATTATCATGACATACAGAAGCTGCAGGTACATAGAAATGGTGGCATATAAGGCCTCCACATAACTCTGAAGGATCAGGATAATAGCAGCAGTCATTGGTAACGGTGGAGTATAAGGCCTACACACAACTCTGAGGAATCATGATAATAGCAGCAGTCATTGGTAAAGGTAGAGTATAAGACCTACACATATCTCTGAAGGATAATAGCAGCAGTCATTGGTAACGGTGGAGTATAAGGGTTACACATAACTCTGAAGGATCTGGATAATAGCAGCAGTCATTGGTAACTGTGAAGTATAAGGCGTCCACATAACTCGGAAGGATCAGGATAATAGCAGCAGTCATTGGTAATGGTGGAGTATAAGGCCTACACATAACTGTGAAGGATCAGGATAATAGCAGCAGTCATTGGTAACGGTGGAGTATAAGGCCTACACATAACTCTGAAGGATCTGGTTAATAGCAGCAGTGATTGGTAATGGTGGAATATAAGGCCTACACAAAACTCTGAAGAATCAGGATAATAGCAGCAGTTATTGGTAACAATGGAGTATAAGGCCTATACATAATTATGAAGGATCAGGATAATAGCAGCAGCCATTGGTAATGGTGGAGTATAAGGCCTACACATAACTCTGAAAGATCAGGATAATAGCAGAAGTCATTGGTAATGGTGGAGTATAAGGCCTACACATAACTCTGAAAGATCAGGATAATAGCAGCAGTCATTGGTTACGGTGGAGTATAAGGCCTATACATAACTCTGAAGGATCAGGATAGTAGCAATAGTCACTGGTAATGATAAAGTATAAGGTCTACACATATCTCTGAAGGATCAGGATAATAGCAGCAGTCATTGGTAACGGTGGAATATACTGCCTACACATAACTAAGAAGCATCAGGACAATAGCAGCAGGCAGATGGTTATTTAACATTGTAGTTTAAGGCTTACACATAGTTCAGCCTAACTAAGCAGGAACAGACAGCAGCATGTAATTAGTTTGCAGCAGGAAAGTGTTCCCAGGAATGTGCCCCAAGCAGACGGGGTAAATATATATAAAAAATTATACTACCACAAATTCTGCATGTTTGTTCTTCAGTTACATCAGGACTGTTCTCCCATGGATAAAAACTAAAATATTTTTCACATGAAATTTTTTAATCTGATTCATTTGTTAAAGATTGTAAAGGCCAGTATAAAATAGTCCAATATATAAGATAACATAAACCGAATACCCCGTAAGTTCAAACAGAAATGGTGTGTTTATTAAACAGTAAGTAACTTTTTAGTAAACACAATGGGACAATTCTCAAGTAGTGACCAGAGTGAATAGTGCCAAGTTCAAGGTTTAATACCAAATGTTGTGATTTTTCACAGAAAAAATATTATTATGTGCATCACCCAAAATTTGCATGCTTATTTCATTTTCTATGAATAAAATATAATTTTAAAATATAAGAACATTTGATACTAGTATCCATACAGTGAACAGATTAATAACTTCACTAACACTATGTGTATTAATAAAATTAGCTCAATTCATCTGAGTGAGAATTTTTTACAATATTTGAAAAAAAGTGTCATAAAAAATGCAGTTACAATACAAAAAAAAAAGTAATGCGTGGGCTAAGAACTAATCAGCATGGATACGAGATAGCGTCCCGTCTTGTTAACCATGCATGTCGGAGCATAGCTTCTGCCTTACAGACATAAATATGTGATGCAATGAGTATAATCACTCTCAAAATGGTGACATGCCTTCAAGAACATTATATAGTCCACAGTTTATACTGCTAAGTTTAAAGCTGTGTTTATATAAAATTAGCATATGCAAATTATCAGTACATATTTGTCAATAATTAACATATAAATGCAAATATTTATATTAATATATACATGTGAAAATAAGGCTCCATTCACAAAATCGGATTACAACACGGATGAGTATAACGCCAGCCACACCCAACCATGTAGAGAGATGAACACGGAATTCAGGCATCCTTTCCAGGACGACATAAAACACCATGTTCAAATATAAGTCTGTATGTAAACAATAAACAATAAAGATAATAAGAAAATAATAAGCTTTTATTAGGTTTATCGGGTCTACAATGTTAAATGCACAAGACCTTTTGACAAGGAAAGGCCACATGCGGTCCCCACATTGCTACATCAAAAAGCCTCCCCAAACCCAATTTCAGCAAAATAATAAACTATAAAATAAATGTAAACATTTATATTTTGTGATTGAAGTAGAACACCGCACAATTTTATAAAAAAAAAAAAAAAATTATAAAATAAATAAATGAAACGTTGTCAATATTTGATATGTGTGAATAAAGAGCATATTTTATTCTTTAAGGAGTGCTGCGGATCTTCTTCATTGTTTTCCGTCCTGAATCAAGGGACCACCACGGGCACCCTGAGCCACTGTTGAAGGGAGTGCTGCCAGATTTTCCTCATGGATATATTATATTTATATATATATATATAATTATATACTTATTGACCAAACATAATGAACAGAGCATATGCACAAATATGAAACATGCACACCAGTTTAAGAGAATGCAAATACTCTATACTTGACAAAATCCTTTGGAAAATAAGTGGTCCATGCTGGTTGTCTCCACACGATCAGGACAGACAGCATCAACAGGTATTTGTACCAGAATGCCGATTCATAACTTTGCAGAATAACAGCAAACAGTAGCAGGTAAATGCACTGCCTGTCCCCCCCCCCCAAAAAAAAAAAAGGCCACAAAAAAAAAATTCAAAGGGGTTAAGGTCTGGACTCTGTGGTGGCCATTCCATGTGTGAAAATGATGCCTCATGCTCCCTGAACCATTCTTTCACAAGCACAATGAATCCTGGCATTGTCATCTTGGAATATGCCCGTGCCATCAGGGAAGAAAAAAAATCCATTGATGCAATAACCTGTTAATTCAGTAAGTTCAGGAAGTCAGCAGACCTCATTCTTGGAGAACATACAATACCTGACCAACTGCAGCAACCCCAGATCATAGCCCTGCCCCCACAGGCTTGTACTGTAGGCACTAGGCATGATGGGTGCATCAATTCATCTACCTCTCTTCTTCCCCTGATGCGCCCATCACTCTAAAACAGGGTAAATCTGGACTCATCAGACCACTTGACCTTCTAGCCTTTTTTCTGGTTTGCCTCACTGATTAGTGGTTTTCTTATGGCTACACAGCTGTCCCAATCCCTTTGTGTTCCCTTTGCCTTGTGCGTGTAGAAATGCTCTTAGTTTCACTATCACACATAGCCTTGAGTTCTACTGTTGTTTTTATTCAATTTTATTTCACCAAACATTTAAGTGATCGCAAACCGGGATCATTCAGTATTTTTTCCCTGCCACATTTATTCATCAAATTTGGTGGGTCCACAGTGCACTATCCTTCCAGTTTTTAATAATGCAGTGGTTAGTTCTCCAGACAAATGTATTCATTTCTGCAATCTTGTTAGATGTTTTCTTGCCTTGATGCATGCCAATGATTTGACCCTTCTCAAACAGACTAAAATCTTTTCCACGAACATGAGATGTGTCTTTTGACATGGTTGTTTAAGAAATGAGAAGCAACTCATTGCACCAGTCGTGGTTAAATAACTTGTTGCCAGCTGAAAGATAATCACCCATGCAGTAATTGTTCAATAGTAGGGTCATACCTATTTGATAAGTTACATCTAGGTGTTTTTTTCGGGGGGAAAGGCAGTGTAGTAACGATACAGTTTAAGGCCTACACATAGATGGGCCTAACCAAGGAGTATCATGTCAGACAGAATCATGTAAATGGTAACTCTGTAATATTAAGGACTACAAATTTCTAGACTCAACTAAGCAGGATCATTACAGAGCCAAGTAGTTAAATGTTAACGCTGTAGTATAAGGTCTAAATATAGATGGGGCTAACTACGCTGATTCAGGAAAGGCAACAGCAGCAGCACCAGGTAAAGGTAATTGTGTAGTATAAGGCATAAAACATAAATTAGCACGATCATGACATACAGCAGCAGCATCATCAGGATTTTGGTAATGTCGAGTCTAAGGCCTACACATGTCTTGGCACAACTCAGCAGTATAGGCAGCAGCAGGTAATGGTGTGGTGAAAGGCCCATAGATGACTTAGCATGATCATGACAGGCAGAAGCAGCAACAGAAGGATTTTGTTAACGGTCGAGTATAAGGCCTACACATGTCTTGGACCAACTCAGCAGTACAGGCAGCAGCAGGTAATGTTGTGGTAAAAGGCCGATAGATAACTCAGCATGATCATGACAGGCAGCAGCAGCAACAGCAGGCTTTTGGTGACGGTCAAGTATAAGGCCTACACATGTCTCGCCCCAGCTCAGCAGGACATGCAGCAGCAGCTTCTAAATGTGCAGCAGGAATGTGTTCCCAGGAATGGACCCCCAGCAGACGTGGGCAAAACCAAAAATAGAATAAAACACATGTTACAGTAGTAGGTGTATTGTGTAAAGCAGTAATGGGATAACATGGATAGTGAATGCAATGTTTTTAGTTTATATTATTTAAGGGAATGCTATTTTACCTTCTGAACGCACAATATAAATGAATAACAAATAAGCTATTAACTCCACCCACACCCTTCTGCTCTCAGTTTCCATATCAGACACATCTAGTCTGTAGCAGAACACTGCATTAACACAGCCTGCCTCACCATGTACTGATTCCTCCGAGCCAGAGGGCCACAGGACTGGCAGGGTTTAGCAGTGGCTCTGATGTCCTCCTTTTGTCTGTGAGGAGGCATGTGTACTGCCTGTCGACCCACCCATACACGATCGGCTCTGCACACACTCTGGAGTAAGGACAACCCCGTTGTCCTCTGCCTGTCAGAGCCCAGGAGCCATTGAAGAACTTGCTTACCTTGGGCCATGTGTGGAAGTGTCCCCGGTTCTGACATCGGGGTTAGTTCTCCTTCCCCTCGGTCATCAATCTGTCACAGTCCCTGGCTACTGGCAGGGTCCTCAGCGGCTGCCTCCAGTGCGCAGCATGGTTCATCTATTGCAGTTCATGATGCAGGATGCAAATCTCGGGAAGGGGAAGAATAATAAAGGGATTCCCGGGAGAGATGGGGTAGATATATATATATATATATATATATATATAAAAATTATCCATGTACTACATCTCTCCAAGGTAGACCAGAAATGTTCTACCAATCAAGATATCGGCATTGTAGAAGACTGGATTACTGTACGTTTTTCATGAACAAACAAGTCCACAAAGATGAAGCACAGATACATTAGTTATGTGGGTTAATTTTAACGGCTGTTCGATGGCACTCCAGAACACATGTTGCCTTTCAAAAAACCTACAAACTCCACTCTGCTGTATGACAGTGTAGGTGCTCCCCTGTGCCTCTCAGCCCCTCCATGTGAAGTCTGCTCCAGGCTGTGTTACACTACCCCCCGTGTGAGTACGATGCCTCACAGCTAAAGCCTTTTTCGGCAGCATGACCTGCGATAAATGAACCATGCTGCGCACTGGAGGCAGTCGCCGATGACACTTCAACGACACTTCGAGTCGGAGCCGGGGACACATCCACACCTGGCCCAAGGCAAGCAAGTTCGTCACTGGTTTCTGGGCACTGACGGGCAGGGGACGGCGGGGTCATGCCAATGTTCATAGCCCTGAGTGTGTGCAGCGCCGAACGTGTATGCGTGGGGCGATCGGCGGTACACATGCCTCCTCACAGACAAGAGGAGGACGAGAGAGCCGCTGCTAAACCCTGCCAATCCTGCTGCCCTCTGGCTCAGAGGAATCAGCACACAGTGAGTCAGGCTGCGTTAACGCAGTGTTCGGCTGCAGACTAGATGTGCCTGCTATGGAAACGGATAGCACACTGGTGTGGGTGGCGTGTGAAGTGCTGTGTGTGTGACACTTGGTATGTCAGAGATCTATTTTTCAGTATGGCTTACACTTTGAGCGCAGTGTCCTGAGATTACAGCCAACTATGAGGTACAATGTAATATGGCTATAATTTTATGTCGACTGTTATTGTAAAATCAAGGGATAAAAAAAAAAAAAAAAAAAAGTCCATTAATAAATTAGCAACGTAAAGTCTACATGATAGATAACAAATAATCTATAGAGAAAGTAGTCAATACATACATACAAAAAATAATAAACATGCAAAAAGTAATTCAATTAATCTAAATATACGTGACCTGAGCCTGTAGTGCAGCCAGAACATCAAGTCCAGTGTGTCTCCGTTCTCCGTTCCCCTAAGCTCGCAAGCTGGAGCATGGCCTGGCAGCGGACGTGCCCCACACTAGCTTAGCAATAGGGATGCTTGCTGGGGGGCTCAGCAGCGTGGAGACAGTGGCTTGCGGGAGAGCAGCAGTTGTCACAACCTTTTGGCTGACTCCCAGGACATGGTTGCCACACATGTCGTTGCCGGCAGTAACAGCTCCAGTGTGTTTGTGTGTGTATTCCCCTTAAAGTGGTTTCACTTTCCCTGGTTGATGTTGGAAGGGTTAATTCCCTTTCCTGTTTGTGTCTGTGTGGGTGTGGCCACTTTGGGCTATAAAGCCTCTTTGGAGACCTGAAGCTGAGGTGTTCTTCAGCCATGCTTTGCTGGAGACATCCTCCTGGTAATTCCGCATCTGCCAGTGGGGGCCACCCTTGTGGTCATAAGTTATGTCACACATGATGTTATAAAGGTGTGTTTTTGGTATAATTGTTTATTGCAGCTTATGGTCCCGTGTTCCTGTGTGTTGTGTGGTGTGTACTGTGTCTGTGTGTGTTCTTTGGACAACAACGCGTCTGCATGGGTTCCAGGCTTTGTGTCTGTGGCAGGTAGGTGCTATACTTGTTGCATGAAAAAAAAAAAAAAAGAACACGTTGCCACGGGCAGCCACCAGTGAAGGGAAGTGTCACAGTGCACACCTACATAAACCTCATGCACACCAGACATACAAAGTGCATACATACAAGGAGAGGTTGCCTGAGACAACCGCATGCTATGACAGCGAGCAGCATAGCAAGAAGCTCCAGCTGCTCTACTGCCACATACCTTATGTTGCCAGCGGCAACCACAAGTGAGACAACAAACTAGCGGCCCTCACCTGTGATTGAACGACCAATCCAGACCGCAGGCAACAGCATGACCATGGTCGTGACACTCTCCCCTGGACACATCAGGGTGGCACCACAAACTCTGATCCCGCTGATCCCTCCCCGGCTACTCGTAGGGACACCCAATGGGCAGTAAAGCTGATGTATCGTCCCTGCCCATGTTTGCTGGTCCATGCATCCAATGTTAGGTACACCCTGTCACTGAAAGCATGATCCAGCGACAGGGATGCATTCTGCACAAGGTGCTGGTGTAGGGCAGGAATGTCGGTCCTGGCAAAGTAATGGCGGCTGGGGACAAGCCATCTGGGTTGGGCCTGCTCCAACATCTGCTTGAATTAATTTCTATCCACAAGCTTGAAGGGCAGCAATTGTTGGGCAATAACCCTTGCAAGGAGCCCGTGTTGGTCCCCAGGGGCGTAGGGCGCAGTGCGTTCAAATGCATCTGCAACAGATGGCTGGCACCGGTGTAGTGGAGGCAGAGGTCTGGCTGCCAGTACCAGTACCTCTAGGAGAGGTAGTGAGGGAGTGGGAATTTATAGGTGGAAGGGGTTGTGGTGGCTGCAGTATAGTGGCAGAAGCTGCTGTCCCCTGCACATTGCTGGTGTAGCTGCTGCTATGACCACTCCCACCAGTGGTTGACTCACATGTGCTGGGTGAGGGCAGTGGTACCCAGCCGAGCCACAAACCTCCCTCTCATCACCCTGGCATGGCATAGCTTACAAATGCCAATTGTGACATCATCTGCTGCCAGGGTGAAGTAAGCCCAAACAGGCGACTTCTGCACCGACCTCCTGTCAGATGGGTCGGTGCTGACTTGCGCCTGTTCGGGCTCAGTGCGCACAGGTTGAGCTGGCTGCTGCTGCCTACTCCTGCTGCCATTACCAGTGGAGCCCCTGACACAGGGCTCCCTGGTGACCTGCCGAAGCATTTGCCTTGGGTGCCTACCTTCATCGATGCTGCTGTCACCTGACAAAGGAGGTGGCACACATTCTGTGTCACCCTTCTCTTCATCCCCTATAATGTCAGTCCCAGGGCCAACCAGTGGTGGACTGAGAGAAAGAGCAGACATGGAGCCCCTGACGGATCTGCTCTGCTGTCCCCTCACTGACGCCTGGGTCTGACTAGGGGCAGGGGTTGTATGGCTGACACCACCCGCACCAGTTTGAAGGGATTTCACTGGGGTATTTACAGGCGTTGCCCCATCCTCCTCCTCCTCCTCATCCCTCATTCTATTCAAAAGGTCCTGCCCATCAGGAGGACTAAACTGCAATTCTGCATCCTGCATTGCCTTCCACAAGACGTTCCTGTCTTTGAACAATAGCAGGGTAGATTCTTGGGGGCTTTTAGGCATTTGTCTGTGGTTTTGCTGTGTTACCGCATCTACACAGAGTGACACACGCTATAAGAAACAATAATTTCTACTGGTGTGATATACCAGTTGACCCCCCCCCCCCCAAAAAAAATAAAATAAAAATAAAATAAAAAATAAAACTGATTGAGGCATGGGTGTGATATACCTATAATATAATTTCTATGTAGTGCATTTGTATTGTGCAGCATTTGTGTGAGGTTATGCTGAGATACCACAGCTATACAGAGGCAGAAACTCTATTGGAACAACAAATTGCAACTGTTGTGATTAGAGATGAGCAAATTGAAGCTGAAGAAGTCGAATTTGTTCCGAATTTCAGGAAAAATTTGATTCTGAATTAATGTGAATTTCCCCATGCTTTTTGGTAATGAATTGCATTATTAGAAATAGTTTAAAGTGCCCACATATAGCACATAGTGGGACACTGCATCATGATGAATTAGGCTGCCATGTCCACACTATGTCACCTTGTTACTCTGGCCTCCTGATGCTGCCATCTCCACACAATGTAACCTGGCCACTCGCTGGCCTCCACATACTACTGCCAACTACATACTCTGTAATTGTGCCACTCCGTGGCCTCCTCATACTGCTGCCTCCTCCACACTGTCATTGTGCCACTCTGTGGCCTCCTGATGCTGCCGCTAACTCCAGACTTTGTCATTGGGCCACTGTGTGGTCTCCTCATGCTGCTTCCACCTCACCACTCTGTCATAGGGACACTCTGTGGACTTCCTATGCTGTTCAAACCCTCCCCACTTCATGACTGAGCCACTATTTTGGCTTTCGGCTTGGATGTATATCACTGACATGCAAGGTACATTTGTGTAAGGGAACCAAATAAAGCTATCACTGAACAAACAAACTTCTAAAAATTAACTTTTATTGATCTACAGATAAAATAATGAACCCCAAGCTTCTCTCTAATAAAGGTAGGTATGATGACCTATATCCGATATATATGTACTGAAGATGCAGTATCAGTACAATAGAAAAGATACCATTACAGCAGTGGAAGGGCAACCAGCCTCATATCTGTATATCTGATAAGTCCTATATATATATATATATATATATATATATACATATACACACAATAACCAGCAGTTGTTTGATGCAGACAATCTCATGGTTTTGAGGGACTCACGGTTACACATCACCAGGTTGTCTGTGGGTCGGCAGCCAGGAATATGGGATGGGGAAGATCTTCTTTCCCTAGATTGTTCCTGCCGGTTATTCCTGCCTACAAGCAGAGCACCCGCCCCAAAAGGGGCAACCCCACTTCTCGGTGTCCCTAGATGTTCCTGCTGAGTGAAAAGTCCTCCCGACGTGTTTCCCCAAGTGGAGATATCCAAATGGTTCATCAGGGGACAGCGTTTTGTTGATACAAAGTAGCTGGAGATAATCAGACACATGTGATAAAGGCACCAGGATGAAAAGGACCACACCAGTGATTGGGAGTGTTTCTTTTTGAAAGCCGCACGTCTGACGTCACTTCAAATCATGTGATCAGACACGACGTAAGGTGCATAGAGTCAGATATGTCTCTCTGGGACAGCACAGATGCCACAAAGCATTGCCATAGTTACATGACGCTATTCCCCTGCTGCAATAAGTCTTCCTACTATACAGCACCTAAGTTCAAACAAGTCAATCACTACCAGGCCAACTTCTGGTGCCCCCTGGGGATTATAGAGAGGGACAAACTATATTATTCAAGACCCTGGTTTAGTCACGCCATAGATAGGGTGATCCAAGGTGTCCCAATATAATGGTGTACAATCGATTGGCCATTTTCTTTTGGCAATGGTATAAAGGCAAGATTTTCATCTGTACACTGAGTTGATGTCCTGATACTTTTTATATATAATCAAAACACAGTTTTCTAAAGCATACATGCTACAGGAAGCACGAAAAGGAGATCTGTTCATTGAGACCCATTGGATTCACAGTTTTTAACCCCTTAGGGACCCATGACGTATCGGTACGGCATGTTTCCCGAATCCTTAAGGACCCATGACGTACCGGTACGTCATGGCTTTAATTCGCGATTCCGGCGCCGCGGGGGTTAATCGGAACGGGATGCCGGCTGAAATCATTCAGCCGGCATCCCGTAACAACGCAGGGGGGGGTCATTTGACCCCCCCATATAGACGATCGCAGAAAACCGCAGGTCCATTCAGACCTGCGGTTTTCTGCGTTTCCGGTCCATTCGGGTGTGCTGTGACCCGATGAACCGGAAAAAGACTGCGATCGGTGGCGTAATTTTACACCACCAATCGCAGTCCGAGGATTTGAGGAGGCGGTGCTGGCCCTGGTGCTGAACACTGCTGTCCAGGGTGCTGATTGGTGCAGGGGAGAGAGGCGCGAGATTCAAACTTCCTGCGCTCCTCTCTCCCCTCCTCTTCCTGTCCAGCACCCTGACCGTGCAGCATCGTCCAGCACCAGCTCCTGTGTCCCCCTAATCGGCATCCATCACCCTCCTGCACCCATCGCCACTCAGGTAGGTTAGGGTCAGTGAGGGAGAGGCACCATTAGGAAGGGAAAGAAGGGAAAAGTTAGTTAGGAAAAAAAAAAAGAACTTTTACACAAAACTTTTTTGATCCATCTATCAGACCCCAGAGCCCCCCCTGCCACGATCCACGTTCGCTTGTGGGACCGTGCGGAAAAATCAGCGCGGCCTCCCTGCTTACCCCCTCCAGGTACCTATCCCCAGGGGTGAGACCCGTGCACTTACCAGTGGAAACCTGTTGCTGGTCAGGTATAAGGACAAGAGGGATGTCCTTATGCTGTCCACAATCCACGGTAACAGCACCACCCCAGTCTCTGTGCGAGGTACCACGGCAACGGTCCTCAAGCCCGATTGTATCGTCGACTACAATCGGTATATGGGAGGAGTTGATCTCTCTGATCAAGTCCTCACGCCATATAATGCCATGCGCAAAACCCGGGCATGGTACAAAAAAGTTACGGTCTACATGGTGCAGGTTGCCATGTACAACTCTTTTGTACTATCCCGAAGCGCTGGCAGCACAGGGACATTCCTCCAATTCTATGAGGCAGTCCTCAAAGACCTGATCTTTTCGGACCGGGAAAGAGCAGGCCGGAGTACCTCGGGAACTGGAGGCGCCCGGATCGTCCCTGGCCAACACTTTCCAGGTGTGGTCCCCCATACTGGAAAGAAGGGACAAACCCAAAAAAGATGCAGAGTGTGTCACAAGAGGGGGATACGGAAGGACACCACCACTCAATGTGACACGTGCCCCGATCATCCGGGCCTCTGCGTTATCGATTGCTTCAGGGAGTATCACACTTCCATGGAGTACTAAATTTTTATAATCCCCAACAGTCCACTAGAGAACATAAAACACTATGGCTCTTAGACTTTGGAGACACAGAAACAATTTTTTTTCCCCCAAAAAATATTAGTTTTAGAGCAGGCATCCTCAAACTGCGGCCCTCCAGATGTTGTAAAACTATAACTCCCAGCATGCCCAGACAACCTACAGCCATCAGCAGGGCATGGTGGGAATTGTAGTTTTACAACATCTGGAGGGCCGCAGTTTTTAGGATGCCTGCTTAGTGTCTCCAAAGTCTGAGAGCCATACATATTGGGCATCGTCGCGTGCGTAAAAGTCGTCGCTATAAAAATAACATTTGACCAAACGCCTCAAATGAACGGTGTTAAAAATATAAAACAAAAACGGTGCCAAAACACCCATTTTTGGGCAAAATTTCAATTTGAATCCCTTTTGCCGGTAATAAAGCAAGGGTTAACAGCCAAACAAAACTCAATATTTATGGCCCTGATTCTGTAGTTTGCAGAAACACCCCATATGTGGTCGTAAATGGCTATATAGCCGCACGGCAGGGCATAGAACGAAGGGAACTCCATACGGTTTCTGGAAGGCAGATTTTGATGGACAGTTTTTTTTTTTACACCATGTCCCATTAGAAGCCCCCCTGATGTAGCCTAGACTAGAAACTCCAAAAAAGTGACCCCATCTAAGAAACTACACCCCTCAAGGTATTCAAAAGTTACTTTACAAACTATGTTAACCCTTTAGGTGTTCCACAAAACTAAATAGCGAATGTAGAAACATTTTTAGAATTTAATTTTTTTTGTTACATTGCCTCAAAAAAGAGTAATATAGAGCAACCAAAAATCATATTTACCCCTAAAATAGTCCCAAAATAACAATCACCGTATCCTGTAGTTTCCTAGATGGGGTCACTTTTATGGAGTTTCTACTCTAGGGGTGCATCAGGGGGCTTGAAAGGGTACATGGTGTAAATAAACCAGTCCAGCAAAATCTGCCTTCCAAAAACCATATGACGTTCCCCTCCTTCTATGTCCTGCCGTTTGGCCAAACAGTAGTTTACGACCACATATGGGGTGTTTCTGCAAACTACAGAATCAGGGCAACCCATTTTGAGTTTTGTTTGGCAGTTAACACTTGTTTTACTCCTGGAAAAAATTGATTATATTGGAAAATTTTCCAAAAAATAGAAATTTCTAAATTGTTTCTCCATCTGCCATTAACTCTTGTGGAACACCTAAAGGGTTAACAAAGTTTGTAAACCCAGTTTTGAATACCTTGAGGGGTGTACTTTCTTAGATGGAGTCACTTTTTTGAAATTTCTATTCTAGGGGTGCAACAGGGGGCTTCAAATGGGACATGGTATAAACAAAACCAGTCCTGCAAAATCTGCCTTCCAAAACCCATATGGTGTTCCCCTCCTTCTATGTCCTCCCGTTTGGGCAAACAGTAGTTTACGACCACATATGGGGTGTTTCTGCAAACTACAGAATCAGGGCAACCCATTTTGAGTTTTGTTTGGCAGTTAACCCTTGTTTTACTCCTGGAAAAAATTGATTATATTGGAAAATTTTCCAAAAAATAGAAATTTCTAAATTGTTTCTCCATCTGCCATTAACTCTTGTGGAACACCTAAAGGGTTAACAAAGTTTGTAAACCCAGTTTTGAATACCTTGAGGGGTGTACTTTCTTAGATGGAGTCACTTTTTTGAAATTTCTATTCTAGGGGTGCAACAGGAGGCTTCAAATGGGACATGGTATAAACAAAACCAGTCCTGCAAAATCTGCCTTCCAAAACCCATATGGTGTTCCCCTCCTTCTATGTCCTGCCGTTTGGCCAAACAGTAGTTTACGACCACATATGGGGTGTTTCTGCAAACTACAGAATCAGGGCAACCCAGTTTGAGTTTTGTTTGGCAGTTAACCCTTGTTTTACTCCTGGAAAAAATTGATTATATTGGAAAATGTTCCCAAAAATAGAAATTTCTAAATTGTTTCTCCATCTGCCATTAACTCTTGTGGAAGACCTAAAGGGTTAATAAAGTTTGAAAAAAACAGTTATGAATACCTTGAGGGGTGTAGTTTCTAGAATGGGGTCATTTTTGGGAGGTTTCTATTATCTAAGCCTCACAATATGACTGCAAACCTGAACTGGTCCATAAAAAGTGGGATTTTGAAGATTTCTGAAAAATTTCTAAATTTGCTTCTAAACTTCTAAGCCTTGTAACATCCCCAAAAAATAAAATATCATTCCCAAAATGCTACACACATGAAGTAGACATATGGGGAATGTAAAGCCATCACAATTTTTGGGGGTATTACTATGTATTACAGAAGTAGAGAAACTGAAACTTTGAAATTTGCTAATTTTTCAAAAAAAATTGTAAAAATTTTATTTTTTTGTGCAAAAAAATTAACTTTTTTGACCCAATTTTAGCAGTGTCATGAAGTACAATATGTGACGAAAAAACAATCTCAGAACGGCCTGGGTAAGTCAAAGCGTTTTAAAGTTATGAGCACTTAAAGGGACACTGGTCAGATTTGCAAAAAATGGCCAAGTCCTTAAGGTGAAATACGGCTGAGTCCTTAAGGGGTTAACCGATGAATTTCAGCCTGGATGACATCATCATTAATTTGACCTTTCTTCTCATCTGTCAGAAGGAAGGAAAAATGAAATGCTCAACAGATCCTGTCTGTGTAGCAGCTGTAAGGCCTGCATGGTCCCATCAGAATTGGCTTATAATTTGGTAGACAAAAGCAGGAGTGGGTACAAAACACAGAAGAAATATTGCATTCACGTGTCATCTCTGTTTTAGATCCACTCCTGTTTTTATTGGCTTTAGCAATACTGAGCAAATGCTAACTGGGTGAAGGCATATGCTCCAAAGACAGGATCCGTTTTTTTGTGGGTTATTGTTCTGATCGATCAGAGGAAGGGTAAATTACTCAGTGACGTCAACACAAACTTTCTATATTTGAGTTATTAGGCCAGTTTTGGCAAATTTAGGTATACTTTCTTATCATTTCAATCAAGTTTTGGTTTAATAAAATCAATGTTAAAATGTTTAATAAATGTAATAATAAAAATTAAATGTTGCATAAGACCGGAGAGAATCAGCCAGTCTTCTGTTTATTCAATGACGTGGTTTTGCGATGGAGAAAGCATTCCCCCCAAAAAATGACTCTCCACCTGGAACCTAATCCTGTCAAGATTAATGCAAGTGCGGTATTGGCTGCTCATCCAGTAAAATACTTCTGGGGGAACCAGCCTGGCATGCTTAAGCCTCTACTAACAACAGACAATTAGAAGGAGACAATGCTTCAAGATTGCTTGGAGCATTGCAAATTCAATTACAATTTAAACCAACCAGTGCCTAGTCTCTTCGTCAGGGGTCCTAGTCATTATGGAATGGAAAGGAGGGCATCCTTAGTATATTTAATACATTTAATAATAACATTTTTAATAAGAAGGAGGACATCCTGTGGTGCACGGAGATGGAGATGGTCTTCAGATTCCCACTCAGACGTCTCAGAAATGAACCGCGGCTCCCAAAAGCAGCTCTTGGGAAGATCGTGGAGCGTCCTGATCATCTGTCATCTATTATCCCCACTTTATTTTGGAAGTGTGTAGAATCCGTGTAGGACCCCCACGCTGAGGATTGATCATGGAGACACCAAATGTTATAATATATATAGAATACATTTCATAATAAAATGTTTAATAAATGTAATAATAACATTAAATTTTTTTCTTAGGAGAGAATCGGCCAGTCTTCAGTTTATTCAACAACGTAAAGGGTGTTGTGATGGAGAAAGCATTCCAAAAAAACAATTCCTCTACACCTGGAGCCGAATCCTGTCAAGATTGATGCAAGTGTGGAATTGGCTGCTCATCCAGCAAGATACTTCTGGGGGAACCTGCCTGCCATGCTTAGGCCTCTACTAGCGACAGACAAACCTTGTTCTTTTCTGATTATTGATTATTATCTAATGACCGTCTAATATACCTCCAGCCACATAATCACTTGATGTTTTCTGTCTGTTGAATGCCTAATGTTTTAGGCCTGTACTCCCATGGCTTAAAATAAAATAAATTTTTTTTAATTTAACCACTTCAGCCCCGCTAGCTGAAACCCCCATCATGACCAGAGCACTTTTTACACTTCTGCACTACATTACTTTCACCGTTTATCGCTCGGTCATGCAACTTACCACCCAAATGAATTTTACCTCCTTTTCTTCTCACTAATAGAGCTTTCATTTGGTGGTATTTCATTGCTGCTGACATTTTTACTTTTTTTGTTATTAATCGAAATGTAACGATTTTTTTGCAAAAAAATGACATTTTTCACTTTCAGCTGTAAAATTTTGCAAAAAAAAACGACATACATATAAACATTTTTTGCTAAATTTATAGTTCTACATGTCTTTGATAAAAAAAAATGTTTGGGCAAAAAAAAAATGGTTTGGGTAAAAGTTATAGCGTTTACAAACTATGGTACAAAAATGTGAATTTCCGCTTTTTGAAGCAGCTCTGACTTTCTGAGCACCTGTCATGTTTCCTGAGGTTCTACAATGCCCAGACAGTAGAAAACCCCCACAAATGACCCCATTTTGGAAAGTAGACACCCTAAGGTATTCGCTCATGGGCATAGTGAGTTCATAGAACGTTTTATTTTTTGTCACAAGTTAGCGGAAAATGATTATGATTTTTTATTTTTATTTTTTTCTTACAAAGTCTCATATTCCACTAACTTGCGACAAAAATAAAAAAATTCTAGGAACTCGCCATGCCCCTCACGGAATACCTTGGGGTGTCTTCTTTCAAAAATGGGGTCACTTGTGGCGTAGTTATACTGCCCTGGCAATTTAGGGGCCCAAATGTGTGAGAGGTACTTTGCAATCAAAATGTGTAAAAAATGGCCTGCAAAATGCGAAAGGTGCACTTTGGAATATGTGCCCCTTTGCCCACCTTGGCTGCAAAAAAGTGTCACACATCTAGTATCGCCGTACTCAAGAGAAGTTGGGGAATGTGTTTTGGGGTGTCATTTTACATATACCCATGCTGGGTGAGAGAAATATCTTGGCAAAAGACAACTTTTCCCATTTTTTTATACAAAGTTGGCATTTGACCAAGATATTTCTCTCACCCAGCATGGGTATATGTAAAATGACACCCCAAAACACATTCCCCAACTTCTCCTGAGTACGGCAATACCAGATGTGTGACAATTTTTTGCAGCCAAGGTGGGCAAAGTGGCACATATTCCAAAGTGCACCTTTCGGATTTTGCAGGCCATTTTTTACACATTTTGATTGCAAAGTACTTCTCACACATTTGGGCCCCTAGAATGCCAGGGCAGTATAACTACGCCACAAGTGACCCCATTTTGGAAAGAAGACACCCCAAGGTATTACGTGAGGGGCATGGCGAGTTCCTAGAATTTTACATTTTTTGTCACAAGTTAGCGGAAAAAGATGATTTTTTTTTTTTTTCCCTTACAAAGTCTCATATTCCACTAACTTGCGACAAAAAATAAAAAATTCTAGGAACTCGCCGTGCCCCTCACGGAATACCTTGGGGTGTCTTCTTTCAAAAATAGGGTCACTTGTGGCGTAGTTATACTGCCCTGGCAATTTAGGGGCCCAAATGTGTGAGAGGTACTTTGCAATCAAAATGTGTAAAAAATGGCCTGCAAAATGCGAAAGGTGCACTTTGGAATATGTGCCCCTTTGCCCACCTTGGCTGCAAAAAAGTGTCACACATCTGGTATCGCCGTACTCAGGAGAAGTTGGGGAATGTGTTTTGGGGTGTCATTTTACATATACCCATGCTGGGTGAGAGAAATATCTTGGCAAAAGACAACTTTTCCCATTTTTTTATACAAAGTTGGCATTTGACCAAGATATTTCTCTCACCCAGCATGGGTATATGTAAAATGACACCCCAAAACACATTCCCCAACTTCTCCTGAATACGGCGATACCACATGTGTGACACTTTTTTGCAGCCTAGATGCGCAAAGGTGCCCAAATTCCTTTTAGGAGGGTATTTTTAGACATTTGGATCCCAGACTTCTTCTCACGCTTTCGGGCCCCTAAGATGCCAGGGCAGTATAAATACCCCACATGTGACCCCACTTTGGAAAGAAGACACCCCAAGGTATTCCGTGAGGGGCATGGCGAGTTCCTAGAATTTTTTTTTTTTTGGCACAAGTTAGCGGAAATTGTTTTTTTTTGTATTTTCTCACAAAGTCTCCCTTTCCGCTAACTTGGGACAAAAATTTCAATCTTTCATGGACTCAATATGCCCCTCAGCAAATACCTTGGGGTGTCTTCTTTCCGAAATGGGGTCACATGTGGGGTATTTACACTGCCCTGGCATTTTAGGGCCCTAAAGCGTGAGAAGAAGTCTGGAATATAAATGTCTAAAAAATGTTTACGCATTTGGATTCCGTGAGGGGTATGGTGAGTTCATGTGAGATTTTATTTTTTGACACAAGTTAGTGGAATATGAGACTTAGTAAGAAAAAACAAAAAAAAATAAAAAATTTCCGCTAACTTGGGCCAAAAAAATGTCTGAATGGAGCCTTACAGGGGGTGATCAATGACAGGGGGTGATCAATGACAGGGGGGTGATCAGGGAGTCTATATGGGGTGATAACCCCCCTGTCATTGATCACCCCCTGTCATTGATCACCCCCTGTAAGGCTCCATTCAGACATTTTTTTGGCCCAAGTTAGCGGAAATTTTTTATTTTTTTTTGTTTTTTCTTACTAAGTCTCATATTCCACTAACTTGTGTCAAAAAATAAAATCTCACATGAACTCACCATACCCCTCACGGAATCCAAATGCGTAAACATTTTTTAGACATTTATATTCCAGACTTCTTCTCACGCTTTAGGGCCCTAAAATGCCAGGGCAGTGTAAATACAGTGATACATGGATCGGATCCGCAAAACACATGCGGACCTCTGAATGGAGCCTTACAGGGGGGGGTGATCAATGACAGAGGGGTGATCACCCATATAGACTCCCTGATCACCCCCCTGTAAGGCTCCATTCAGACGTCCGTATGATTTTTACGGATCCACTGATACATGGATCGGATCCGCAAAACACATGCGGACCTCTGAATGGATCCTTACAGGGGGGTGATCAATGACAAGGGGGTGATCAATGACAGGGAAGTGATCAGGAAGTCTATATGCGTGATCACCCCCTTGTCATTGATCACCCCCCTGTAAGGCTCTATTCAGACGTCCGCATGTGTTTTGCGGATCCGATCCATGCATCAGTGGATCCGTAAAAATCATACGGACGTCTGAATGGAGCCTTACAGGGGGGTGATCAATGACAAGGGGGTGATCACGCATATAGACTTCCTGATCACTTCCCTGTCATTGGTCACCCCCCTGTCATTGATCACCCCCCTGTAAGGCTGCATTCAGAGGTCCGCATGTGTTTTGCGGATCCGATCCATGTATCAGTGGATCCGTAAAAATCATACGGACCTCTGAATGGAGCCTTACAGGGGGGTGATCAATGACAGGGGGTGATCAATGACAGGGGGGTGATCAGGGAGTCTATATGGGGTGATCAGTGGTTCATAAAGGGTTAACAAGTGACGGGGGGGGTGTAGTGTAGTGTTTTGTGGTACTTTACAGAGCTGCCTGTGTCCTCTGGTGGTCGATCCAAACAAAAGGGACCACCAGAGGACCAGGTAGCAGGTATATTAGACGCTGTTATCAAAACAGCGTCTAATATACCTGTTAGGGGTTAAAAAAATCACATCTCCAGCCTGCCAGCGAGCGATCGCCGCTGGCAGGCTGGAGATCCACTCGCTTACCTTCCGTTCCTGTGAGCGAGCGCGCCTGTGTGCGCGCGTTTACAGGAAATCTCGCGTCTCGCGAGATGACGCGTATATGCGTCCAGGAGGAGTAAAGCAACCACCTCCCGGACGCATATGTGCATACAGCGGTCGGGAGGTGGTTAAGACGCATAAAAATGGCCCCTGATTAAAATACATATTTTTTGTGGGAATGCAAAAAACTACACTAATCACAAAAAAAATATAAGACTATAAAACTTTTTGGTTGTTTTCTTTTTCACAACAGACACAGACACTATTTAAAGTCTTTTTTTAGATTAACAAAAAACTAAAATAAAAAACACTTAAAACACTAACTGGATGGACACTAAGATTGAGAGACTTTTTTTTTTTTTTTTTTAACAGACAGACAAAACAGACAGCTATACCCTACACTATCCTATATCTCTAACTAACCTAAACTACACCATGCCCTGAAAAATATAAGCTTTACTATTCCCTAACTCTAGCCCTAATCCCTAACCTAAAACATCAAGCACTATCTATATATATAATATATTACCGCTACCTACCTAACTCTCTGACCTATACTAAACCCTGCACTGCACCCTATCTGCTACACTATGCCCTAACACTCACTATATATTTCAGCTAACAAAACTAAACTATCTCTAATTATCTAGACCCTATAAGCTATAAAATTACGCTATTCACTTCCTAACACTAAATAGCAAGATTATTGATATTGGAAATCAGATTATTTTATAGTAAGCACAGCACCAGAATCAAAATACAGCTCCTCTCTCTCTCTCTCACATGAATCGCCACAAAATGGCTGCTGAGGAGTGTTTTCATTTATATAGTGTAGTGGTAGGCTAGTTTACAATTGGTTGCGAGGGATGTTGCTAAGCTGTGACAAAGCCTTCTCATTGGCTATTCAAGCTAGGAGAAGGGAGGGATAATGAGTCACCTCATGCACTGTGAAAAATAAAAAAATAAAATGAATATTTGTATTACGAATATAGCCCTATATTCTACATATTCGACAATTCTACCAAGCTAAACCAATAGGAAAGTTGCTTAACGCCCTTGCGCGATTCAATTAACTTGCATATTTAATTTTGCGATTTTTTGCATAAGATAAACTATATTAAAGAATATTTTAATTCAGTCCTGACTAAGATATTTTAGCCTTCTCTCAATAGCCCACAAGTAATGGTGTATTACCGGCCTGCTTTTTGCTTGGGGGCCAATGTGAGAAGGCTAAAATATCTTAGTAAGTACCGAGTTAAAATATTCTTTAATATAGTTTATCTTATACAAAAAATCGTCAATTAAATATGCAAGTTAATCGAATTGCGCAAGAGCGTTAAGCAACTTTCCTATTGGGTTGGCTTGGTAGAATTATCAGCACCAATGCCGGCTTTTGGCTGGACAAAAAGCATTGCATGCATGGAGCATTTTTGTCTGGCTGAAAGCTGGCATTTCTGCAGGGCTACTCCAAGATTTATTTATTTTTGGACAACTCTTAATGTTTTTATTTGACTGATTAACCCCTTCATGACATCCACAGTAAATTTACAGTGTAATGAACACAGTAAAAATGAAACCCATGAAATTGTGGAGAAATAGTTTTGTTTTCTAATTCCACCGACTTTTTTCCCCAGCTTCCTATTACATTTTATGAAATATTAAATGGTGCCATTAGAAAGTTCAACATGTCCCACAAAAAACAAGCCCTCATACTGCTATGTGAACGAAAAAAATAAATAAAGTTATGGCTCTGGGAAAGCAAGGAGTGAAAAGCAAAAAAAAATAAAAAATAACATAAAATTGCTGGGTGAGGAAGGGATTAATATTATTAGTTGTTGCTTTTATGTAATAATATACTACCATGCAGCTATATGATAATACATTGTATTAAATGTTAGGGCTAGTTGTATATAGGTGACATGGCCTTCAATCGCATCATGTGACTACTGTCATCCCTTTAAATAAGGCCTACGTAGAGTACTTTACATTTACAAACTGATTTACAGTAGAGTATTGCCTCAACATAAAAAGCAAACCAGTTATAGAAAAGTTAAAAGATAAAAAAAGAGCTTTCTACGGAGTGGAGGGCAGCAAAAATCTGTAACCTATACAAAAAAGACAATGTATTCTTGAAACAGACCAACATATATATAAACAAAAAACCTGGTTGTAGGAATTTAATTGCACTTGCACTTGCACTATTTATCCTGTTTCTTACTTGCTTGTTAAATTACTAGTTTTATAAGGTTTTCCTGGATAGCTAAAGAAGATCTGAGTTGCATCAAACCTGTATATACTGTATATAAAGCCATATTCTACCTATTCTACTATATTAATTTTCTAAGGTCACTGTACATGGAAAATTTAAAACATCTCTTAATTTGGTTATACTTGACCTCAGTTGTAATTAATTTAAATAATCAGTAATGTTTTTAATAAACGTTTAATTCAGTGGATAACACTAATTGTAAATGGAGACAGCATGTCAGATTATAATAGCATTATATTTTCTTTCATAGAAAAATCACTCAGATAAATTACTAATTTGCTAATGGTATCATGGGATAGAACCATATTTTACCTTTTTTGAAACATTATTAGACTTGCTTTAGTGCATCAGCTAATTAAACTTATGTACATATGACTAACAACCAGTGTGGCATAACTATTTGGCTGTAATAATTAAATCTACTAGCACATGGCTTGGAAAGTGGTACCTACTGTGTGTTGTTCCTTCATTTCCTTCATTTAATTACATTGCTTTGCAATCATTATTAATTGCAAAAAGTAGACTGAAAGGTATTGAATATACTTTTAAAGATATAATTTGAAGTGGTTTACTTACAATCAACATTATAATATTTACTGATCAGTCATGAATTACATTGTCTCATGACAGTGGCCCTTATAAAAATGAGTCCAGGTTACAAAACGCCCCTTCTGCTCTATGATTGAGTGAATAAATCATCACTATTTATCTCGCTGATCAGGGGTTGTTGGGTGGGTTTATATACTACATAGTAAATGAATAGTCAGATCCTGAAGTTGGTGTGCTAGAAGCTGGAAAAATAATGGGCAAGTGTAAGGATCTAAGCAACTTTGAAAAGGGCAAAATTGTATGGCTAAATGAATGGGCCACAAAATAATAAAAAACTGCAGATGTTATGTGATATGCCCAATACAAAATGGTTTGTATATCCCTAAAGTGGTCCAAGGTAGGACGGCTGGTAAACTGATAGCAAGGTTGAGACCTGTCAATAGTTATTCATGGATGTAGATAAGTGAAATGTACAAGTCCCAATGCCAAGCATCAAAACCATTATATAAAATGTTCATCAAGACAACCAGGGGCGTAGCTAGAACTGACTGGGCCCCACAGCAAAATTTTGTATGGCCCCCCCCCTCCATGACTATCCTGGTATCCTATATGTGCATATGTAAGGGAGAGTTCACATCACATTTTTGCCATCTGTTTGATGTTTACATTGGAAAGTGGGATACAAAAGCGCGCCGCAGCACACTACGCTTTTGTATCCTGCAAAGTCTGTTAAAAAAAAACAAACGTATACATTAACATATAATTTTTTTTGATGGTGTCATTATGAGTCACCTGTTAACATATACATTTTATGTATACATTACCAGGGGTCAGCAACCTTCGGCACTCCAGCTGTTGTGAAACACAATTCCCAGCATGTTCCATTAATTTCTATGGGAGTTATGAGAAGAGCAATAATGCATGCTGGGAGTTGTAGTTTCACAACAGCTGGAGTGCAAATCCCAGCTGGAGTGCCTACCCCTGCATTAGACGAATGGCAAAACTTGATGTGAAACCAGCCTTAGTGTGCCATGATAGTGCCAGGTGGCAAGCACTAGAGACAGAGAAGGGAGGCTGCAATGTACAGGGCACAGTATAGTATAGGGGGTACAGTACAAGGCAAGAGGGGGGACGCACAGTGCAGCATAGGGGTACAATGCAGCATAGGGGGCACACTAAAGGGCAAGGGGGACAGTACAGCATAGCGGGCACAATACTGGGCTGGGGGCACACACAGTGCAGCATAGGGGGCACAGTGCATTATAGGGGGTACAGTATAAGGCAGGGGGCACACAAAGTGCAGCATAGGGGGCACAGTACAGGTCAGGAGCCACACACACAGTGAGGAATAGGAGGCACAGTGCATTATAGGGGATACAGTATAAGGCAGGGGGCACACACAGTGCAGCATAGGGGGCACAGTGCATTATAGGTGGTGCAGTACAGGGCAGGAGGCACACACAGTGCAGCATAGGGTAGGGGGCAGAATACAGCATGGGGTACACAGTACAGGGCAGGGGGCAAAATACAGCATAGGGGGTATACACAGTGCAGCAGAGGGGTACAGTACAGGGCAGGGGGCAGAATACAGCCAAAACATGCACCTAGAAATGCTCCATTCACATGTCCTACCTCAGGAGATGATAGTTCCTAGTGGGCTAAAGGACCTTGCATGATGTCAGGAGCACATGAGTCAGGCTCCGGGCTGTGCAGGAGATTGTGTGGAAATGACTGCCAGCATAACATTCGGGGCATTGGTCAAAACATCCGGGGCTGAAGCCCCGAATGTTTTGACCTAACGACGCCCCTTCAGTGAATGATTCAGAGCACTAGCTATCTAGGGCAATTTAATGAGCAGGAGATAAGGGAATTGAAGTTAGGTCACTCCACCGGCCCTGCCCCCTCCACCGCCTGAGTCCGCCTCCTGAGTACTCCCTCTAGTTACTAGGACTCTAGGAGGCGGAGGCGGAGGAAATCTTTCCTGCACGCACTGTGGCACTGGTGCCAGCCTGGCTCCGCCTCCGCTACGCCCCCGTTCCGGCCCCCTCCACCGCCTACCTCATGTTCTCCGAATCTCCTTCCTTGTGCGTGCGGCAGACAGTGCGCCCGGCCCCCGGCCCGGGCCCGCCTGCTCCTACTACAGCTCCTCCTTCCTGTTCCTGTTGGCTTCCTTCCTTCCCCCAGCCAGGCCCGAGCCGCGGACCGCCCGATTCCCGCCCACTACACTGGGCGGGAGGTCGGGCCTGGCTGGATGCCTGCCTGTGTGTAGTGTATTAATAAAAAAATAAAAAAAGATGCGGTCCGGACAGGCCCCTAGTGGCGTAGGGCCCCATAGCCACTGCTATGGTTGCTATGGCGATCCCTACGCCACTGAAGTCAACCTATATTTCAAAAAGATAGGAGAAGACAGCCAACTCCAACAAGTCCAGGATATAGGTAATTAAAAGTGTCAGGAAAAGACCTTCCTCAATGATGTATATTAAGAAGGTCAAGGAGGTCATACAAATGTATTATTAGATATTTAGTTTTAATGCTTAAAAGTTGTGATGTTCATCTGCAGTACCGCAGTGCCATCTGGAGGCAGATGGACAATATTATATTATTTCATTATTTGCTCTATACCATATAAGGAGTTAATATGACATCATGGTGTTATTAGCATGCAAATACACCCACCTTAACTGATTGGGAATCCCTAATCTAAAGGGGATAATTCTTAGATAAGGGGAGCAATAATTACTCGTGTGCGGAGCAGCAAGGAGATCCATATTAAGCCATAGATCCATCCGTCCATTCATTCAATCAAAAAGAAAACTTTACCAGAAGAAACTTGGATTATATTGGGGGATTACTAAGAAAGTTCTTCAGAACTGGTCCGATCTGAACTCTGTCTACCTTTGACTCGATAACGTATATTTTGTTTACTACTCGTGATATTAATAAGATATTTCTCTCGGTATGTAGCCAAGAGTTCCCATACTGTGGGACTATATAGTGTTAGGCGCCTCCGTAATGCTGATTATTCTCTTAGCAAAGATGCATATTGTTAATGGAAGATCTGACATTATTTAAAAAGAGGACTAAAACCCATGGGAAGTTATGATTGCCAAGCTGAATATTTTATCATATTAATATCATATATTTTTGATTGGTCATAGGAAAACAGAGTCAAGGGATAACAGTTATTTTCCTGTATAATCCGTGCTTTATTGTTATAGCCTGTTTGATAAACAGAAGATCCTAAGTTTCTCTTGGTATATGAGTCTGTTAAAAGTATGACACTGGTTGTCATAAATCACTAAATCATACTGTGTTGATCAGATAGGGGTGTGTAAACACCACCGTGTGGTACATTTTGGGTCTTATTTTGTAACTTCATAATTTGTTTCGCAATTATATTGTTTTTATATTCTTTGTTTTATAATAAACAATTATATATTTTTGCATATACAATTGTCCCTTTGTTTTACTGCTTGCACAAATCAAATTAAGATACTCGATAAAAGAACTTAGAGGGGTGTTTATGTCCTCCAGAAGGATAATATATATATATATATATATATATATATTTTTTTTTTTTTTTATCCTCTCTTTTATATGAAGATTCTTTTTATATAGAAGATACATGACATGTAAATGTTACTTTGATGCCTATAAACCGTTCTAAAATATTGTCACAGAACAAAGACCATGGTATTCCTTGATGGTAGTGGCCTCTTTCGGCACAATAATGTGACCTGCCACACTACGAAAATTGCTCAGGAATAATTTGAAGAAAAAATACCAAAAACTTAAAGTTGTTGACTTGCGCTTCAAAGTCCTCAGATCTCAGTCCCATTGAGCATCTGTAGGATATGCTGGAAAAACCAATCCAATCCATGGCAACCCCCTATACTAATATTTTATGAGATGGAGAGACAGATGGTCAGCTCACTCCTCCTACCCCTTCAACTCTTTATAGGCTTCTCTAGGAGAATGTTAGTTTCAATAGAAGGAAGTAAAAGAGCTAAGTAGAAAAGGAGCCACGTTTTCTATATTCACCTGTTCTTTAAATTTATGCAAAATTGTGTGAAATATAAATTACCATTTACATCATCTGCTGCTAATGACTTGGTGTCAGATACGACAGGACATCTTCAGAGGCATTGTGGAGTCTATGCCTTAACAACAGGTCACATCTGCTTTGGGGTCCCAATGGAGACAAAAACAAAATATAATAAGTGAGTACAGTACATAGTCCATAACTGCAAGTTGATTTTTTAACTCCTTAAGGACCGGGCTCATTTTCACCTTAAGGACCAGGCCATTTTTTGCAAATCTGACCAGTGTCACTTTATGCGGTGATAACTTTAAAATGCTTTGACTTATCCAGGCCATTCTGAGATAGTCTTTTTGTCACATATTGTACTTCGTGACACTGGTACAATGGAGTAAAAAAAAAAAATCACTTCTATTTATAAAAAAATACCAAATTTGCAAAACATTTGGAAAAATTTGCAAATTTCCAAGTTTTAATTTCTCTACTTCTAAAATATATAGTAATACCTACAAAAATAGTTATTACTTTACATTCCCCATATGTCTACTTCATGTTTGGATCATTTTGCAAAAGACATTTATTTTTTTTGGAACGTTAGAAGGCTTAGAAGTTTAGAAGCAAATTTTCAAAAAACGACTTTTTAATGACCATTTCAGATATGAAGTCACTTTGTGAGTCTTATATAATAGAAACCACCCACAAATGACACCATTCTAAAAACTACACCCCTCAAGGTATTCAAAACTGATTTTATAAATGTTGTTAACCCTTTAAATATTCCACAAGAGTTAATGGCAAATGGAGATAACATTCCAGAATTTTAATTTTTGGGCAAATTTTCCATTTTAATCCATTTTTTCCTGTAACAAAGCAAGGGTAACAGCCAAACAAAATTCATTATTTATTGCCCTGATTCTGTAGTTTGCAGAAACACCCAATATGTGGCCGTAAACTACTGTACGGGAACACGGTAGGACATAGAGGGAAAGGTGTACCGTGTGGTTTTTGGAAGGCAGATTTAGCTGGACTGGTTTATTTCCACGATGTCCCATTTGAAGCCCCCCTGATGCACCCATAAAGTAGAAACTCCATAAAAGTGAACCCATCTAAGAAACTACACCCCTCAAGCTATTCAAAACTGATTTTACAAACTTTGTTAACCCTTCAGGTGTTCCACAAAAGTTATTGGCAAATGGAGATGGAATTTCAGAATTACGATTTTTTGGCAATTTTTTTCCAGTAACAAAGCAAGGGTTAACAGCCAAATAAAACTCATTATTTATTGCCCTGATTCTGTAGTTTGCCCCATATGTGGCCGTAAACTACTGTACGGGCACACGGTAGGGTGTAGAGGGAAATGTGCATAGTGTGGTTTTTGGAAGGCAGATTTTGCTGGACTGGTTTATTTACACCATGTCCCATTTGAAACCCCCATGATGCATCCCTAGAGTAGAAACTCCATGAATGTGATGCCATTTTGGAAACTACAGGATACAGTGGCACTTTTAGGGTAAAGATGATTTTTGGTTGCTCTATATTACATTTTTGTGAGGCAAGGTTACCAATAAATAGAAATTCTGAAATGTAATCTTCATTTGCCATAAACTGTTGAGGGACACCTGAAGGGTAAATAAAGTTTGTAAAATCAGTTTTGAATACCTTGAGGGGTGTAGTTTCTTAGATGCGGTCACTTTTATGGAGTTTCTACTCTAGAGGTGCTTCAGGGGTTCTTCAAATGGGACATAGTGCCCAAAATAAAGGCCATCAAAATCTGCCTTCCAGAAATCATACAGCGTTCCTTTCCTTCTGCAGTTTACGACCACTAATGGGGTGTTTATGTAATCTGAAGACTCAGAGTAATAAATATTGAGTTTTGTTTGGCTGTTAACCCTTGCTTTGTTACTGGAAAGAATGGTTTAAAGTGGAAAATTTGCCAAAAAATAGCTGTTTTGGCACCATTATTATTTTATTTTTTTGACCGTGTTCATCTGAGGGGTTAGGTCATGGGGTATTTGTATAGAGAAGATTGTTACGGACGCGGTGATACCAAATATGTCAACTTTTTTATTTATTTAGGTTTTACGCTATAATATCCTTTTATAAACAAAAAAAGTTTTAGTATCTCCATAGTCTGAGTCCGGTTTTTTAAAGTTTTTAGATGATTATCTTAGGTAGGGGCACATTTTTTGCGGGATGAGAGGACGGATTTATTGGCACTATTTTGGGAGGCATATGACTTTTTGATTGCTTGCTATTACACTTTTTGTGATGTAAGGTTACAAAAAAATACCTTTTTTTGCCCCATTTTATTTTTATTTTTTTGACCGTGTTCATCTGAGGAGTAAGATCACAGGCTATTTATAGAGCATATTCTTACGGTCGGGACAATACCTAATATGTCTACTATTTTATTTATTTTAGTTTAAAAAATATATTTTTTTGAAAAAAAAAAGTTTTTGTTTTAGTGTCTCAAGTCTGAGAACCATATATTTTTTTGGGGGATTGTCAGTGGCTAAATGGAATTACAATTAGGGAAGGGGATTATAAATTTTGTACTCCATGGAAGTGTGGTACTCCCTGAAGTAACCATCAATGCAGAGGCCCGGATGATCGGGCATGTGTAACACTGAGTGGTGGTGTCCTTCCGTATCCCCCTCCTGTTACACACTCTGCACTTTTAAAAAAAAAAAATCAGTGCCTTGAGGACTGACTCATAGAACTGCAGGAATTTCCCTGTGTTGCCAGCGCTACGGGACAGCACAAAAGAGTTGTACAAGGCAACCTGCACCAAGTAGACCGCAACTTTTTTCTACTATGCCCGGGTTTTGCGCATGGCATTGTATGGCTTGAGGACTTGATCAGAGAGATCAACTCCTCCCATATACCGATTGTAGTCGACGATACATTCGGGCTTAAGGACCGTTGCCGCGCTACCTCGCACAGGGACGGGGGTGATGCAATTACCGTGTATTGTGGACAGTACAAGGACATCCCTCTGGTCCTTATATCTGACCAGCAACAGGTTTCCACTGGTAAGGGCACGGGTCTCACCCCTGGAAATAAGTACCTGGAGGGTAGGGAGGCTGCATTGATTTTCCACAAGGTCCCACAAGCGGACATGGATCTGGTGGCGAGGGACTGGAACAAGGGGATACTAATATAAAAGTTATCCACGTACAGGTGGTAACCTTTATCTAGCAGTGGGTGCATAAGGTCCCACACAATTTTCCCACTAACACCCAGAGTGTGGGGACATTCTGGGGGTTGAATACAGGCATCTTGTCCCTCATACACACAAAACTTGTAAGTGTACCCTGAGGTACTCTCACAAAGTTTGTACAGCTTCACGCCATACCTCGCCCGCCTAGAGTAAACATACTGGCGGAAAATGAGCCTCCCCTTGAAAGCAATGAGAGACTCGTCAATCGCGACCTCCCTTTCAGGGAGGTGCCATCGGGTCTCCATGCGGCTGTGGGGGGGACCCGATGGCAGGGAAGGCAGCGCGATGTCTAAGGAAGGCATCGCGCTGCCTTCCGGTGACGAGCTTGTGAGATGCAGCCCCCTGGATCTCACAGGCCCCGGAATCTGTATGATTAATACACAGTATTACTCATAAAGCCAATGCATTCCAATACAGAAGTATTGGAATGCATTGCAAAGGATTAGACCCCCAAAAGTTCAAGTCCCAAAGTGGGACAAAAAATAAAGTGAAGAAAAAGTTAAAAAAATAAAGTTTTCTCCCCCCAAAAATTAAAAGTTTTAAGTAAAAATAAACAAAAATGTAATTTTCCCCAAATAAAGTTAAAAAAAAATTGGTAAAATATAGGGGGGGGGGGGGGAGTATACATATTAGGTATCGCTGCGTTCGTATCAACCGGCTCTTTAATCGCCCAAAAAAAAAAAAAACTATGGTTCAATATATGCAGACACTAAAACATCATTTTTTTGTTTCAAAAATGATATTATTGTGTAAAACTTACAAAAAAAAGTATACAAATTAGGTATCACCGCGTCTGTATCGATCGGCTCTTTAAATATATCACATGACCTAACCCCTCAGATGAACACCGTAAAAAATGTAAAATAAAAACAGTGCTAAATAAACAATTTTTTGTCACTTTACATCACAAAAAGTGTAATAGCAAGAGATCAAAAGGTCACACGCACCCCAAAATAGTGCCAATAAAACCGTCATCTCATCCCGCAAAAATCATACCCTACCCAGGGTAATCACCCAAAAACTGAAAAAATTATGGCTCTCAGACTATGGAAAACCCTAAAACATGATTTTTTTTTGCTTCAAAAAAGAAATCATTGTGTAAAACATCCGTGACAACCTGGTCTATAAAAATACCACATGATCTAACCTGTCAGATAAATGTTGTAAATAACAAAAAATAAAAATGGTGCCAAAACAGCTATTTCTTGTTATCTTGCCTCACAAAAAGTGTAATATAGAGCAACCAAAAATCATTGTACCCTAAACTAGTACCAAACAAACTTCCACCCTATCCTGTAGTTTCTAAAATGGGGTCACTTTTGGGGGCTTTCTACTCTAGGGGTGCATCAGGGGGCTTCAAATGGGACATTCCTTCTTTTCCTTCTGCGCCCTGCCGTGTGCCCATACAGCAGTTTACGACCACATATGGGGTGTTTCTTTAAACTACAGAATCAGGGCCATAAATAATGAGTTTTGTTTGGCTGTTAACCCTTGGTTTGTAAAAATAAAAAAAATATTAAAATGGAAAATCTGCCCAAAAAGTGAAATTTTTAAATTGTATCTCTATTTTCCCTCTAATTCTTGTGGAACACCTAAAGGGTTAATGATGTTTGTAAAATCAGTTTTGAATACCTTTAGGGGTGTAGTTTCTTAGATGGGGTCACTTTTATGGAGTTTCTACTCTAGGGGGGCATGGTGTCAAAAAATCCAGTCCAGCAAAACCAGCCTTCCAGAAACCGTATGGCATTGCTTTCCTTTGGCGCCCTGCCGTGTGCCCGTACAGCGGTTTACCACCACATATGGGGTGTTTTTGTAAACTACAGAATCAGGACCATAAATAATGAGTCTGGTTTGGCTGTTAACCCTTGCTTTGTAACTGAAAAAAAAATATTAATATGGAAAATCTGTCAAAAAAGTGAAATTTTAAAATTATATCTCTATTTTCCATTAATTCTTGTGGAACACCTAAAGGGTTAACAAAGTTTGTAAAATCAGTTTTGAAATACCTTGAGGGGTGTAGTTTCTAGAATGGGGTCATTTTTGGGTGGTTTCTATTATATAAGCCTCACAAAGTGACTTCAGACCTGAACTGGTCCCTAAAAATTGGGTTTTTGAAAATTTCTGAAACATTTCAAGATTTGCTTCAAAACTTCTAAGCCTTGTAACATCCCCAAAATATAAAATATCATTCCCAAAATGATGCAAACATGAAGTAGACATATGGGGAATGTAAAGTAATAACTATGTTTGGAGGTTGAAATAAAGCTGTGTCCCTAAGGGGTTAAACCTAACAGGAAAAAAAAAACTAACCCAAAAAAAATTAGAAGATCCCAAAAAGTGCTAACAGTAGCTGGATGCTAAGAGTGCGGGCCACAGTCAGTGCATGCAAAAAAAAAAAAAAAAAAGAGTGCTGTGGACCTCAGACACCCAATCAGGGTGATGCAACACAATAAAATAACTTTTTTTCCCTCTAACTCTCCCTCACTATCTCTGCCTAATCTACCTCCCTCACTATCTCTGCCTAATCTACGTGCCTAATCTACCTCTACAAAATACACCGTTATGTGCCTAAGAGGTCAGGATCGGAGGATGGTGATTGGTGGTGTATTATAACACCACCGATCACCATCCTGTTCCGGGTTACCGGGTAACCAGAGGCCCAAATAACCCAGAAACGCAGCAAACTGCAGGTCTGAATTGACCTGCGGTTTTCTGAGATCACCGACACAGGAGGGTCACAGGAATGTACCAAGGTGCCTGCTCAATGGTTTGAGCAGGCACCTTGTTCCGATCACCGCCTGCTCCTTAAGTACCAGGACATAAGGGCGTTCCTGTACCTGTGTCCGTAACAGGTTGATAAACTCATCAGAAATAAATGGATCTGAATGAGAACTGACTGAATATAAATATCTATCTATCTATCTCTCTCTCTCTCTCTCTATATATATATATATATATATATCTACTCCACTACTTGATTACATCATGGACCCCCCCCCCCCCCCGACGTGTTCACATACACCAAAGAGGATGAGGAAAGAATCCTAAAGGTTTTGGTGAGTGATCCCCCTGATCCATAACAGGTTGATAACCTCATCAGAAATAAATGGATCTGAATGACAACTGACTGAATATAAATATCTATCTATATAGACCCCCTCCCCCCCCCCCCCCCCCCGACGTGTTCACATACACCAAAGAGGATGAGGAAATAATCCTACAGGGTTTGGTGAGTGATCCCCAGTTTTTATCCACTCGCACGACTGTTGACCTTAAAAAACAGTATGAAGCTGATGCCAAAAAAATTGCTTCTATGGACTTACATCTTATGACAATAGGTCAATACTATAAAGAACATAGAATCCCCAGGGGGATTCGCTCACAATTGAAACCTAATTTATTCCCTGGTGGCTCAGCTTGCACATTGAAGTTTGTGCAGATATCAAACAAATATGCCTTTGACATTATATTGCTCAACTTAGAGTACTTATAGCAGGAATTGGTGGAAGTGAAGGAGAGACACTTGAAAACTAAAACTGCACTTCAGCTACTACTTAATACAGAGGAATGGAATCAGTATGACCTAAATTGTACTCGATATCTGGACAGATTTGTCAAAGATTAGGAGATCATAAAGAGAAGGAAATGGCTCTGTGATTCTGATGATTATGCCAGAGGAAAAATATATACCTGGCAGGAAGACACACAAAGGAGACAGATGCCACCTTATCGCTCTACAGTGAGGAAACAATATCCACAACCTAATCAATACCAGCAGCAACAACAACAAAATAACATGACAACTGTATCTAGAATGGACATTGCATCATCTTCATCGATTACTTTTTTAGGCCAGGGGCCTACACTAAAAGAACCAGACGGGGAGGGAGGAAGAACCACAAATGGAGAAAACTCCAAAAATCAGAGATCACAGAAGCAAACGACACGTCGCAAAAAGGGCAACCAGTAGGGGTGCATGAGTCTTCTATCTCCAAACCTACAGTGGTAAATATGTCCTCTGTTCCCTTGTCTGATGCACAGATGGCTTTACTGTCAAAGGCTTTGTCCTTCTGTCCCTCTACAAAGGTCGATTGGTTTCAGCTTGAGGTGGATATGCAACGTCTGTTCAGGAGTATCAAACTACAAATTTGGTTCTCTGAACATCCACCTCCAGCTGACCATAGATCAACTACAGGTGGATCTGAACTCACTCTGGGACAGGTTAATCTGTCACCCAAGAATGATTTCATACCACAGACAAACCACCACACTGTAGAAACATTTATGAAAGCGGTGGCATTGGATATCAGTGGACTCAAATCCAGGGTCCTTGATACACCTCTGCAACACCCAAATATGACCTCAGCTGACATTAGATCACTGGACGAGTTGTGCCATGACAACAGCCTCACCATAAAGCCGGCCGACAAGGGCGGTGCGGTTGCTGTCATGGACACGTCCTGGTACATGGGTGAAATATGGAGACAGCTAAATGATCAGAATGTGTATAGGCAATTGCCAGGTGACCAAAAATTTGAGTATATTAAAAAGATCAAAAATGTATTGGATGTGGCACGTGATCATGATATCATTGATAAGCGTGTGTACTCGTTTTTGTTAATAGAAAATCCACGCACGCCAATATTTTATTTATTGCCAAAAATACATAAGTCCCTGACAAATCCCCCTGGGCGACCCATTGTGTCAGGTATTGATGCAATCTGCTCACACATTTCCATTTTCCTGGATCGCATACTCCGCACTTATGCAATTAGCACAAAATCCTATATCAGGTGCACGGAGGATTTTTTGGAAAAAATCTCCACCATGAGATTGTCTAATGGATGTCTGGTGGCATCCTTTGATGTCACCAGTCTCTATACCTCTATAAATCACGAACTGGGAGTCAAGGCGGTCAGGAGATGTTTGGAACGTAGTGATTATTCTGGAGGATGCTGTGATTTTATCATTCAACTGTTGAACCTGGTCCTGAGACATAATTATTTTATGTTTGGGGAGCAGTTTTTTCTGCAATTACGTGGGACCGCAATGGGGTCCAATGTGGCCCCCACGTATGCAAATGTGTTTATGGCGTCACTTGCGGAGGATCTTGTCTATGTATCCAACAACTTCAGCCAGGTACTGGGGTGGTGGCGGTACATAGACGATGTCTTCCTCATTTGGCGAGGGGACAAAAAATCTTTGAACAATTTCACTGTTATTTGAATGACATGGACAGTGAGATTGTATTCACATTAACACACTCCAACAAACAGGTCCAGTTCCTTGACACAATGGTGTTTATTGTTGGTGATAGATTGTCTACGAACATCTTCACCAAGTCAACTTATTTCAATACGTTATTGCGATATGAAAGTTGTCATCCTTAGACCCTGTATCGAATCCTTACCACGCAGTCAATTACTGCGTGTGAAGAGAATTGTACAGGATCCAGAGAACCTACCGGTCAGATATGAACAAATGGTCAACAAATTCAGACAGAGAGGGTACCCACAAAAAAATGTAGTAAAACATTTGAAGAGAATACAGCATCCACAGGGGGAGGAGGAAAATAAATCTAAACCCAAACAGATCCCATTTGTAACAACATACTCAGAGCAGAGCAAGGATATAGCTAGTATATTGAGAAAACACTGGCCTATCCTACAGAGTAATTTCCCTAAGATCGAAACACTGACTAGGCCTCCACTCCTATCATATAGACGGCCTACCAACCTGAGTGACAGGCTGGTGAAAGCTGATGTCCCTATTAAAAAGAAGGTGCAAACATTCCTTGGTACAAGAAGGACGGGATGTTTCCCGTGCCTTACATGCGTGAACTGCACGTATATGATTAAGGGTAATATGTTTACACACCAGGGAACTGGAGTACAATATGACATTCGCCATTATCTGACGTGTGACAGCACATTTGTTATATACGTGTTAAAATGTCCATGTGGTCTCCTCTATGTGGGGGAGACCACATGTGACATAAAAACACGTCTGAATAACCACCGGTTTTCGATAAGACGCAAAAGATTAGACCTACCGGTCCTAAAACATTTTGTGGAATATGGCCATAATGAAAAAGACCTAAAATGTATGATTATAGATTAGGTCCAAAGAGGTAGACGAGGTGGATACCGCACAGTGACCCTTAAACAACGGGAACTGCGGTGGATACATCTCCTACAGTCACTCAAACCACAGGGCCTGAATGTGGACTTTAAGTGGAACATCATGTAGATTGTTGGGGCCTCTCTTGCTTCCCTGAGGGCTTGTTCTCCTCTTATACCAATTTGGTTATGTGATCACCTTTGGTGTCTATTATTCTAATTATTTATTATTTTTTATTTCTAGAACTTTCTGGATCCGTAAAGGATTCTTCTATTTTTCAAGTTTATTATCACGGTGGAGGAGAATGATGGCGATCGTTTATGGCGGGCTAATTCCAGAACAGGAGAATGGGGTTGGAATCATGGTTCCATTCTTAAAAGGAAAAATGGATAAGTCGTGAATGGAGGAAGTTATGGCTACAGAAGATGTATAGGGGGTGGATGTGGGTTATGGGGATACGGGGTGTGGACAACACTCTGTGCTCTATGGCCCTATAGGTGTGTAGGGATGATCACCTGAGTGATGCATTCATATATACCGCACCCCTTTTTCTCCATTTAATGCATGTTATGTTCCTATTAGGGACTACAATCCTCCGATATTTACGATTTGACATCCTGATCTATTTACAATAATCATCTGCAATAATCTAGCTAGTAGTATTTACAACCCGTTCATTCTCTATTTGTTCCTTTTTTTCCCCTATATAGGCCTCACTGCAGTGCTCTGATTGATCCTGGAGATTGCGATGCGTCGAGGGTGAGCGCTTCCTAGTTGCCAGACTACGGTTCACGTGACTTGTTTACAATATTTCAGGGAAAATCAAAGCTGTGCGACAAATCGAACACTATATAATGTGCGTATATATATATATATATATATATGTATATATATATATATATATTTTTATATATATATATATTTTTTTTTTATCCTCGAACAAGGAGCTTAACGGCAAAATTCTAAACAGGTGTTTGATCTGTTTGATCCGTAAATTGCCCAATAAATTTCTTGATTCAATTAGAATTGTGCATCACTGAGGGCAAGAACCTAAAAAGTAACTTTTATTATATTATTTAAAATAAAATAAATATACAACTTGAATGGAAACATCCTAATTGGTGCATAGAAAGCTATCAACGGTTAAAAAAAGGACGGTAGAGGCTTAGATATTGGGATACAGGGATTAACTATCCCTAAACTTTCCCTCCACAAACTGCTCAGCCCAGAGATACACCTTGATGGTAGACCTAGGACTGGTCTGTCCTTAGAAAGACCCTATTGCAAAGTGTATCCCAATATCACAGGTCCCTTTCTACACACGAATTAGGATTTTTCCATCCAAGTTGTATATTAATTTTATTTGAAATAATATAATAAAAGTTAAGTTTTAGGTCCTTGCCCTCAGTGATCCATAATATATATTATCAAGGGTCAATTGCCAATATTTATATACTCAGTGATTACTTCAATTAGAATTGGTATTTAAACAGTACTCCTTATCAAGCTGTTCAAATTTTAACATCATGAGACCAAGACAACACCTAAAAACTAATCAACCCTATATCGCCATTGTGAGGTTTCAATCAGGATATTCTCAGACGGAAGAGGCCACTGAGCTTAGAGTGTCACAGAGTGTCATCAGTAGGTTGCAACAGAGATACAGAGAGACTGGAAGAGTCAAAGAAAGGCATAGAAGTGGACATCCTTTCGTCACATCCAACACTGAGAACAATGTCCTGCAGAACCGTATGATGAATGTCACACAACTCCAGGGACATTTAAGGGACATGAGAGGCACCCAAGTGTCAAATCAGACCATTCAAAACCTTTTACATAAGCGTGGTCAGAATGCTGGATGACCTGCAAGGGTACTTTACCACATCACAAGGGAAAGGCATCATCGCCTTGCATGGGCCAGAGAACATCTATGCTGGACGAGGGACCGGTGGGCCTCAGTGCTGTTCACTGATGAAAGTCGATTCACACTGAGCAGAAATGATGGCCGCCAATTATGTTGGAGACGTCAAGGAGGGTGCTACGCATCAGCCACTGTTGTCACCAGATGAGCCTTTATTGGTAGTGGTGTTATAGTGTGGGCAGGTGTTTAGTCAATATAGAACTGCCCAACACTTTGTGAATGGTACAGTGATAAGCACAATTACCTGATTGCCGCTAGTGATGTCCCAAACTATTTGCCGGCGAACAGTTCCCGGTGAACATAGCTTGTTTACGTTCGCCGCTGCGGGCGAACATATGCGATGTTTGGTCCGCCGCCTATACATCATCAACCCCCTATACATCATCATTGAGTAAACTTTGACCCCGTACCTCACAGTCAGAAGACACATTCCAGCCAATCAGCAGCAGACCCTCCCTTCCAAACCTTCCCACTTCCTGGGCAGCATCTATTTTAGATTCATTCGGAAGCTGCATTCACATTGAAAGGAGGGACAGTGCTGCTGCTGCTGATTCAATAGGGAAAGCGTTAGCTAGGGCAGTGTTCTGTGTCCACAGACTCATCTGCTGTAAGGACAGCTTCCTGACAGCACACCAAAAAGTCCTTTTCAGGGCTGGTACATCAGTGTGCTTTTATATATCACACACGGGCAGTTGCCTGGCTGCCCGTGTGTGAGAGGCTGCAAGCTCAGTCACAGACAGCACTGTGTGCACAGTGCACACCATATTTTTCTGTGACATAATCACATTTGCAAGCCTGTGTGTGTCAGGTCCACACAGACTGTATTGTGGTCAATGGCTAGTGGCTAGGCCTCCACTCACTACCGTTACAGGGTGTCATTCACTCAAATACCTTGCAGATAAAAAAATAATATATATTTAAAAATTTTCTGTGATATAATCACATTTGCACATTGCAAGCCCGTGTGTGTCAGGCCAACACAGACTGTATTGTGGCCACTGGCTAGGCCTCCACTCATACCGTTACAGGATGTCATTCACTCAAATACCTTGCAGATAAAAAAATATATATATTTAAAAATTTTCTGGGATATAATCACATTTGCAAGCCCATGTGTGTCAGGCCCACACAGACTGTATTGTGGCCAAAGGCTAGTGGCTAGGCCTCCACTCATACCGTTACAGGGTGTCATTCACTCAAATACCTTGCAGATAAAAAAATTGTATTAACATTGTTTATGTGATATAATCACATTTGCAAATTGCAAACCCATGTGTGTCAGTCCCACACAGACTGTATTGTGGCCACTGGCTAGGCCTCCACTCATACCGTTACAGGGTGTCATTCACTCAAATGCCTTGCAGATAAAAAAAAATTCTGTTAACATTTTTTCTGTGATATAATCACATTTGCAAATTGCAAGCCCGTGTGTGTCAGGCCCATGCAGACTGTATTGTGGACACTGGCTAGTGGCTATGCCTCCACTCATACCGTTTCAGGGTGTCATTCACTGAAATACCTTGCAGATAAAAAAAACTCAATTAAAAAAATTTCAGCAATATAATCACATTTGCAAATTGCAAGCCTGTGTGTGTCAGGCTCACACACACTGTATTGTGGCCACTGGCTAGTGGCTAGGCCTCCACTCATACTGTTACAGGGTGTCATTCACTCAAATACCTTGCAGATAAAAAAATAATATATATTTAAAATTTTTCTGTGATATAATCACATTTGCACATTGCAAGCCCGTGTGTGTCAGGCCAACACAGACTGTATTGTGGCCACTGGCTAGGCCTCCACTCATACCGTTACAGGATGTCATTCACTCAAATACCTTGCAGATAAAAAAATATATATATTTAAAAATTTTCTGGGATATAATCACATTTGCAAGCCCATGTGTGTCAGGCCCACACAGACTGTATTGTGGCCAATGGCTAGTGGCTAGGCCTCCACTTATACCGTTACAGGGTGTCATTCACTCAAATACCTTGCAGATAAAAAAATTGTATTAACATTGTTTATGTGATATAATCACATTTGCAAATTGCAAACCCATGTGTGTCAGTCCCACACAGACTGTATTGTGGCCACTGGCTAGGCCTCCACTCATACCGTTACAGGGTGTCATTCACTCAAATGCCTTGCAGATAAAAAAAAATTCTGTTAACATTTTTTCTGTGATATAATCACATTTGCAAATTGCAAGCCCGTGTGTGTCAGGCCCACACAGACTGTACTGTGCCCACTGCCCACCACTTATATAGGGTGGCACAGTACCTTGCACGCATAGTACCACTTATCAAAAAAAAATGGCAGGCAGAGGCAGGCCACCCTGCAGGGGCCGTTGTGGTCATGGTGCTGTGATTTCCACTGGCCCTGGAATAATGCCCAGTGTTCAGAAGCCACGTACCCTGAACCCCAAAAATTTGGAGAAAATTGTTGACTGGATTACACAGGACACCCAATCTTCAATATCTTCCGCTAAGAACCTTGACACACCATCCTCCTCCAGCTCAGCTTTGGTCACCTGCTCTTAAGTTACCACTCTCCCGCCCGCCGCCACCACCACAGCCACCACAGCCACCACAGCCACTTCACTTGATCCCTCAGAGGAGTTATTTACACATCAGTTGGATGAAATTAGTGATGTGCAACCATTATTGCCAGGGGATGTAGATAACAGGGATATGTCTCAGTCAGGCAGCATTACACACATGGACGTACAATGTTGATGATGAATGCTGCTTCCTTTGCTGTGGTGTCAGATACGAGTGAAGTGGTTGATGATGACGATGTGTCCGTGGTTGCCACGTTGGTGCCTGCTCGAAGAGAAGAATAAGAGGGGGAAAGTTCAGAAGGGGAGACAGAGAGAAGGAGGAGACGAGTTGGAAGCAGGGGGAGGTCGTCACAAGGAGCTAGTGGCACAGTCTGACAGCATGTATCGTCACCCAGGGTCAGCCAGACAGCACGCCAATCAATGCATGCTGTTGCCACCACCAGAATGCCGTCATTGCAAAGCTCAGCAGTGTGGCTTTTGTTTTGTGTGTCTGCCTCTGACAACAGCGATGCCATTTGCAACTTGTTCCAAAAGAAACTTAGTCGTGGGAAATCCAACACCCACCTAGGTACAACTGCTTTGCAAAGACACATGATCGCACATCACAAACGCCTATGGGATCAACACATAATGATGAGTAGAAGCAGCACACAAGTTCAAAGCCACCATCCTCCTCCTGGTCCAGCATCTTCAGCCACGTCAACCACTGCTGTCCTCCTTGCCCCCTCTCAACCACCCGCCACTCCGCCGCTCACCTTCAGCAGTTCCATCTCATCTGCCCACAGTCAGGTGTCTGTAAAGGAAATGTTTGAGTGCAAGAAGCCAATGTCACAGAGTCACCCACTTGCCCGTCGTCTGACAGCTGGCTTGACGGAACTCTTAGCCCGCCAGCTTTTACCATACCAGCTGGTGGAGTCTGAGGCCTTAAAAAAATTGTCGGCATTGGGACATCACAGTGGAAGGTACCCGGACTACTTTTTTTTTTCAAATAAGGCAATCCCAAACCTTTACTCAGTGATTGAAAAGGAAGTCATGGCATCTCTGGCATACAGTGTTGGGGCAAGGGTCCATCTTACCACTGATACCTGGTCTGCAAAGCATGGTCAGGGCAGGTATATCACCTACACTGCGCATTGGGTCAACCTGCTGACGGCTGCCAAGCATGGAATGCGTGGCTCTGCAGCGGAGTTAGTGACACCCCCACGACTTGCAGACAGGCCTACTGCCACCTCCTCTACTCCTCCTACTCCATTCTCTTCCATAACCTCTTTAGCCGAGTCCTCTTCTGCTGTGGCGTCTGGCTGCACATTAACTGAATCCCCTCAGATCCCCAGAGGCTATTCCACATCCCGAATACGACAGTGTCACGTTGTCTTGGGGTTGACTTGCCTGAAAGCAGAGAGCCACACCGGATCAGCACTCCTGTCCGCCCTGAACGCACAGGTGGATCAGTGGCTGACCCCGCACCAACTGGAGATCGGAAAAGTGGTGTTTGACAATGGAAGCAATTTGTTGGCGGCATTGAATTTGGGCAAGTTGTTACATGTGCCGTGCATGGCACATGTGTTGATTCTCATCGTACAACGCTTTGTGTCTAAGTACCCAGGCTTACAGGACATCCTCAAGCAGGCCAGGAAGGTGTGTGGCCATTTCAGATATTCCTACATGGCCATGGCGCACTTTTCAGACATTCAGCGCCGAAACAACATGCCAGTGAGGCGCTTGATTTGCGACAGCCTGACACGTTGGAATTCAACACTCCTAATGTTCGACCGCCTGCTCCAACAAGAAAAAACCGTCAACGAGTATTTGTATGACCGGGGTGCTAGGACTCTGCGGAGCTGGGAATTTTTTTGCCACGCTACTGGACGCTCATGAGCAATGCCTGTGGGCTCATGCGTCCTTTTGAGGAGGTGACAAACCAAGTCAGTCGCACCGAAGGCACCATCAGCGACCTCATCCCATTTGTTTTCTTCCTGGAGCTTGCCCTGCGAAGAGTGCTGGATCAGGCTGTAGATGAGTGTGAAGAGGAAGAGGAAGAGTTGTGGTCACCATCACGACCAGAAACAGCCTTGTCATCATCGCTTGCCGGACCTGCGGCAACGCTGCAAGAAGAGTATGAGAAAGAGAAGTCAGAGGAGGAATGTGGCTTTGAGGAGGAGAAAGACCAACCACAGCAGGCATCCCAAGGTGCTTGTTGTTGTCGCCTATATGGGACCCGTGGTGTTGTATGTGGCTGGGGGAAGAACAGACCGTCAATGACATCAGTGAGGATGAAGAACGGGAAATGAGTAGCTCGGCATCCAACCTTGTGCAAATGGGGTCTTTCATGCTGTCATGTCTGTTGAGGGACCCTCGTATAAAAAGGATGAAGGAGAACGACCTGTACTGGGTGGCCACGCTACTAGACCCCCGGTATAAGCAGAAAGTGGTGGAAATGTTACCAAATTACCGAAAGTCAGAAAGGATGCAGCAGTTCAAAACCAAACTAAAAAATATGCTTTACACAGCTTATAAGGGGGATGTCACAGCACAACGGGAATCTAACAGGGGAAGAGGGGAAAGTAATCCTCCTCCTACCACGACCACAGCAGCAAGGACAGGACGCTTTACAGATGTGTTGTTGATGGAGGACATGCAGAGCTTTTTCAGTCCTACACATCGCCACAGCCCTTCGGGATCCAGCCTTAGAGAACGACTCAACCGACAGGTGGCAGACTACCTCGCTGCAGATATTGACACTCTGAGGAGCGATGAACCCCTTGACTACTGGGTGTGCAGGCTTGACCTGTGGCCTGAACTATCCCAGTTTGCGATAGAACTTCTGGCCTGCCCCGCTTCAAGTGTCCTGTCAGAAAGGACCTTCAGTGCAGCAGGAGGCATTGTCACTGACAAAAGAAGTTGCCTCGATCAAAAAAGTGTTGATTACCTCACCTTCATTAAGATGAACGAGGCATGGATCCTGAAGGGACTGACAGTGGGGGATACGCTTGACTAACAAAAGGCCTGATGACATGCCTTGGCCTCAAAATGGTCCTCACTCTGCTGTATTTAATGTCTGCATACCGGATGACTTTCGTGAATTCTCCGCCACCAACTAGGGTTCAAGCCGCAATGTTTTAGTCACCTAGTCGCAATTTTTCAGGCATGTGTACATGCCTAATTTTTCTGGCCTCTAGTGCTGCACTGTGGCTGAAAAAAACAAAACAAAAAAAAGGCACATACATGTGTCAATTCCCCTTCGTGATCGGTACCTTGTTGTGGTGAAGGGGCTTGCGTATCACAATGAAGCGATCATCACTTCTATGAGTGTGTTGGCAATGTTGCCACACCCCAGATAAGGCCGTTGCTTCATTATGATCAGACTAAAAGCGATCGGCTGGATAATTTTTCATAGAAAAAACATTATTTTTCTTTTTTTTAAGTTGTATGGGTTTTTTAATACATAAAATAAACTATTAAGAGACTTTATTATTATTTTTTTTATTAGAAATAATGCAGACAATTAAAAAAAATCCCCATCAATTCCAATACAAAGCAAGTACAGAGCTCAGAACAAAATTATTACAGGATGTTGTTAATTCGACAATGATTAATCAATTCGACACACATCCCCGGATAGGGGACATAACAGGGATTAAACTGATGAGAATAGTACTACAGAAAATACCACTCATATTGGGTGTGACAGTAAATTGCATGGCGCAGATGCAGTGACCGTGGCGTGGATTCAAACAAAGTGGAGGGAGCCAGCGTTTTTTTAACCATCTCCCCTATCGAAAAATCAATTTAATAAATGGACCACAGATTGGGGACGTCACGTAACAGGGATTAAACTGATGAGAATAGTACTACAGAAAATACCACTCATATCGGGTGTGACAGTAAATTGCACGGCGCAGACGCAGTGACCGTGGCGTGGATTCAAACAAAGGGGAGGGAGCCAGCGTTTTTTTAACCATCTCCCCGTTCGAAAAATCAATTTAATAAATGGATCCCAGATTGGGGACCATACAGGGATTAAACTGATGAGAATAGTAGTACAGAAAATACCACTCATATCGGGTGTGACAGTAAATTGAAAAATCAATTCAATTCACCTTTCGAGGACCCTTGGTGTTGTACGTGGCTGGGTGGAGGAAGAAACTATCAATGACATCAACGGGACATGGCTAGCTTGGTATCCAACCTTGTGCAAATGGGAAGTTTGCTGTTGGTCAAATGGACTGTTTGTGGTTGTTTGCGGTGCATTAAAAGGGGAGTTTGGTCTGTCAATGTCTGTGAAGCGGGCGAAACCCTTACACTACCTGATAGATACAACATCATACCTGAGCGTATACACACTGGATGTTTTAAACCACGTTGTTAAAAAAAAATTAGGATTGTTAGGTGATTTATGCCCTTTATGGATTAAAATCCAATTCTGCGTCAACTATGTAATTTTTCATGGGAGTTTTGCCATGGATCCCCCTCTGGCATGCCACAGTCCAGGTGTTAGTCCCCTTGAAACAACTTTTCCATCACTACTGTGGCTAGAAAGAGTCCCTGTGGGTTTTAAAATCGCCTGCCTGAAGTCAATGGCGGCTCCCCCGGTTCGCCCGTTCGCGAACATTTGCAGAAATTTGCGTTCGCCGACCGCAAACGGAAAATTTTATGTTTGCGACATCTCTAATTGCCGCCCTTCAAGAACAGTGGGATTTCATGCCCAGCAGACAATATGTCGACTTGTGAACAACATGAGACATCATTGTCAAGCTGTTATTGATGCTCAAGGCCATATGACAAGTTATTGTGATGTTGTCATTTTTTGCGGGGATATACCCACCACTGTTCTTGGCTTTTTTTGAGATTGTAAATTGTTTGAGATGAGGAAATCATCATTGCATGCTCCTACTTAAATGCCCTATGTTCATGATATCACTGTAACGTGAACTTTTCAAGTTTTCCATAAATTTCTCCCGAAAACCAAATTCCCATAACCTTTTGTGAGTAGTGTGCATATATATACTGCCTGTCCAAAAAAAAAGGTCGCTACCAAAGAAAAAAGGTCACACACTCTAATATTTTGTTGGACCGCCTTTAGCTTTGATTTAGGCACGCATTCACTGTGACATTGTTTCGATAACCTTCTGCAATGTCACAAGATTTATTTCCATCCAGTGTTGCATTAATTTTCCACCAAGATCTTCCATTGATGATGGTAAAGTCTGACTGCTGCGCAAAGCCTTCTCCAGCACATCCCAAAGATTCTCAATGGGGTTAAGGTCTGGACTCTGTGGTGGCCTATCCATGTGTGAAAATGATGTCTCATTCTCCCTGAACCACTCTTTCACAATTTAAGCCTGCTGAATACTGTCATTGTTGTCTTGGAATATGCCCGTGCCATCCGAGGGAAAAAAATAAATCTATTGATGGAATAACCTGGTTATTCAGTATGTTCAGGTAGTCAGCTGACCTCATTCTTGGAGCACATACTGTTGCTGAACCTAGACCTGACCAACTGCAGCAACCCCAGATCATAGCACTGCCCCCACAGGCTTGTACAGTAGGCACTAGGCATGATGGGTGCACCACTTCATCTGCCTCTCTTCTTACCCTGATGCACCCATCACTCTGGAACAGACCACATGACCTTCTTCCATTGCTCCAGAGTCCAATCTTTATGCTCCTTAGCAAATTGAAGCCTTTTTTCTGGTTTGCCTCACTGATTAGTGGTTTTCTGACGGCTACACAGCTGTTAAGTCTCAATACCTTGAGTTCCCTTTGCATTGTGCATGTGGAAATGCTCTTACTTTCACTATTAAACATAGCCCTGAGTTCTACTGTTGTTTTTCTTTGATTTGATTTCACTAAACGTTTAAGTGATCGCGATTATTCAGGATTTTTTCCCCGCCACATTGCTTCCTCGAATACGATGATCCCCACTATCCTTCAAGTTTTAATAATGCATTGGACAGTTCTTAACCCAATTTTAGTGCTTTCTGCAATCTCCTTAGATGTTTTTTTTTGCTTGATGCATGCCAATGATTTGACACTTCTCAAACAGGCTAACATCTTTTCCGCAACCACAAAATGTGTCTTTCAACATTGTTGTTTAAGAAATAAGAAGCAACTCATTGCACCAGTTGGGGTTAAATAACTTAAATAACTTGTTGCCAGCTGAAAGATAATCGCCCATGCAGTAATTATCCAATAGGAGGCTCATACCTATTTGCTTAGTTAAATCCAGGTGGTGACTTTTCTTTTGGACAGGCAGTATATATATATATATATATATATATATATATATATATACATATATATATATATTATCATAGAAACAATAACACTGTTTAATAGACACAAACTAATAATTTAAAGTGTACATTGTATGCATAGCTTTCTTGACCTTGCCTTTTTTTCCCATAGCTTCTATAAATATATTCAGTCTATTCCATGAAGATATATGACCCTTGTGCAGGATTCTTTAGGTGCATTAAATGGCATTATAAATCACAAATAAATATATGCAGACATCAATAGCTTAGCCATGGAAAATAATCATGAGCCGGAAACAAAACAGGTTTTGTGCATTCATATTATATTATATGTAACGTGCATTGTTTGTTTATTAACAAACTATAATAGCAAGCTTATAGCTAATTAGATCAGAATTGCTACTTTATATATTTTTTATTGTATGTATTTATACCTGTAGAACAGTACTACTTCTAAATTTCCATTCAAAGATGTTGATGACATTAATATGAAGCAAAAAAAAAATTGACCTAAACCCACATTTTAAGAGCTACATGTTAAACTTGCTGCACCGAATGATACAGGCAGTATTGTGTATGAACAATGTGAAGGAATAAACTGGAAAGTACCAAATGTAAAAAGTTACATTTTGGGGTTTGTAAATAATATTAACTTTAGTGATCATCATTCTGTAGAAGTTTTTATTTTTTTTATTTTTTACAAATTGTAAGTGTCATGCATAGCCCCATTGAACTGCAGGGAGATCTTATTTGTGTTAAGGTGCATAGAAAAAGTTAAGGAACCACAGTTAAAGGAGCATTCTGGTTAGTTTCAATCTATCTCCTATCCACAGGATAGAAGATAACTATTACTGCTGGGACTCCCCCGCAATTTTCTCAAAAATTTGATTCGGACAGTTTGCCGAATTTCCCCCCAAAATTTGCTTCCATCCAAATATATTTGTGGCAATCGAGATAAAAAACAGCTATGATACCCGCTGCACATGCGAGCTGGCGCCATGTTTACACATCACTTCAGCACCATACATGTACGGCGCTGGTATCGAATGGTGCTAATTGAACTTAATTGTCAAATAATATCCATTTTGGGGTTTTATGTTTAAATAGTATTAAAATAGAATGGGCACTCATATATCTAGTTCACAAGGTAGGCAAAGCGACTCAAATGATATATATTGATTTATTGATAGCGATTTAATTGAGCAAGTATATATCAACAGTATACAATGATACTATAAACTTAAACAGAGCTATATTCCCTAAATCAACATAAATTGATAAAACTTACATAAAATAAATATAATAAAATATGCATATATCTATCCACCGTTATAGCTGATAGAAGGCCTGGAGGTCCAGTCCAGCGTTAGTAGGTGGGACACAATGATTATTAACTTATATTATCTACAACAGTGGCTAACAGCAAATATATCTCCAGGGAAAAGAAATGGTGAAAATAAATAGACAGATAAATAGATAAAGATAAAAAATAATAAATGAATATTTAAATAAGATAGTGATAATACGTGATATGACACAGTGACTTATAGTGTCCAATGGATAAAATGTAACAAATTATGACACATAAAATCCATTGGATCAACAATATGGTTAGAAAGCAGTTTGTGAAATAGTGTGTATAAATAGATATATAATATATAAATATCTCTGGAGAATCAACAATATTGCTGTATCCCACTGATACTGTAGTCTTTCCTGATATATACTTGCTCAATTAAATCGCTATCAATAAATCAATATATATCATTTGAGTCGCTTTGCCTACCTTGTGAACTAGATATATGAGTGCCCATTCTATTTTAATACTATTGTTTTTGGTGATTGGGTACAACATCTGTTTGGTGCACCTTGCCATCTTAAACCAGAGGTGAGCCTTCCCTTATCTTTCTTTTTACCTTTTTATGTTTAAATGTCTTGCTGATTTAACATCTATAATTGAGAAATATAGTTTGTTTTGTTCTCTTGATTCTCTTAGAAAGTTAGATAGACACCACAAATAGGGAACTTCTTGCATCTGACATTATGAAATATATACTGGGACTTTTGCAAATATGAGTCATGTCTGTGTGTGTCTCCCAGTTATTTTTCTATGCCAGAATGCTTTTGGTTGGTAGTTTTAATAAATACTTGTGATTAGACATATTAAAATTGATGGCTAAAGGGAGGTGGTTATATCCACAATGGTCAACTAATAAAATTGACCCTAGGGGCATTGCCTGGCAGAGATTCCTTTAACCAGCAAAGTGTCTGGGTCTTTGATTTTTAGGTCAACCGCATCCTCTTGCACATGGGGAGACCTTATTAATCAATTTGAATCCCACAGACAAGCAAAGTGTAGTCCCCTAGTTTAAGACTTGTCCTGAATTGCAGCAACATAACTACAGTATCTATAAATATATCAGGGGTCAGTACAGAGATCACTCCCATCATCTATTTATCCCCAGGACTGTGACTGTGACAAGGGGACATCCTTTGCATTTAGAGAAAAGAAGGTTTCTACACAAAAATAGAAGAGGATTCTTTATGGTAAGAGCAGTGAGACTATGGAACTCCCTACCTGAGGAGGCAGTGATGGTGAAGGGTTATTGATTCAGAAAGTTTTTCTGACAGCCTGATTGGAGTCATAAGGGAATTTTTTTTCCCTAAAATGAGGAAAGTTGGTTTTGACCTCATGATAATTTTCTATCTTCCTCTGGATCAACTTTTTTTTAGCCTTATAAACTATGATACTGTTTTACATCTAAATACAATCAATAAATACATTTTAAGTGAATAAAATGATCTTGCTTGTTCATTGAATGGCTTTATCTCATAAGTGAGTGGAGGGGGTAATATAAGGAACATAACAGCAGGTTGTGAAATACCAAAAGAAAAGGTTTTTGTATGTTGTGGGCCCACAAATACAATAAAAAATAAAAAAAAACTGTAAAAGAGCAAGCATTTGATGCTAAGTTGAATGATCATGAATAGGCTGGATTGATTGAAAATCGTGAAATTTCATATGGGAATCGGGATTCGGATATGCTATGACCTGTGCCATGTCATGTGCCTTTAAGCCATTGCAAGACACCAGCAGCAAAAGGTAAAGTGTAAGTGCACTACTATGGGTAAAACAAGCTGTATACTATAGCCATAGTAAAAAGATCTATATTGCTGTGTACTGATGTCGCAGTTAGCCTTTGACGATATTCAATCACTACTGAGAGTCCTGTAGCCAGACAAGGAGGTTGATGGGTGCTGCACTTGTATATGTATTAAACCACACTGCGTATCACGTGAAACACACCGTGATTGGTTATGGACCACATTGTACATTGACAGCAAAAAAGACAATGGCCACTTCGTCTTTGCAACTTTTGAAAACACCACTTGTTTCAAATTGTGTAGTAAGTGGTGTTTTTCTGCTGCCTTTGCTAATTTTCTGAAAAGTGGAGCATGGGGAGGTTGGGGGGTGAGGTGTTAGCAGCGTCTCCTGAATATTTTTCTTCTTTTATGCCAGTTTGCTGGCTTAAAAGAAGACTGAAATGTATGCCAGCTAGAGTCAAGTTTTAGTTTAGGCACATGGACTGTCGACACTGCGCCTAATTTATAGGAGCACCTTCCAGCAGCAAATCGGTATGTTGTTCTATGATTAACCCCCCCCCCCCTTAATGTCTGAATTGAACTTTTTGCCTCTGACATTGTTCCCTCATTGATAGACTATAACTGCATGCTTGTTGACATACACGAGCCTGTAACCACTAAGCCAGTTGCCTATTGAATACGTTGTAATTACTAAGCATATTGCTTCAAGAACTGTGTAGTCTGTTGTTCTTATAACTACTCCCCCCCCCCCCCCTGTTTCTTATTGCTCTCTATAATATTAAAGTTATTTTACTGGTTACCATGATGAGAAAAAAAACTAAAAACACTGCATTAATTTTCATGCTTCAACCTTCATTCCTGAAAGGGGTTATTTGAGATGTTAATCTATACTGGGTCTGTGTGTCCAGGATGCTGCTATGATATTCCTGAAAACCTTCTTGTGTGTGCTTTCTACAGCCCCTGTGAACTGCCTTCCTTGGATCCCCCTCTCCCCCTCGACTCATCTGCCATGTACAAACTTCTGCTGCTATCTCTGACATGGAGAGGATAAAAAGGTAGAATAGAGGGAGCCATCAGAAACAGAAACAGAGCTCAGATGATTTATGTCAGATTTAGAAGCTGTAGCAGGTAGATGAGGGATTTACTAACACTCTACAGCATGGATGTCAAACTCATGGCCCTCCAGATGTTGCAAAACTACAACTCCCATCATTCCCTGATAGCTGTAGTATGCCCAGGCATGATGGGAGTTGTAGTTTTGCAACAGCTGGAGGGCCACGAGTTTGACATCCCTGCTCTACAGAGTAAAAATGTTAGAACATTTTAACAAAGAGTATTTAGAAAGTAGTTATAGTGAGACATGCCTTAGGCCATTTTCACACAGTATTTGGTCAGTGTTTGATCAGTGACTTCAACCAGTGATTGTGATTCCAACACAAAAAGTATAGGATACAACCACATGACTAGTGATCTGTTTGGGTTACATCCAGCTGTGGTCAAGAACAATTTGGCTGCAGCTGCCTAATATTTAACTAACAATTAAGAATTCAACCACCTATACAGTGTGGTCTTCATTAGTTAAATATCAGTAAGCTGTGGCCTAATTTCCCATGTGGTTCTTGACTGCAGCTGGCTGTGATTCCAATGGATCATGAGCGCACTGTTTGGTTGTATCCTAATGGAAAGATCTGCACCTGTTCTATGTTTTTGATCTGTATTTGGTTTTGGCTCAAATCACTGATGGATATCACTGACCAAACATTTAGTGAAAGCAGCCTTAGGACACAATTTCCTCCATGGTCGAAATGTATATATTTTTTTCACTGCATATGCAATATACTGAAAGTATTTTTTTTGTGTGCTTAACCTATCATAAAATGTGTTCACATACAGTTTTCCTGATAAATTACGATAGGTATCTGTGACTTTACATTGCCAAGTATCTTGCTTCACTAATTGTTAGTGTTAAACGAGCACCAAAGGGCTTAGGTGGTCAAGTAGAACATGGGATGCTCGGGTGCGCTACAGAGCACCCAAGCACAATGGAAGTCAATGGGAGAACCCAAGCATTAAACCAGGCACCCCCTGCTCTAGGAAAAGGTCAGAAATTAATGGAAACACCACTGAAATGGTTCGGGAACAGCATGGGGAGGATGTCTGGATGCATCTTGGACTCCTAGGTCACTGCTGGATGTTGTCTGTGTAGTACGCCACTTTTATAGACTGACAATAATACACACCAAACTGAAGATAAAATCAATTTTAGAGGAAATATTGTTAGGAAACGATCTTTCCTGTATATTTACTTGTATATAAAGTGCAAGTGCTGCCAAAAATTAAAAGGAAGAGGCACTCCAATACAACCTGTATATAACATAAAGGAGCACCTCATTCACATATAGCATGTATATGCTGTATAATTTGTTGGTAGGAGTGTTTGCATAGTCCTTTCCATTTTTGCCTTAAGCAGCCATCGATACAGGTGCTCTACCTCAATATCTCTAGATTTTTATGCACAGGCTTACTTTCAATAATACAGGAGGCAACACAAAAAAGTTAAGAAATACTCCATTACATGCCATTTTACAGTAGTATTTTCTAGTAAAAGCATTCCTCCATACAGAGGTATCATATTGCAGCCAACAAAGTGCCTATGACTCTTTAGTGCTGTGTTGTAGGTACTGGAATCTACAGTATATGCCACCATAAGGCCCCATACAGAAAGCTCTGCTATGGGCATGATACCGAAAGATGATATTATTGTATGTATATTGTCACGGCTGAGGATGGGGAAAATCCTCAGCCGTGCGATGCCAGAAGATGTTACGCGCTGCTTGACCAGGACGACAGTATTAGGGAGCAGGTCACCTCCTATCGCGTCCCTAAACTGACCCTTACTCCTATCCATAGGAGTCAACCCTGAAGGCGGGAGGACTCATACACCGCATGTCTAGGGGTCCCTACTAGCCCTCAGGATTGCCCTGGAACAAGGAGCAGGGTAAGACGACCTGTTCTTTCTGGACACGAATGAACAGGAGTATCACTTGCCAAGCTGCAGGGAAAGGAACATAAACAGCCTATGGATATGGCAGGAGGCTGATAAGCACTTCCACACCTACCTGCCACAGACACTCAGACTGGATCCTGTGCAAGACAGCAAGTGTCCACACCCAAACACAAATGGACACAGCACACACACAAACACACAGGAACCCAGATCCATAGGTGCATAACATAATGAAGGAAAACATCAAATGGACATCAACATAAACTAAAGAGTCACAGATATTTTGTTTTACATTTATGACCACAAGGGTGGCCCCCACTGGCAGATGGAATGCACAGGAGGCTGCTCCAGCTAAGCATGGCTGAAGCAACCCACTGAGACATGCCAAACAGAGACTTTATAGGCCTAAATGGCCACACCCACACAGACACACCCAGTGTCTCACACACACAGAAAGGGAGTTAACCCTTCCACCACCAGGGAAGGGAAAACACCACTTAAAGGGGAAGTGCACACAATAACATAAAACACAGTGCACACCATACACACACACCTAACCAAGAGGTAGCTAGGTGTAACCGCATGAAGATGCCGCAAGCTGCCTAGCACCAGCTCAGGCTGCTATCTGCGACAATCTCCAACCACTTGTTGCCCGCGGCAACCACAAGTGAGGCAACACACTAGCAGCCCTCACCTGTGGTTGAACAACCAAAAACAAACCGCAGGCAACAGCATGCGGTTAAGGAGTCAGGACCATAACCGTGGCCGTGACATATATAGTATTTATGCAGTATATTTTATTTTCATCTATTTTTTTTTTTTAATTGCCAATGTATGCATTTTTTGCTGGGGATTGCCTTTGTCTGTGGACCGCATGCGGAGGAATTGCTCCCCCGGTTATAGACACGCAACAGTGTCGGGGTTTGGAGCATTTTCACCCGTTTAAGCCACTTTTTCAGTGAGTTTTTGTCCTTATGTGTATGTCTACTTTAATTTGTTGGTAACATTCTTTTGCACCTGGTAGCTTCTGTGTCACATGGTCTGTTGTGGGTGCGGTTCACAGCTTTATCCTACCTCACAGTGCATTGGTGATGCCACTATGGAGGCATGTGAGAGTCTGGCTGTGAGTGGGTTCAGACCCTGTTCACACACCAAGGGCAGTTGAGTGTTAGGACCCCATGCGTGCTGAGACACCGTGACGTTTTGCATGAGGGGCTCCGATATGTTCCGATATTGGCAAAGTTCTCAGCTTTTAACATCGGCCTGAGGAATTAGCTAGTATTGTCAGTTGCGTATCATTTTGGTGCATTTTTTTCAGTGATTTGTGTATGTATATTTTTTCATCTGCACAATGTATCATTTTGTGTAAGATGTTCTTGTGGTGCTTGCGGTCCGCCCTGGCATCCTCCATTGTATGCATTTTTTGTTGGGGATTGCTGTTGTCTGCAGACCGCATACGGAGGAATTGCTTCCCCGGTTATAGACACGTTACAGTGTCTGGGTTTGGAGCATTTTCACCCGTTTAGGCCACTTTTTCAGTGTTTTTGCCAATGAGACAGAGTTGAAATGAAGAGCTTTTTTTCAGTTAGGGTTATTTTTTTATGTTTAGAAAAATGCTACATTTGCAAGCTGTAAAGATCTTAGTTTGACAACTAGAAACGAGCCTGCCTACTAACCAGAAGATAATTAATTCCTTTGAGTTCTGAGAGCTCTGCAAATCTATTTGCCAGTTCACGGCCTTTTCAGTCTGCTTGTATTTCTCTTTTTTTTTTGTTTCCTTTTCTTTCACATTAACAAATACTTGTGATTGTCCTTGAAGGTTGACATCTGTTTCTCCACTGTCATCTGAATAAGGATGTTTCTTGCTTATGGAAACTCAAGACAGATTTCATACCAAATGGCAAAGTTTTCCATCTGTTAGCTTCAAAGTGATTGAAATAACTAGTCGAAAATTCCATAAGGCTATTCCTATCCGTGCTTCGGTACTATAAAATTTCAATTTTAAATTCAGTTTAAAAAGTGACATTTTCATATCTTTATCTACATGCTGTATGACTTAAATTTTGCTTTTAAAGCTTGCTAGGTTACTGTTTGATTTACATTTTTATCACATTTTCCAAATTTTAATCATGATCACAGTGAGTACCTTCAAAAAAGCCGATGTAATTCATTTATTATTGATAACGGTAAAGTGTTAGTGGATACAAATGTTCACTGTAATTGACAGGGTGCCATTAGGTGCTCTGAATGATGTCAAAAGGTACAATTATTTAATATACTTCCTGTAGCTGACCTGAATGAGAAGGACTGCAGAAGTCCTATTGAAAACTTAAAATTATACCTGAGCAATACCTAAAATAATAAACTCAGTGAGAATTGCTTTTTTGTTCTACTTGGACCTGTAATAGCAACTTATGATTAATAGCTATACAGTAGGTAGTTAAGCCCTCTTACAATCAAGTGACATACCTCTAATGTGCCTTGTGATAAGCGTTTATCAGGAGTGCCATACATATTCCATATAGCAACTATACCAATGAATTGGCCAAATAACCGCAACAGAATGAATACTTTTGTCTATCTAGACACATGCCTATGGCATAAATCAACTATAAAATCTGCAAAGAAGCTGCCAGACCGCATAAAAGTACAATACCAGTTTATTAAACATGATTCAAAAGACAATACACAATAAACAAACAAAACAAGTGCAGGGACAAGGCAACATCACCAGAGTAGCGCGCACTGGCAACAATTCATACTGCTCTACATCATGACAAAGGAAATAAAGTGCAAGTGCAATCATTTCAGTACAGTCAATCACAATGGCAGAATATATTACCAATGCTGTGCCTCATCTGGGATGGCACCAACTCCGACGCGCGTTTCAGCAAACCTTTGTGGGGCAGTGTTGGGGAAATTACTATGTGGGGGCACATTACTATGTGGGGCAGTGTGGGGGAAATTTCTATGTGGTGGCAGTGTGGGGAAATTACTATGTGGAGGAAGTGTGGGGGCAATTTACTATGTGGGTGTAGTGTGGGGGCAAATTACTATGTGGGGGCAGTTTGTGGGAAATTACTATAAAGGGGAGTGTGGTGGAAATTACTGTGTTGGGGCAGTCTGGTGGAAATTACAATGTGGGGGGAAATTTCTATGTGGGGGCAGTGTGGGGGAAATTTCTATGTGGGGGCAGTGTGGGGGAAATTACTATGTGGGGCAGTGTGGGGGAAATTACTATGTGGGGCAGTGTGGGGGAAATTCCTATGTGGAGCAGTGTGGGGGAAATTCCTATGTGGAGCAGTGTGGGGGAAATTCCTATGTGGAGCAGTGTGGGGGAAATTACTGTGTTGGGGCAGTGTGGGGGAAATTACTATGTGGGGCAGTGTGGGGGAAATTACTATGTGGGGCAGTGTGGGGGAAATTACTATGTGGAGCAGTGTGGGGGAAATTACTGTGTTGGGGCAGTCTGGGGGAAATTACTATGTGGGGGCAGTGTGGGGGAAATTACTATGTGGGACAGTGTGGGGGGAAATTACTATGTGGGGACAGTGTCGGGGAAATTACTATGTGGGCGGATTGTGGGGAAATTACTGAGTTGGGGCAGTCTGGGGGAAATTACTATGTGGGGGCAGTGTGGGGGAAATTACTATGTGGGGGCAGTGTGGGGGAAATTACTATGTGGGTGTAGTGTGGGGGGAAATTACTATGTGGGGGCAGTGTGGGAAAAATTACTGTGTGGGGCAGTGTGGGGGAAACTATTGTGTGGGGGCAGTGTGGGGTAAATTATTGTGTGGGGGCAGTGTGGGGAAAATGACTATGTGGGGTAAATTACTGTGTGGGGGCAAACTACTATGTCAGACATTGTGGGGGAAATTACTGTGTGGGGGAAAATTACTATGGGGGGATTACTATGTGGGGGAATTACTATATGGGGGCTTTGCTATTGGGGAGGCACTGTAGGGGCAATTCTATTATTTTTGAGGATACTATACAGGGATTATTACCTGGAGCACAATATAGGGTGTTATTATTTGTGGGGATACTCTAGGGGACATTATGAGTGCTGTAGACACTATAGGGACATTTGGGGTAATTTATTAAACTAGTGTAAAGCAGAACTGGCTTAGTTGCCCATAGCAGCCAATCAGGTTCCACCTTACATTTTTTAAAGCTCTTTTGGAAATCCAGTTCTACTTTACACCTGTTTGATAAATGACCCCAATTATGTCTATTAGGGTCATTATTTTTTAAGCATTAGAGTATCTGGGGCACTGGGGAGCACACCAGGATGGGGAGGTTGTTGGAAAAATTGAGAAATCTAACATGTCTGTATTATAAACTCTGTAGAGACGAGATGTCGCTAAAAGAATTTTCCGTGGCGGTCTGGGTCAAATGGAGGAGAAGAGGAAACAGAAGGTCTACAGGTCACGAGATGTCCCTGAATGTAAGAGGTATGTGGTGCGGTATTCTCCTCCATGTCTTTTTTTATTATAATTACATGTACAGTATTTTAAATTTGGCGACCCCATTTTTCAGTTTAGTTTTTTTTTTTTTTAGTCTAAAGATGTCATATGGCCTAGTAAGAGACTGTGGCGCTCACTTCGCAGCTTCTTCATACAAAAAAAAAACTAAACAAAAATGGAGGGAGGGGCCCAAGTTGGGTAGACAGCCCGAGGCCTATCATGCACTTAATTCGCTCCTAGAAATCCAGATAGAAATTCCAAGGTCGGGGCAGGCTGAGTACTTGCATAGTCTGGGAAGCAGTTCCAAGGTCAGGGTAGGCAGAAAGGGGCAGAATCCATAAACAGTTAAGGCAAAGTACACGGGTAGTCAGAGAAGAGGTCACACCTCAGGCAAGGACGTGGAACTGCAATCCAGCTAAATAAGGAGACTGAACAGCAACTTAGCCACCAGCTGAACAGGGGCAGGAGGAAAGGATAAACTCTCACAGTACTGAAAGGAAGTTTACTGATCACTAGTCCCAACACACATAGGGAAAGAGGAGCGACAACAGCGCCTGCCTGGAACACCAGGACAGATTGAGGCATTGAGTGCCAGTGTGACATATCACTACATCAACACTGACCAAACACTGAAGTAGGCTGAACACACATGGCTGACTCACATTCAGCTGCTCAGAGGTTAATGAATGGTTGGAAAAAAATTATACTTATCTCATCCACTTAATCAACGCTCCTGCATTGATTGAACAAAACCCGCCAAAGGACCTGCGGCGAGCGTGATGATGTCACTTTGGCAGGTTAGGAGACAGGAGCGGATGGCTTCTCCGCTATCAAGTGGATTAGGTGAGTATATATTTTTTACTTTCAGACACCATTTTAGGAAAAATTGATTTGTTACCATGAAGCGATAGGAAATTTGGCTTCGTGGCAAATTAGATTTTTCCTAAAATTCGGATCAAAGTCCACTTCGAGTACTTTGATTTGTCAAGACTAACCAGAAACAGGAAGGTTGTTTCTTTCAGGTCCCAGTCCCATGTCATTGCATGATTTAAATGTATTGGAATGACAGGCACTCACAATCTGCAACCACCCAGAGATGTCTTAAAAGGTTAAGGTTTATTAACAAATTTAGAAAAATTACGTTAAAATACAATTAATACCAACACATAAAATAAACTAAAATGGTAGTACTTTCTCATACCAATGACTTGTGTGATGTATGGACAGGAGACAGAAGCCAACTCGGCCAGGTGGGTGGCTACCGTCCCTACAACTACACCATCCCATGCAGGTATCTACCTACGTAGTATGGTCAGCAGGTTGAGTTTTGTGTGATGCACACTTGAAACTATTCAATATATCCTCCTATGTGAGAGGCTGCTAATATTTATAAGATTTATTTATAAGATAGGACAATCTTTATTCACTTCGTGGCATGCAATTATAAGGTCCCCAAAAAAAAAAAAGGAAAGAAAGAGAAGGAGGCAAAGCACCACCAATCCTGTATAATCCTCCTAGATTATTTATAGCAAACATGGAATGTACCAGTATATCTCCCGGGATTAGTGTATTTCACAAGACATCTGCTAGGGTTAGTTATACTTGATGTCCACTTGGTGGTAAAGAGTTAATCAGGAATTAATCAGACTGCTAGATCCAAAAAAAAGTTCTACTTAGTACAGTGTATTGGTCCGTATAATGCACTCTGCGCACATCATTGTTCATTCATGTACTAAATAGCCATTTTAAATTAGCTACTGTAACAATGTAGGTAATACTTTGTTAGTAGAATTAGCATCTGCCGCTGCACAGTGGAGTCCCATGTGGCGGTTAATAATAGAGTGAGTTTTACCTCTTTATTGCACGAAGTATAAGGCACGCTACTTTTATCTCCCGGCTGTGTCACTCCTGGAGGTACATGTTCGGCATCCCACATGACTCGTTGGTCCGGAGTCTGGCGTCTCACGTAAGCCGAAACATCGCTCCTGCATCCACAGCTTATGAATGCAGAAATGGGAGAAGGGATGGAAATTCCACACAGCGCTGATCTTTTAGCTTGACATATTGTAGCTACAAATCTTTATCCATGGATATTCCAAGTGGGTCTTTAGCTGTGCAGGTATCACAAACACCAGACGCGTTTCGGAGTGCTGACTCATTCCTTCATCAGTGGTTACCTGCTTCGCCATGTGCTGCCCACTTTTATAATGAACTGATGGGTCACCTGGGATAGTGATTACTCCAAAAATCCGTAGTGGACCCATACCTGTCTCCTGTGTATTTTACTATTGTTTGTCATGCCTTAATCTAACAAATTTATGATCTGAACACATTTCATAAAAAAAACCTGAGTAACATTTAATAATTGGAACATGACCTGTTTCAGAAGGTGCGACTCACTACCATATTGCAGTAATGATCACTTTAAAGATCCGTTCCTGGCCAATACCTGTCTTCTATACTTTTTTAAAATAATATTGTATATGATACCCTACTTTGTCATACCTAAAACATAACTGTATATTTAGCTTCTAGATGGTACAAAACACAATATTCTGCAACCTCTTACAAAAAACGCAATAGCAATTTCTTAGCATTTCTAGTGCGTTTTTTGCATCCTGATGCATTTTTTTTTTTTGTTTCCTGCCGATTATGTAGGTTCCTATCCCCCGCTTTAGGAAAGTAATTTCAAAAAATGGGTTTAAAGGAGCTGTCTGAGAGAAACTGATTCGACGAACAGGGCGGGGGCCACCCACCAAAGGGAATTTGGAGTGCTGCTAAAAACAGCCGGAAGCCGATTTCTCATCAGCAATGGGCACCCACCCTAACTCTACAAAAAAATACAACTGTTCTAATTCAGCATTGAGACCTCCCGGCTGAAGAGTATTAAATTCAATTATTCTTCTCGATTCGTCATGACATTCTTTTGATGGTCTCCACCTCTCCAATGCTTTTCTTCCTGTTCAAGTGCTGCAAAGGTAAGTCCTTTAGGGTCCTGATTAAGGAATTGTCTAAAGTGTTCTGATAATGAATGTTTCTCATAACCTTTTTTTATATTTGATATATGTTCTGCAATTCTCTTTTTGAATGTTCTTTTAGTTTGACCTATATACTGTTTTCCGCATGGTCATTCTACAATATATATCACATTCGTAGAGCTACAAGACAGAAATTCCTTAATTTCGTGTATAAACACGTTCTGTGAGGACCTTATTTTATCCATTTTTGGGGGGAATGTTGAGATTGTACAATAATTGCACTTCTCACACCTATGGAACCCCTTCAGATTAAGCCATGTTTTTATTGACTGTTCTTTTTATTTAGTTTGATTGATGGTGCTACTTATGAGGCCTAGACTGATGTATGTTATCTGTGGAGTTGCTGTTACTAAAGTGCCTATAGTTTATCCTTCAAGATAAAGTGCCAATGTTGTTTAATAATTTGTTCAACTTTTTTGCACTGTGAGTTGAAAGGTAAAATAACACGAATAGTTTCCTCCATCCGGATTTTTTTCACCGTAGTAGGGTAGGTCTTGAAAAAGGCCTTTCTATCCAATTGTTGTACCTTAGATAAAGATTTTTCTATTACATTTGCCGGATATTCTTTTATAATGTTCTTTCATTGCCTGAGCCTCTTTTTTAAACTGTTTGTTGGAGGTACATGGCCTACCGGTATATTGAGGAGCCACATTGGTAAATGGCAGCTAGAATACAGTATATACCTACTTTTGGCCACTTTGCCCTCTGTTTTTGGTAAGTATTACATATAAGTCTATATTGATATGATATAATTTTTACGTCTAAAAACTTGACTCGGGATTGACTTATATTTGCTGTAAACTGTAAATTAAATGTGTTTATGTTTAATTCTTCCAGAAATATCTGAAGTTCTCCCTCACCGCCTCCCCAAATAAAAATAATGTCATCTATATAGCGATGCCAGAGGACCAGGTCTGACCCCAGTTTTGGAGTGATGTGTACAGATTCCCATTGTACCATGAATAAATTGGCATAACTGGGGGGAAAACCTGGTCCCTATGGCAGTGCCTCTTATCTGGAGAAAATACTCATATTCAAAATAAAAATAATTATGGGTCAATACGTATCTTCCCTCTGCCAAATACTGTATTTATTCTTTCTTCATGAAATCTTCCACTTCTTTCTAATTGCTGTTTCATCGCTTCAATATTCTGACCGTGATCTATTATGGTGTAGAGGGAATGTACATCAAGTGTGCCTATAAACCAATGAGGTTCAAATTTCTATTTCTCTACAATTTATATAATTTTTATGTATGATTTTATATTCTTGACCATTGGTTGTAATAACTTGTCGATATATTATGATAAATTTGATGTCAGGGATCCAATACCAGAAATGATTGGATGCCTTGGGGGATTCTCTTGATTTTTATGAATTTTTGGTATGCAGTAAAAAAACTGTGTTCTTTGTTGTGTATTTAATATAAACATACTCATGATCTAAAAGCATTTGGCTTTCTAATCCTTTTTTACGGAATTCTATGAGTCTTGGGTTAAATTCCTTTATTGGATTACCCCTTAGTTTTTATATGTAGACTCTAGTTGTCTTCTACACTTTTCACAGTTTTTCTTGGCCTCTAAAATCTTTATCAGCGGGTCGAATTACGATATTTTCTTCTGTTTGTACAGTAAGTGTTTAATTGCTTGGATTTCAAGGTTGGTAAGGTTGTTAAGGTTGTTCCTTCTTCTGGATATATCTTTGAATCTTCCTTAAGTCAGTTTCTACGCTTTTACGGAAGGCCACAATTTACTGGCTTTTTTCTTGTCAAATTTTAGGCCCTTATTTTGTTTCATTTGTGTATCAGTTAAAATGACAGAACTCAAATTCATTATGCACCATCGTAGAAGTGGCTACTAGTTGTACTTGGTTCTTTTTTCCTTGTCCCTTCTGTATCTGCTTCTTCCCTCTTCCTGAGAGTGATCTTTGCAATATTGGGTCTGTGGGTGCTCCTGCCTGTGACTGTACATTTAAAGTTGGTGCATATTCCTTAGATATTGTGTTGCTGCTGTGCATTGGGTTCTCGATCTTGATTTTTAAATCTGTGTCTCAAATTGTATTGTGATGGACTGTCACAGATTGTGTTGGTGCATCATAGGTGATGGTGGACATTGAGTTTTTTTCGGGTGGTCTTTGTGATGTTCTCCGACTCTGTGATTTGTGATGTGGTGGAGTTTCTGATAATATCTCAAATCTTTTAGAAATGGGGACTGTGTAATTGGTATGAAAATTACTGTTTACTTGCCCCCTTTTATGATTGTCCTCTTCATGTTGCTGACATTGTCTGTTGCATTCTTCCTCCCTCTAGTGCTCAGGTTTAATTATATTTCTATTTTTTTTGTTTTGCTTTTTCAATAATCTCCTGTTCTACTCTATGTAAGCCTTTGCAAAGTCTATCCTGCCATGTGTTATATTGCTAATTTTTCGGTAGTTTATCAATTATATCTCTCAGTTGGTTAATTGTTTCAGTTATACCCTCTAAAATAATTGCATTCCTTATTAAATTCAGGACTACATAGATCCTGTGCTGGGTTTTTCAAAAGCAGAAGGCCCTTTGGGACTTTGTTATGGTCCACATACTGGTTTAATGATCTTATTTCCCATCTTTGTCTCAATTGTTTTTGTAGGATATTTTCCAATTCCTTAAACAACTCAGACAAAGTTCTATCTCTAACTGCGTCTCCTCTCATTGAATCTTATTAATCAAAAGCTAAATTTTAGCTATTTATTCTCTGCATGGTTCCAAATGTCTATACTCTATATTGCGGAGCTTAACTCTATTTGGGTGAAAAATTGTATGGATTAATAAAAAGAGTAATATAGATGCTCACCTGTCTATAAGTAGAGAAACGGTGCTCGTCGTATTGACTCACCCAATCAAAAGTGGAGTAAAAGTAAATATATGTATTGGAACAACACTCACTCACCATCTGCAACCACCCCACCACAAAGCTGGGGATAGGAACCTTCATAATCAGTAGGAAACAGTTAAAAATGTATCAGGGTGAAAAAAAAACGCACTAGAAACGCAAAGAAATCGCTATTGTGTTTTTTTGCGAGAGGTTGCAGAATATTGTGTTCTGTACCATCTATAAGCTAAATATATGGTTAAGTTTTAGGTATGACAGACTAGGGTATTATATACAATATATTTAAAAAATATATATATGACAGGTATTGGCCCAGTATGGATCTTTGAGGTGAACATTACTGCAATATGGCAGTGGGCCACACCTTCTGAAACAGGTCATGTTCCATATATTAAATGCTACTCAAGTTTTTTTTTTTTTTTTTATGAAATTACTATTTGGTTAGGAAACCATATAATGTACAGTAATGGCATAGTGGGTAACACATAAAGATGCAAAAAATGCACTAAAAATGCAAAGGTACAAAAAATGCACTAAAAACGCAGATGAGTGGTTGCAGAATACCATGTTTCCTACTATCTATAAGTTAATTGTGTGTTCATGTCATAAATTTGATAAATTAAGGCATGACAAACAATAGTAAAATGCACAGGAGACAGGTATGGGTCCAGTACGGATTTTTGGAGTGATCACTATCCCAGGTGACCCACCGGTTGATTATAAAAGTGGGCAGCACATGGCGAAGCAGGTAACCACTGATGAAGGAGTGAGTCAACACTTCAAAACGCGTCTGGCGTTTGTGATACCTGCACAGCTAAAGACTCACTTGGAATATACATGGATAAAGATTTGTAGCCACAATATGTCAAGCTAAAAGATCAGCGCTGTGTGGAATTATCAACCCTTCTCCCATTTCTCCATTCATAAGCTGTGGAGGCAGGAGCGGAGTGCTGGCTCATGTGAGATGCCAGACTCTGAACCAACGAGCCATGTGGGATGCCGAACGAGGACCTCCGGGAGTGACACAGCCGGGAGGTAAAGGTAGCGCACCTTATACTTTGTGCAATAAAGAGGTAAAACTCGCTCTATTATTAACCGCCACATGGGATGCCACGGTGCAGCGGCAGACACTAATTCTACTAACAAAGTAATACCTACATCGTTACAGTAGCTAATTGAAAACAGCTATTCAGTACATGAATGGACATGGATGTGCACACAGTGCATTATACAGACCCATAGACTGTACTAAGTCAAACTTTTTATTTGGATCTAACAGTCTAACTCCTGATTGACTCTTAACCACCAAGTGGACATCAAGTATAACTAACCCTAGCAGATGTCTTGTGAAATACACTAATCCCGGGAGATATACTGGCACATTCCATGCTTGTCATAATCTAGGAGGATTATACAGGATTGGTGGTGCTTTGCCTCCTTCTCTTTCTATCCTTTTTTTTTGTTTGACCTTATAATTCCATGCCATGAAGTGGATAAAGATTGCCCTATCCTATAAATAAATCTTATAAATATTAGCAACCTCTCACATAGGAGGATATATTGAATAGTTTTGAGTGTGCATCACACAAAACTCAACCTGCTGACCATACTACGTAGGTAGATACCTGCATGGGATGGTGTAGTTGTAGGGACGGTAGCCACCCACCTGGTCGAGTTGGCTTCTGTCTCCTGTCCATATATCACACAAGTCATTGGTATGAGAAAGTACTACCATTTTAGTTTCTTTTATGTGTTGGTATTAATTGTATTTTAACATAATTTTTGCATTTGTTAATAAACCTTAACCTTTTAAGACATCTCTGGGTGGTTGCAGATTGTGAGTGCCTGTTGTTCCAATACATTTATTTACTTTTACTCCACTTTTGACTGGGTGAATCAATACGACAAGAGCACCGTTTCTCTACCTATAGACAGGTGAGCCTCTATACTACTCTTTCATTGCATGATTTGCAACGTTCATTTTTGTGGTGTTTTGTGAATGTTAATGTGCTAATATGTGTAAATTGCCCATAGGAATTTCTTATTGTTTCTCACTGACTTGATTCATGTAGCTTTACACTTTTTAGACTTACCAGGAGTAAGTACATTTTATATTTAGTAATATATGTTCTGTCATTTATAGCTGTAGTCAGATGTTTCATTTCCACTGCTCTTTTTTTTTTTTTTTTGACAAATGCTATGATTTCTTATCTCACTTCTTTACATGCTTTTGCAAACTATTTTTACAAAGCAACCTATCGTTAAAATTGTCAATCACTTCTATTATTAATGTTTGAACTTACACCCAAAATAACTTTATCATAGAAAAATTGCTGCAAAAGAGATTAATTCTGTGTTAATTATTTTACTTTGGCCTGAAGTGATGAAGCACACTTTTATAATTAAAAATGATAACACTTGATGTCTTTCAGTTATGCACTCGATTCAGATTTAATTTAACAGAACAGTAGTTCTAGATAAAATGGCATGACAGTATCTCAGAAAATATTAATCTAAAGCATAACATTTGCCAAATGTTAAAATATCTTAATTGTGCTATAAAGTGCATAGAGTGATGATAATATTTGCAGTATTCCCTATATATTAATTTGTATTCTTAACACAATATCCCATTGTTAAATGAAAATATATCTCATGATGATGGCTGCATAAAAGGAAATATTTCAAAGGATTTGCTTGGCACCAGATAAATCTGAGCATTGACTAAAATTGTGAGAAGTAATTTATGAGATGAAAACTTGCTTAATGACACAACATGCTCATGTTAGTAAACAAACTGCAATAGTTAGGCCGCTGCAGACAGCGACATTAGCTGCGCCACATCTCCAGTGTAAAGTATGCGCATCCCAAAAATATCTCGGACAGCCAGTGTACTTTCTCTATAGACAGTATCCACTGCGGACAGTGACAATATCTGCACCACATCTCCTGTTTAAAGTGTGCGCATTGTGGGGGATTAGCTCTTTTTCGGGGATTGCAACCACACACTTTTCCACGGAAACCAGGATTTAGGGGCCAAACTGTGCTTTATTGTGACACACGGCATAAAGAGAAACATACAAAGCCAAAATAAAATACCTTGCCCGTCTGGGTCCTATCTAAACACATAGGTTTCCCTGAATCACCGAGAGCATACCACAGTTCACACCCTCGATGAGATGTGGCTTTCCCAGCCCAACCACAGTGTCCTTTTACCATAGACGTTGTCCACTGCTAACAGTGACATTAGGTGTGCCACATCTCCTGTGTAAAGTGTGCGCATCCAAGAAATATCTGTGACATACAGTGTATTTTTTCAATAGACAGTGTACGCTTCTGACAGTGACATTACCATGGGCACATCTCCAGTGTAATGTGTGCAGTTAAAAAATGTATCTGTGACATACAGTGTACTTTTTTGCGTAGACTCTGTTTACAGTGACAATATCGGTGATACCTCTCCAGTATAACGTTTCCACATTGCAAATACATGTGACATTCCTTGTAGTTTTCTTTTTATTAACTGCTGATTACAGCATTGACATTATCTGCGGAATATCTCCTGTATGACGTTTCCACATCCAAAAATACCTTTTTTTATTTTTTTGCGCATACACTTCCAAATCCTACGCTACTGTATGTGTGACAGACTTTCAATAATATATAACATTTAATATGTAGAAGGCGAGCAGTAAGGGACGGGGCAGTGGGTGTGGCCCTAGGTGCGGTGAAACTGTGCCTGCTGCCAGAGCACAAGAAACACACTCATCCATGATACCTAGCTTCATGTCCCAGTTCCCAGGTGGTTGGGCGGATAGCAGCAGATAATGCTTCCAGTCGGTTAAGCACCACCCTGTCTTCCACAAAGTCCATTCTCAGTAGCCAACAGTCTGCTCAACCTAATCCTCACCCTGATCCTCCTTCCTCCCACCATGGAGAGTCTGGGCAAACAAGTGATCCCACACTTGGATATTCTGATGAGCTCTTTTCTGCGCCATTCCTTGATTTGGCCCTCTCACCAAGCACGCTTAAAGAGGGACAGATCTTGTGCCCTGATTCCTAAACTCTTGAGCATCCACAATCACAAGAAGATGACGGTGGGGAACGGCAATTAGTGTTTAATGAGGTGGATGATGATGAGACACAGTTGCCAATAACTCAACGGCAGTTACTGTCTCAAGAGGTTGATGAAGAGGATAAGACACAGTTGTAAATCACTGAGGTAGTGGTTAGGTCAACAAGTTGAGAGAATGATCAAATTGAGGAAGTGGAAGAGGAGGTGACGGACAATGAAGTCACTGACCCAACCTTGGAAGGTGGAAAGCCAAGTGAGGACAGCAGTACAGAGGGGGAGGGATCTGCTCCACCGCAACAGGCTGGAAGAGGCAGTGGGTTGGCAAAAGGGATAAGATGGGCCACACCAAACAGGGCCGCAACTGTTCCTCAGAGCACACCCTTTGCGGAAATCTCCCTTGCCAAGGGGTAGGTGTTTCGTAGTCTGGCACTTTTTTGAGGAAAGTGCGGATGACAAAAGAATTGTAATTTGCAACCTGTGCCATACAAAAATGAGCAGGGCCGTGAGCACAAGCAACCTCACCACCACCAGCATGATCCTCCACATGGCATCAAAGCATCATAATAGGTGGCCCGAACACCTGAGTCCACAATCTGTGTCTGCGGGTCACACCACTGCCTCCTCTTCCCCTGTGTTACGTACTGGCCAATCCCCTGTCCTAGACGTAGGCCCGGATGCCTCCTGACCTGCGCCTGGACCTTTGCAAGCACCATCAGCGACCACATACACTTCCGTGTCTCGGTGCAACATCCAAATGTCCTTACCCCAGGCATTTGAACGCAAGCACAAAAACCCAACCACCCACCCACAGGCCATAGCACTAAATGCGCAGCTTTCCAAAATACTGGCCCTGGAAATGTTGCTATTTAGGCTTGTGGACACTGAGGCCTTCCGCAGCCTGATGTCGACGGCCGTCCCACGTTACACAGTCCCCAGCCACCACTATTTTTCAAGGTGTGCCGTGCCTGCCTTACACAAACATGTGTCCCGTAACATCACACGTGCCCTGACAAATGCAGTTACTGGAAAGGTCCTCCTAACCATGGACACATGGACAAGTGCATTCAGCCAGGGACGCTACATTTCCCTGACGACACACTAGGTGAATGTTGTGTAGGCCGGGAGTGAGTCATACCCTGAGATGGCACCGGTTGCTACCGATACCAAGGATTGCGGACTCTAAGTCGATCAGGGTTTACGCCAGCACCTACGTTAGTGGCTCCAACCCCCACTTCTCCTCCTCCACTTCCACCTCCGAATTATCCGCGTGCAGCATCAGTCAGTCATCAGTCTGTAGCTGGAAGAAGTGTAACACTGCAGTGGGGAAGCGGCAACTGCTGCAGAACGGTGAAATACCAGAAGATCCTTGTTGAAAAATGTCTCCAAAAATTTCCATCTAAAAATGCTGGCGGCAGAGTCCGTAGTTCCTTGGCCAACCAAGGAGGGGAGACAAGGGAAACACCCAGCAGTTCCAACAGAGTTAGGGCAACACTCTCCAAAACCTGGGACAGTTTCATGATAACACCGCCAGCACTTTCACCCTGATGCGCGGCATAGTGTCACAAGGAGGGAAACATTTTTGAAGATGGTGAAGGAGTACATAACAGACCGTGTCAATGTCCTCAATGATCCTCAGCGCCTCAAAACTACTGGGTGTCCAAGCTGGACACGTGGCACAAACTAGCGCTCTATGCCTTGGAGGTGCTGGCCTGCCCTGCCACTAGCATTTTGTCTGAGCGGGTATTTAGTGCTGCTGGTGGCATTATAACAGATAAACAAATCCGCTTGTCAACTGAAAATGCTGACAGGTTGACTTTTATAAAAATGTACAAGGTCTGGATTTGACCATGACTTTTCAACTCCACCAGAGGAAAGCTGATTAACATAAAGGCACTTTAAATGTGTTGTTTATAATGTACTGAATGCACTGTATTCCCATGCACCCCTTCCACCACAAACAAGGGTATATGGTTCAATATTCCTTTTCTCATCCTCCTTCTCCTCTTCTATCATATAAACACTTGCTTATTTGTTGCATATAATGCCCTCCCGCATATAATGTTTTACAGGGTCAGCTCAGCTGGAGGCCCTTGTATATAATATTTTAGAGGGTCAGCTCTCCAGCAGGCCCTCATATATAATGTTTTACAGGGTCAGCTCACCAGCAGCACTTTCCTATAATGTTTTTTACAGGGTCAGCTCGCCAGCAGGCCCTCGTATATAATGTTTTACAGGGTCAGCTCATCAGCAGGCCCTTGCATATAATTTTTTCAAGGGTCAGCTCACCAGCAGGCCTACACCTACAATCGTTTACAGGGTCGGCTTACTAGCAGGCCCTCGCATAAAATGTTTATAGGGCCAGCTGACAAGCAGGCCCTCACCTACAATGTTTTACAGGGTCAGCTCACCAGCAGGTTCTCGCATATAATTTTTTACAGGGTCAGCCCACCAGCAGGCCGTCACCTACAATCGTTTACAGGGTCAGCTTACTAGCAGGCCCTCGCATAAAATGTGTGTAGGGCCAGCTAACCAGCAGGCCCTCACCTACAATGTTTTACAGGGTCAGCTCACCAGCAGGCCCCCGCAAATCATTTTTTAGAGGGTAAGCTCACCAGCAGGCTCTCACATATAATGTTTTACAGGGTCAGCTCTCCAAAAGGCCCTCACATATAATTTTTTACAGTGTCAGCTCTCCAAAAGGCCCTCACATATAATTTTTTACAGTGTCAGCTCACCAACAGGCCTTCATCTACAATCTTTTACAGGGTCAGCTCAATGATGGCCCTCGCATATAATTTTTTAGAGGGTCAGCTCACCAGAAGGCCCTCACAATTAATGTTTTACAGAGTCAGCTCACCAGCAGGCCCTCGCATATAATTTTTTAGAGGGTCAGCTCACCAGCAGGCCCTCGCAAATAATGTTTTACAGAGTCAGCTCACCAGCAGGTCCTCGCATATAATTTTTTACAGGGTCAGCTCACCAGCAGGCCCTCGCATATAATGTTCTACAGGGTCAGCTCACCAGCAGGCCCTCGCATATAATGTTTTACAGGGTCAGCTCACCAGCAGGCCCTCGCATATAATTTTTTACAGTGTCAGCTCACCAGCAGGCCTTCACCTACAATCTTTTACAGGGTCAGCTCACCTGAAGGCCCTTGCATATAATTTTTTAGAGGGTCAGCTCACCAGCAGACCATTGCATATAATGTTTTACAGGGTCAGCTCACCAGCAGGCCCTCGCATATAATTTTTTAGAGGGTCTGCTCACCAGCATGCCCGCACCTAAACACTTTTACAAGGTCCTCTCACTTGCAGGCCCTTACCTAATTATACCTAATAGGTAATTTGCGCACATGATGCTTTGCTTGGATGTGGTAGCCGTAGCCGTTTCTTAGGCTCCCTCTCTGGAATCGAACCCTTATTCCCCATTACCCGTAGTCACCATGGTTTGCGCTGACAATAACATCGAAAGTTGATAGGCCAGACATGCGAATGTAGATAAATGTGGAGGAGGATTGCGCTGCAGGAGAAAAATCTTCTTGTAAATATAAGTTCCTTATGGAAATCCTAAACCATTGGGATCACAGACCAACTTTGCAACCTTCACTGGTATGGAAATCTGTGGTATAGAAAACGCACTATGGTGTAGCGAGTTCAGACATCAAACGCACCATGTGAACAGGATATACTCACAAGATTCCAGATGGGTGAGTGCCCGTAGAGATCTAGACGATGTTTCCTATAGGGCTAGAACTTCTCTGGAAAAATGCAAAAGAGATCCTGACAGAGTCTTCACAAGCGAACGGACAGAAGTCCAGAGACGTCAGCATAGGATTTTTCAATCGACCGATTGAATGCTCCCTTGCCTGGATGGTGACGAACCACAGCCTTCAGAACGCTCTCAATAGAGGAATCGCATGTATAATACACACCAAAGGGTCAGATGAAAAATATTTTTTAATATACTAGATAAAAACAAAAATTACAGCATGAACTGCATATAAAATATCTAAAAAGCCCGACCCGGGTTTCGCAATGCTGCTTCGTCTGGGGCATTGATTGGTAACAGGATACCGCTGAGTTTTAAATTAGCAGAAACACCTCCCCCATCCCACATCATTGGATTAGTAGAAGGGGCATGTAACACACATAAAAACAGATTAAAACTGAACAAATAAAATACAGCAAAAAAACAGAAACTGATAGGATGGCGAAAATAAATAAATGCGAAAAATACACCTTTACAAATACATTTAAAATAAGCATTTAAAATAAGCAAGCATTAACGTCGCACTCAATGTTTAACCCTTGCGGTTGGATGGTGCCCAAAAGGAACATCCATTCCACCTCTTTTTTATTTATCAAGGCAATATAATCCCCTCCCCAAATTGGGTTATGTACCAATTCTAATCCAAAAAACCGCAAACCTTTGGGGTTTTTATTATGATGGATCTTAAAATGCAATGAGACACTATGTGTCTCAAGACCTTTTTTGATATTGCAGATATGCTCCTGCACCCGAGTTTTTAAACTCCTTGTGGTTCTGCCAACGTATTGGAGCCCACAAGGGCATTCCAACAGATAGATTATACCAACATTGTTGCAGGAAAACCGGCCTCTAATTTTCAAAGTCGTATCTTTGGTTCTTTTAATTACAACAGTGTCTACAGATCTCGCTCGGTCTTTTAAATTGCGGTTTTTACATGGCAGACAGAAGCCGCACCATGTGAACCTGCCTTTATTAGTACTAGTAAGATTTTTATTTTTGCTAGTAGCAAGACTGGCACTACGAACTAGTTTGTTGGTAAGATTGTCCGCTCTTTTGAAAACTACAGGAGGCCTTGCTGGCAGGTCTTTTTTCCAAATTGGATCATTTTGGAGGATATGCCAGTTTTTTTGGATTATATTTTTAATACAGCCTATTTTGCTGTTATATTGGGTCAGGAATGTATATTTAAAATCCTTATTAAATTCTTTTTTCTTTATTGCCTGTGGCTTCACATTGCTGCGTTTTAGTTCTATTTCATCCTTACACTGATCTAAAAAATCCTTTTCATATCCTTTTTCCAGGAACCTGTTTTTGACCATCTGTCCCTGTTCTCTGTAGTCCTCCACCTTACTACAGTTTTTTGAGATGCGTTGGAATTGGCTTTTGGGAATATTTTTGAGCCATGATGGATGATGGCAACTTGTCAGCTCAATATATGTATTAACGTCCACGCTTTTGAAGAAGGTCTTGGTCTTAAACCTACCCTCTTCAAAAAAGATGGTCAGATCAAGGAAATCTATAGCAGTGTCATTGATATTGCTAGTGAATTTTAAATTATAATTATTCACGTTAATGCTTGCTATAAAAACGTCTAGACCCTCCCTCTCACCAGACCAAATGAGAAGGCAGTCATCTATATACCTTTGCCACACTAACAGTCTCCCCCCTTCTTGATCTTTTTTGAGGATATGGTCAATCTTCTCCCTCTCCCACATAGTCATAAAAAGGTTAGCGAGGCTTGGGGCGAATTTCGCCCCCATCGCCACGCCTGAGTGCTGCAAATAAAAATTGTCTTTATACAAAAAATAATTATGAGTGAGACAGAACACTACACACTCCAAAATAAAAAATTTTTGTTCTAGACCCATCTCTACATCTTGATCCAATGCTTCCTGGACCCCTCTAATACCCAGAGCTTGGGGAATACAAGTGTAGAATGATGAAACATCCACGGTGGCTAACCATACCGGTCCATGCACCTCACCCATGTCATCCATGAGATCAATGACATCAGTAGAGTTTTTAAGATAGGAGGGAGCCACTGTCACGTATTTTTGCAAAAAGAAATCTATATACTCAGATACCCTACTGTTCAGGGAATTAATTCCTGAAACAATAGGTCTCCCTGGTGGGGATACAGAGAAACCACCCCCAGGAGAAATTAATCAAAGAAACAACCAGAACACCTCAAAAAAGAAGTTATATCGAGGATGTAGAGGCAGGGGACGGAAATCCCATCCCAGGAGGGAAGAAAAGCAAGGGGAGCCAATAGGAATTTTCAATTTAAGCAGACATCCATTATCTAAAGAAGAAAAATTGGTTTTACAAAAGGGATTAAAATTTGCGCCCAGTAATGGCATTAATAAGTTTAGTCTATTTCTCGACATACACAGATTTATTAGAAAATTAAATCTAGCTAAGTATCATTTAAGTTCACAACCGTCTTTGCAGGCAAATAGTGTGACCAGTATAGGAGTCGTACACACCAGTCTACGTAATAGATCCAGATTTTGCCCAAAAAATAAAAATAATGAGTGCATTGATGCGTTTAAACGTAGCCTCCTAAATGAATTAGAGAAAATAGATCATAAACCTAGAAAACAAAATCTCTCTAGAGGGGAAAAGGAGGCACTTAAACAGCTTGAAAAAAATGATAGGATAGTGATTAAACCGGCTGACAAGGGGGGAGGGGTTGTCATAATGGATGTCGAGCAATACACTAGAGAGATGGATAGACTGCTTTCTGATGAAGATACCTATTTAGTTTTGAAAAGCAACCCACTTGTTCTGTATAAAGGACAACTGGAGGTTATTTTAAAGAAGGGTTTGGAGAAAGAGGTGTTAAACAAGAAAGAATTTGAATACCTTTTCCTAAAAAGCCCTGTTACCCCTGTCATCTATTTTTTGCCAAAAATGCATAAGGATCCCATCAATCCACCAGGGAGACCTATTGTTTCAGGAATTAATTCCCTGAACAGTAGGGTATCTGAGTATATAGATTTCTTTTTGCAAAAATACGTGACAGTGGCTCACTCCTATCTTAAAAACTCTACTGATGTCATTGATCTCATGGATGACATGGGTGAGGTGCATGGACCGGTATGGTTAGCCACCGTGGATGTTTCATCACTCTACACTTGTATTCCCCAAGCTCTGGGTATTAGAGGGGTCCAGGAAGCATTGGATCAAGATGTAGAGATGGGTCTAGAACAAAAAAAAATTATTTTGGAGTGTGTAGTGTTCTGTCTCACTCATAATTATTTTTTGTATAAAGACAATTTTTATTTGCAGCACTCAGGCGTGGCGATGGGGGCGAAATTCGCCCCAAGCCTCGCTAACCTTTTTATGACTATGTGGGAGAGGGAGAAGATTGACCATATCCTCAAAAAAGATCAAGAAGGGGGGAGACTGTTAGTGTGGCGAAGGTATATAGATGACTGCCTTCTCATTTGGTCTGGTGAGAGGGAGGGTCTAGACGTTTTTATAGCAAGCATTAACGTGAATAATTATAATTTAAAATTCACTAGCAATATCAATGACACTGCTATAGATTTCCTTGATCTGACCATCTTTTTTGAAGAGGGTAGGTTTAAGACCAAGACCTTCTTCAAAAGCGTGGACGTTAATACATATATTGAGCTGACAAGTTGCCATCATCCATCATGGCTCAAAAATATTCCCAAAAGCCAATTCCAACGCATCTCAAAAAACTGTAGTAAGGTGGAGGACTACAGAGAACAGGGACAGATGGTCAAAAACAGGTTCCTGGAAAAAGGATATGAAAAGGATTTTTTAGATCAGTGTAAGGATGAAATAGAACTAAAACGCAGCAATGTGAAGCCACAGGCAATAAAGAAAAAAGAATTTAATAAGGATTTTAAATATACATTCCTGACCCAATATAACAGCAAAATAGGCTGTATTAAAAATATAATCCAAAAAAACTGGCATATCCTCCAAAATGATCCAATTTGGAAAAAAGACCTGCCAGCAAGGCCTCCTGTAGTTTTCAAAAGAGCGGACAATCTTACCAACAAACTAGTTCGTAGTGCCAGTCTTGCTACTAGCAAAAATAAAAATCTTACTAGTACTAATAAAGGCAGGTTCACATGGTGCGGCTTCTGTCTGCCATGTAAAAACCGCAATTTAAAAGACCGAGCGAGATCTGTAGACACTGTTGTAATTAAAAGAACCAAAGATACGACTTTGAAAATTAGAGGCCGGTTTTCCTGCAACAATGTTGGTATAATCTATCTGTTGGAATGCCCTTGTGGGCTCCAATACGTTGGCAGAACCACAAGGAGTTTAAAAACTCGGGTGCAGGAGCATATCCGCAATATCAAAAAAGGTCTTGAGACACATAGTGTCTCATTGCATTTTAAGATCCATCATAATAAAAACCCCAAAGGTTTGCGGTTTTTTGGATTAGAATTGGTACATAACCCAATTCGGGGAGGGGATTATATTGCCTTGATAAATAAAAAAGAGGTGGAATGGATGTTCCTTTTGGGCACCATCCAACCGCAAGGGTTAAACATTGAGTGCGACGTTAATGCTTGCTTATTTTAAATGCTTATTTTAAATGTATTTGTAAAGGTGTATTTTTCGCATTTATTTATTTTCGCCATCCTATCAGTTTCTGTTTTTTTGCTGTATTTTATTTGTTCAGTTTTAATCTGTTTTTATGTGTGTTACATGCCCCTTCTACTAATCCAATGATGTGGGATGGGGGAGGTGTTTCTGCTAATTTAAAACTCAGCGGTATCCTGTTACCAATCAATGCCCCAGACGAAGCAGCATTGCGAAACCCGGGTCGGGCTTTTTAGATATTTTATATGCAGTTCATGCTGTAATTTTTGTTTTTATCTAGTATATTAAAAAATATTTTTCATCTGACCCTTTGGTGTGTATTATACATGCGATTCCTCTATTGAGAGCGTTCTGAAGGCTGTGGTTCGTCACCATCCAGGCAAGGGAGCATTCAATCGGTCGATTGAAAAATCCTATGCTGACGTCTCTGGACTTCTGTCCGTTCGATCTGCCCGGCCGCTTGTGAAGACTCTGTCAGGATCTCTTTTGCATTTTTCCAGAGAAGTTCTAGCCCTATAGGAAACATCGTCTAGATCTCTACGGGCACTCACCCATCTGGAATCTTGTGAGTATATCCTGTTCACATGGTGCGTTTGATGTCTGAACTCGCTACACCATAGTGCGTTTTCTATACCACAGATTTCCATACCAGTGAAGGTTGCAAAGTTGGTCTGTGATCCCAATGGTTTAGGATTTCCATAAGGAACTTATATTTACAAGAAGATTTTTCTCCTGCAGCGCAATCCTCCTCCACATTTATCTACATAGCGGACTTTTCCCACATCGTCTTTTGGATTTGCAGCGCTAGAGAGAACAAGTATTTCAAACAGAGACTCATATCTTTTTATCTCCAGACATGCGAATGGATCGTCGCCATCACGGGGACATGCAATAGGCCCCAGTTTATCTAGAATCACCAAAGCGGCAGCAGGCCCTTACCCATAATGTTTTAGATGCTCAGATCAGCAGGCCCTTGCTCCAAATGTTTTTGAGGGTCACTAGCAGGCCATCAAATATAATTTTTCAAGGCTGTGTACGATGGCCTCCTTTATGTGTAACAAAGGGTGTATTGTAGTGTTGGTTCCTTGTAATTTTTGGCAGACCTTTCACTTAGTGCATAGGCTTTATGAGTGTAGGAGTCCCACTATATGAACAATTGTACCACAATGTGAATGAGGCCCTCCTTTATGTGATATACAGGTTTTATTAGAGTGCCTCTTCCTTGTAATTTTTGGCAGCACTTGCACTTTATATACAAGTAAATATATAGGAAATAATGTTTCCTAACAATTTTTCCTCTAATATGTTTTTTTTTCTTCGGTTTTGTGAGTATTATTGTCAGTCTGTAAAAGTGGCGTACTACTCGGACAACATCATTTCCCGCAGTGACCTGGGAGTCCAAGATGCATCCAGACATCCTCCCCATGTTGTTCCAGAATCGTTTTGGTGGTGTTTACATCAATTTCTGACCTTTTAGTATGAACCCGGCACCCTCCCCTCTTCAGAGCAGAGGGTGCCTGGTTTAATGCTCGGGTTCTCCCTTTGACTTCTATTATACTCAGGTGCTCGGTAGAGCACCCGAGCATCCCAATGTGTTCGGCTAGAGCACCCAATCACTTAGGTGCTCGATCAACGCTAACATTTATAACTAATTTCTGGTGCAATGCATTCTTTATGGGGAAAATTCTGGAGAAAACAGTTGATATATTTGGCGCAAATCAAAACGTCATTCTTTTTGGTGAATTTTACACCATAATTCTTGCGCAACATGTCCCCCATAGAGTCTAGAGTCCAAACCTTTTTTCACTTAAAAGTCAAGGCTATAGAAGTAACTAGCTAGGCTACATAAAATTATATTTGCATATATCTTGCAAATTGGTAATGTTGCACTATATTGTAACACTTCATCATATTAAAGAAGTTTCCAGTATTATGACAATTATCTCTGTATTGCAACATCACATCAAGCATGATTCCTTTCCTATGGCTTCACTGTGTAAACAATATATATTGTGGTATAACTATGCTCATTTGTTCCTGCACTGAGACATCACTGTGTTCATTATCCTTCTGCTCTGACATCACTGGATTCACTATCTCTGTACTGTGACATCACTGTGTATTATACATGCACTGCACATTATCCCTATGCATTAGAGACCAAAGTATTCATAAATGTTCCAAACTGAAGATGGCCATTGTAGAAAGAAAACCCATTTTAGGGTGCATTCACACGACCATAAGTGTTTTGCGGTCCGCAAAACACTGATACCGTCCATGTGAGTTCTGCATTTTGTGGACCGCACATGGCCTGCGCTATATAAAGAATGCCTATTCTTGTCCGCAACTGTGGACAAGAATGGGACATGCTCCATATTTTTTTTTAGTGTCCATTTATACGGTTGTGTGAATGCACCCTTACTTTAATATCACTGTATTCATTATTTCTGTATGGTGACATCACTGTGTACATTTGTTCTGTACTGTGATATCACTGTGTTCTTTTTCATTGTACTATGACATCACTGTGTGTATTGGTTAAGACTGTGATGTCTAATCTCTGGCACTCCAGCTATGGTAAAACTACAACTCCCAAGATGCACACATGCTTGGCTGTTCTCAGAACTCTATAGAACTGAATGGAGCATGCTGGAAGTCGTAGTTTCACCACAGCTGGAGTGTCGGAGGCTAGCTATCGTTTTAATTTCAGATACAAATCATATATGACAGGGTTCACGTATTTCAGCAGATAGCCTTAGTCATAACTAATGATGAGCAAAGTTTACAAAAATCAAATTTGACTGCTTCGCCGAACTTCAACAAGAAATTTGATTTGTTATGAATTACTTTTCAACAAATCACATTCCATTGTATGAAGCTGGCGAATTGACAGGGAATGGTGATCGAGCCACCCATCTGTCATGTAACCCCTCAGATATAGTGTTCAGCACTGATTACAGCATCTGAGAGTCACATTCAGTCTATAAGGGGGTTAATCGGGGGTTAAAGCAAAAAAAAATATATATATATAATAGCTATTGTTATAGCGGCTCAACCTAAATAACAAAACCGGACAGGTGCTGACCCCTAGGTATCCCCAATACCACAGGAAATGAAAAAAAGAAGAAAAAGTTGAGATGGGTGGCACTCTATAACTGGCAATACATGTACTAGCGATAAGTATACATAGTATCACATCATAAAAACACCCATCGATTATAAGAAAACATAAATGATAAATAATAATAAAACCCCTAGAGAATCATATATTAAAATATAATGAATGTATATACCACTATAATAGTACTGTCCCTATATAGGTTATAAGCCACAACCTATACTGATGGAGGTAGCTGTACGCGTGGTCGCAGTTAATGGTCCTGCTGAATCTGTGGTCCCTTATCCTGGGACATAAATAAGTGGTCCCTAATCCTGGAACGTGAAGCGGTATATATACTTCATACTTTATATATCATGTATCACCAAGGTACAAGAACAGTGAGTGATAATATTCAGCAGATCCAGCTTGGATATATTAATTGTGGACTTCGTCAAAGAAAAAAAAATTTAAGAAAATTGGAGAATACTCAGCCGCTCTACAACAGATTCTGGGCTTTATGTCTTTAGATGCCATTTAGGGCACATAGCCTTGGTCACGTGGGACACCACGGGAAGGTTAACGTGCCACGTGGGATGCCGCAAAGAGTGTGCTTACCAGACGGCTCTGGTCAAAGATCCCGGATATCGAGTGGCCAAACAGCTACAATACGGGACTGGTAGCGTACTAAACACAGCTATATATGTATTTTGTCTCAACTAACATGTCAAATGGTACAGATATCCGAACTCTTCCCGATCAGTAGGGTATAAAGAGTAATCACAAGCAGTACCCTCCTCTATATATGGTACTTCCCGGAGGACTTAACCCTATGTATGAAATTTGTGGACATCAATACATGATATATAAAGTATAAAGTATATATATATATCGCTTCATGTTCCAGGCTAGGGGACCACTCATTTATGTCCCAGGATAAGGGACCACTGATTCAGCAGGACCATTAACTGTGACTTGCACCTCGCATACAGCCACTGCCATCAGTATAGGTTGTGGCTTATAACCTATATACGGACAGTACTATTATAGGGGTTAAATACATTCATTATATTTTAATATATGATTCGCTAAGGGTTTTATTATTATTTATCATTTATGTTTTATTATAATTGATGGGTGTTTTTATGATGTGATACTATTAAACTTATGTGATACTACTACTACTACGTCAATTCCAATGACATCACACAGCAGCACTTGAGATAATTGGCACGTTTTCTTCAATCAAGATGGCCACAATGGCCTCTCTACGATCAAATGGATAAGGTGAGTATGTTTTTTTTTTTTTTTATTGCCATTTCAGGAAAAATTGATTCGTTACCATGAAGTGCCAAGAAATTCAAATTTGTGGCAAATCAATTTTTTTCTGAAATTCTGATCAAATTCCACTTTGTTAACTTCAATTTGCTCAACACTAGTCATAACCTAATGACTAAGGTTATCTGCCAAAAAGCGTGAGCCCTAACATATCTGTTCTGTATCTAAGATTTTAATGTTAGAACTTGGATAATTTTTTTTATTTTATTGCACTTATATAGCTCTGACATATTAAACAGCACTTTATAGACATTAGCATCACACTGTCCCCAATGGGGCTCACAATCTAAGTTCCCTATCAGTATGTCTTTGGAGTGTGGGAGAAACCCATGTAGATACAGGGAGAACATACAAACTTCATGCAGATGTTGTTCTTGGTCAGATTCAAACCCAGGACCCCAGCGCACCAGTGCTAACCACTGAGCCATGTATTGGTTAAGACTGTAAAGTTTTAACAGGACACTGTGTGGTGCTGGAATCTGCACATATTTTGTATACCTTGCTCCGTTCCAGCTTTGTGCACACTAATGTATATCCTGAGTTGCTGACGTACATTTATTTCCTTTTTATTGATCACTGAGTGTAATATCCCTGTACTGTGCATTATTCCTGTGCATTTGGAAGACCAAAATAATCATAAATGTGTTCATGTACTGAACTGAAGGTGTTCATTGTAGAAAGGAAATCCATTTTACTGGATCCATTATTCCCATATTGTGATATCACTGTGCTCATTTGCCCTGTACTATGACATTACTGTGTTTTTTATGTATTTGTATTGTTCTCTATCATTGTACTGTGTGTATTATCTCTGCACTGTGCATATTTTATTTTAGGAAGACCAAAACATTCATGACATGACTTTTACCATGGTGAAAGACCACATTGCAGGTTTTTCTAACAGGCTCTGTGGTGTCTTCCCATTTATATTCACTTTGCCAATTTTCTGTATGCACCATACATCACATAATTTGACATAAGGTAATTTATGGTCTAAATTCTTCTTGAGACCCAGAGTGGCTTAATGGGTTAAAGTTAAACCTTTTACAGTAATGAAGATATCCATATTGATATCATTTATCAATGGTGGTCTGGGGTGACTGCATGATAATATGATATCTGTGTGGTCTGTGGAAGGTCATCATTGATGACTCATCAATTCATGTTTAATAATATAGTAAAAATTATCTTGTTGTTATTACAAATTTTCAAAGAGGGTTAAGGATGATGACCTATTACAGAAAACTGTAACACTCATTAAGTCCAACATTCTTTATCATTCTTTAAGTTAATGTTTCTCATCACATTGTTATTCAATAAAATGTTGCCAGCCTCTTGTTTCCAATAGAGGGAGCTCACTAGAAAGGGATTTAGAAAGACCCTACTGAATTTGATATAAACTCAGTATACAGTACATTAACATACCTCCAGTAGAAAATGATGGGTTAGGTAGACTTGAAAAAGTCCTTCGGGTAAATTACTAAATTAGAGAGTTTCAGATCTGTACTTATCTCGTAGCTCCTCTGCACCTGTAACGGGGTGCCGAAGGCGCACTCGGTCTCCCCTCAGCCGCAGACCTGCTGCTTAGCTTTGGGAGCGAGGATCTGTGTTTGACCTCGTTCCCAGGGCGGCTTTGCTAGCTGGGAGGCTCCCTGCTCCTAGGTCTGCCTTAAGCGCCGAGCTGATCACTTGGTGCTCAACTGGTCGGTCTGTTGGTCATGTGACACTGGCCACGTCACATGACCCTCACTCCCCACTATAAATACAGGCAACCTGCTGGCCACAGGTTGCCTGTTAATTCTAGGTTCCTGGCATTTTGTTGGACTACTGAATACTACCTGACCCTGTTCCCTGACGATCCTTTGCCTGCTCCTCCTGTACTGCGCGTCTCTCCTGGTATCCTGACCCCGGCTTCCACCTGACGATTCTTTGTGGACTCCTGTTGTACTTTGTTTCTATCCTGGTATTTGACCTCGGCTTTTCCTGACTATTCTCTGCTCATTCCTTAGTACTGCGTAGCTCTCTAGGTATTGACCCGGTCTGTTCACGTTCCGTTATTTGTCTTGTCTGTCTTCCCAGCACGTATCCTAAATTAGGGACTGCCGTCTAGTTGTCCCCTGTTATTAGGACTTGCGAGGCAAGTAGGCAGGGCCAGGGGTGAGGGTGGAGCGCAGTGGTCACTATCCTCCCCCTGTGTGTAGTGTATGTGACCGTCACAGCACCAGTGCAAATTCTATAACAGGGTCCTCTAGTTAAAACATCTAATTTGCGATACTGGTACCTTCTACTGTTGTAAAGTGGCCTTTTGGCCCCTAAGGCTCCAAGGTCAAGGTGAAACTACCTCTGTTGCACCCACTTCATTGATGTCCTTATAATGTGTTTATCATGAATATTGTTATCAAATAAATAAAGAATAAGCCTCTGGTCACATTTACTGTAGGTTGTGGTTTCTTGTGTCAACCCCCTTCAAATATGATTAAATCTGTCATAAAAGCTCTAAAATGTGCCTCAGCATTGGATGTGAACATAAATAGTCTAATTTCCATTTGCTTAGATACATCCAAACATTTAAATCCTTCTCCTTTCTTTGTAGATGGTACTTAGGGTTTTGTCTGCACTGTCAGATAATTTTGAATTCTGCTTATCGCCCAAGCACAAAGCAATCATGACATTGATTCTTTAGCATCCCTATAACCAGGGGAAGTCAAGGCTTTTAAATGCCACATGTACCCAGATTAATCATTTTTTCTATTGTTACTTGACACTTCCTAAGAAAAGTAATTGTACACTATGGTACTTTACATACTCTTTTAACATGTATAGTAATCTAAGTAGTAGTATTACATCTGAAGCTGTTTGCAGCCTAAGACTTTTTTCCCAAAGATATGACTCTGGAGCCATTAGTACATTCATTTAGAGTTGGAGAATTTATTTGTCAAATTACAAAAATAAAAAAAACATATATTAATTCACATTAGAGATGAGCGAATTGAAGCTGACGAAGTGGAATTCATTTAGAATTTCAGAAAATATTTGATTCGCAACTAATGTGAATTTCCTTACGCTTCGTGGTAACGAATTGCATTTTTCCTAAAATGGCAGCTAAACGTGTGAGGACTGAGGACATGGGGCAAGGAACTCTGGGAAGGCGGTATCACACAGATTGTCATGCCTGCATGCAGCCAATCAGAAGCAAGCCACCCCTGTGATGTCGCAGCCCTATAAATTCGTCGGCCATCTTACAGTCAGACATTTCCCAGCGTTCAGAGTGCAGGGACAGACGTGTAAAGGCGCTAGGGACAGCAATTGGAAAAACCTAACTGTGGAAAAAAAAAAAAAGAAAGAAAAAACGATTTATAAGGGCAAGGAAAGGATAGGGAGGAATCATTTCACAGCATCTTAGTGCAAGGAGCAACTTAGTGCAGGGAGAAGCAATTTACAAGTGCAGGAAAAGATTATTTGCGGATCCATATAGTCATTATACAGTTCAGTCATTCCAGCTATTTGTTATTGTGCTGCAAGTGCTATGTTGAAAAGACTTTAGTGGCTTATATTAGTACTAGTATTGGTCGAGCACCAAAGTGCTCATGTGCTTTGGGAGAACACTTCCCGATGCTCAGGTGCTCTACAGAGCACCCGAGCACAATGGAAGTCAATAGGAGAACCCGAGCATTAAACCAGGCACCCCCTGCTCTGAAGAGGGGAGGGTGTTGGGGCTCTAGTTTGGCTTAGGAGTCCCTGCTCTGACTACATATATAGCTATGTCCATATATAGAGTCAGTGCTTAGGGACACCCAGTGTATTTAAAACTCATTTTGCCTATTTCTGAAAAGTTCTTAGCAGGATTCAAACTCACAACTTTCTACATTACAGCCAAGAATGCTAACCACTACACTATAGAGCTACATAGCCAGTTACTTAAAAAAAAAAAAAAGAGACTTCTGCTCTATAGGCATACTTTCTAGTAGTAAGTATTTCTATATAGCATAAGTCTAAATTTTTGAATCCCATCAGAAACTTTTCAGTAATAGAGGCTAAATTTAATTTAAACATATATATACATTTTTAGCCATAATATATTTACATATATTATTATATATTTAGAATATAAAATTAGAGTTGAGCGGACACCTGGATGTTCGGGTTCGACGGGTTCAGCCGAACTTCACAAAAAAGTTCGAGTTCGGGACCAGAACTTGACCCCGAACCTAAATCCCATTGAAGTCAATAGGGACCCGAACTTTTGAGCACTAAAATGGCTGTAAAAATGTCATGGAAAGGACTAGAGGGCTGCAAATGGCATCAGAATGTGGTTAAGTGCATGGCAAGTGCTCTGCAAACAAATGTGGATAGGGAAATGACTTTAAATAAAATAAAATACGTAAAAATAAAAAAATAAATTATCTTGATCTAGGTGGATGAGGTCCATATGGAGTAGGAGGTTGAGTAGGAGGTTGAGGAGGCGGTGGATGTGGCGGTGTAGGTGGAAGTGGCGGTGGAGGAGGAGGAGGTAGCCTACACTGCTTTTTGGTATTACATTTATTTATATTTTTTTAATTAGAGTACACCCCAAAACATTTGGAAATATAACCTGTCATAACCCCCTCCAGTTGTGCTAAACACACGTTCAGACAATACACTGGCTGCAGGGCAGGCCAGCACCTCCAAGGCGTAAAGGGCAAGCTCAGGCCATGTGCACAATTTGGAGACCCAGAAGTTGCAGGGGGCAGAACCATCAGTCAGTTTGTGTAGATGTGTGCAAACATACTGTCCCACCATGTCGCACGTCCCCGTGATGTTCACGATCCAATTGGATATCTGCTCTATCAACTTTCGATGTTCTTTTCTGCGCCTACCATGTTGATCACGGTTAGCTGCGAATTAGGGTTCCACCCCGAAGAGGGAGCATGAGACAGAGAGACCACATCCAAGTGAGATCAATGGATGAAATTTAATTGTGATCGAGTGGAAATGTGGGAGAAGCTATTAAAACTGAAGAATTGAAGGAAAGGAGGGGGTGCGCGGCAGTTACCCACTCTCGACTCGGGGAGGTAGTGACGATAAATAACATTACATGACTCTTAAGATGCCCTGTTATTTGAATGATAAATAAAAAATTATAGGGAATGTCACTGGTGTAATTTGGATTTGAAAACGTTAGCCAGGAGAGGCTAACTGCCGCTTTGTTGACTCTAGATAACTTCTGCCTGATCGCACGTTCCTGTGATGTCCACCATCCATTTGGATATCTTCTCAATCAACTTTTGATGTTCTTTTCTGAGCCTACCATGTTGATGACGGTTATCGGCGAATCAGGGTTCCACGCCAGAGAGGGAGCATGAGAAAGGGAGACCTCATAAATTATTAAAGCAGAAGTATGGGAGGAAAGGGCCAATTAAAGATGAATTTTAGAAATCTAAGTCCCTGTCACCTATGCAGAGCAGGGGTTTTTCATCGCCAGAATTGGGTTAATGTCACCCATCAATGGAACAGATTATTTTTTTAAATTTCGGTCTCCGTCACCTATGAAGAGCAGGGGTTTATTCATGGCAAAAAAAAATTAATGTCAACCCAAGAATATAACAGAAAAATAAGTGAAATTTATTAACCTGTCTATTAGGTAGAGCAGGGGTCTATCACAGCCCAAAATTTTTGAATGTCACCCGAAAATGTAAGAGAAAAATTAGTGATATTTATTAAGCTGTCAACTAAGTGGAGCAGGGGTATATCACAGCAAAAAATTGGTTAATTTCACCCGAAATTTAATTGACAAAATAGTGTTTTTTTTACCTGTCTACTAGGTATAAGAAGTGGTATATCACACCCAAAAATTGGTGAATTTCACCTACAAAATGTGACAGACAAATTAGAGAATTTTATTAACCTGTCTACTAGGTAGAGCTGTGGTATATCACACCCAAAAATATGTGAATTGCACCCAAAAATGTAACAGACAAATTTGTTAATTTTTTTAACCTGTCTACTAGGTAACGGCGTTATCAGCGCTGGCCATGTTGGTGGAGTACTCGAAAGAGCGCAACAACAGGTCTCGCATGGAGGCCCAGTCATTGGTAGTGAAGTGGTGCTGTTCCACAGAGCGACTCACCCATGCGACCTTGTGGGCATGTCACATATGAGGCAGTGAGCGGGAAGGCAGAAGTTATGCTGCAGCACTGACAGGCGAGCAGCAGCAGGTTGAGAACGCTGAAAGCGCGCATAGACGGCCTTTACTTTATGCAGCAGCTCTGACATATCGAGGTAATTTTTAAGGAATCTCTGCACCACCAAATTCAGCACATGCGCCAGGCAAGGGATGTGCGTCAAACCAGCTAGTCCCAGAGCGGCTACGAGATTTCGCCCATTATCATACACCACCAGGACGGGTTTGAGGCTCACTGGCACCAACCACTCATCTGTCTGTTTTTCAAGGCCCGTCCACAGCTCCTGCACGGTGTGGGGTTTGTCCCCAAAACAGATACGTTTTAAAACTGCTTGCTGTCTTTTACCCCTGGCTGTGCGGAAGTTGGTGGTGAAGGTGTTACGCTGACCAGATGAGGAGTCGGTAGAGGATGAGGAAGCGGAGTAGGAGGAGGAAGCAACAGGAGGTAAACTGAAGCGCCCTGCAATCCTCGTGGTGGAAGGACATGCGGCAAACTGCTATCCACCTCCGGCCCAGATGCCACTGCATTTACCCTGTGTGCTGTTATGGGGATATAACGTCCCTGACTGTGCTTACAGGTCCACATATCCGTAGTGAGGTGCACCTTGTCACAGATGGCGTTGCGCAGTGCACGCCTGATTTTGTCCCCCATTTAGTTGTGTAGGAAGGGATGGTACGCCTGGAAAAGTAGTGGCAGCTGGGCATGACGTACTGTGGGACAGCCACCGCCATAAAGCTTTTAAAACTATCTGTCTCCACCAGATGGAATGACAGGATTTCAAAGGCCAGTAATTTTGAAATGCTGGCATTCAGGCCCAGGGATCGTGGGTGGGTAGGGGGGGTACTTCCTCTCCCTCTCCAGTGTTTGGGAAATGGAGAGCTGAATGCTTCCATGGGACATTGTGTAGATGCTTGGTGACCCAGATGGTAGTGTTGCTGGCAGACCCTCTGTTTGCGGTGTGGCAGGTAGCACTGTCACTCCAGAAGTGGAAGAAGAGGCCGAGACTGCAGCAGAAGAGGAATCAGGAGGAGCCAGAGACCTTTCTTGGTTTTTGAGGTGTCTACTCCACTGCAGCTCGTGCTTTGCACTTAGATGCCTGGTCATGCAGGTTGTGCTCAGGTTGAGAACCTTTATTCCTCGCTTCAGGCTCTGATTGCACAGCGTGCAAACCACTCATGTCTTGTCATCAACACATTGGAGCTGGCTTTGGTGTGCTCGGTCCCTTGCTGTGGTGGGCAGTAGCAGGTGTACTGTCTAGCGGACGGCAGCTCCGCTTTTGCACCCTGCTCCCTCTTCTGCTGTGCTGGTGGCTCTGTGCGACCACCACCTCTTTCTCCGAATTGCACAGGTCACTTGCATGACCTTGATTTCATGTGGGGTCGAGGACCTCATCCTCCTCCACATCATCTTCCACCTAGTCTTCACCCCTGTTGGTCTGCACACTTTTGAAAGCCCCAGCAGTTGGCACCTGTGTTTTGTCATCATCCGAGACGTGCTGCGATGGTCCTCCCATGTACTCATCTTGAAAGATAAGTGGTTGGGCATCGGTGCACTCAATCTCGTCCACTTCTGGGGCAGGGCTAGGTGAATGGCCCTGGGAAATCCTGTTAACAGAGTCATCAAAAAGCAGAAGAGACTGCTGCATGACTTGGGGCTCAGACTGCTTGGCTAATTTGCAAAAGGGGGAGGTGAAAGACTGATGGACATCGGCTGCAGGTGCCAACTCTGATCTTTCAGCAGGAGACTGGGTGGGAGACAATGTGAAGGAACTGGAGGTACTGTCAGCAACCCAATCTACTATCACCTGTACTTGTTCTGGCCTTACCATTTGTATAGCCGCATTAGGCACGACCAAATACCGCTGCAGGTTCTGTTGCCTACTCGCACCTGAGGAAGGTGTTTCACTTGTGCGTGTAGCTGGCACAGATTGACCACATCCTCTCCCTGCAACAGGGGCTCCACCAGCAGCACCACGACCTGGGCCATGTGACTTATTTGACGCTCTCCTCATATTTCTCAAATTTAGGATCTTGCCTAAATCAGTGTTTTTTTTAATAGCAGAATAGAACGACAGTATCTAAATAGTGTATCTCATACGTACAGATGTAGACTAGTCCGCAATTTAAGATTGTTGCCCAAAATAGGTGTTATTTTAATAGCAGAATAGAACCACAGTATCTAAAGGGTGTATCTCACACGTACAGATGCAGACAAGGCCGCAATTTCTTTTTTTTGCCCAAAATAGGTGTTTTTCTAATAGAATAGAATTACAGTATCTATAGGGTGTATCTCACACGTACAGATGCAGACTAGGCCACAATTAAAGAGTTTGTGTTTTTCAAATAGCAGAATAGAACCACATTATCTTAAGGGTGTATCTCATAATGACATATGGAGCAAAGGCCGCAAAATTTTGTTTTTTGCCCAAAAATTTTGTTTTTTATAGCAGAATAGAACCACAGTATCTAAAGGGTATATCTCACAATGACATATGGAGCAAAGGCACAAAATTACGTTTTTTGCCCAAAATGTGTTTTTTTAATAATAGCAGAATAGAACCACAGTATCTAAAGGGTGTATCTCACATGTGCAGATGCAGACTAGACCGCAATTAAAGATTTTTGCCCAAAATTTGTGTTTTTTTTATAGCAGAATTGAACCACAGTATCTAAAGGGTGTATCTCACAATGACATATGCAGCAAAGGCTGCAAAATTAAGTGTTTTGCCCAAAATGGATGGGTTTTTTTTTGCAACAGAATAGAACAACAGTATCTAAAGGTTGTATCTCACAATGACATTTGCAGCAAAGGCTGCAAATTAAGTATTTTGCCCAAAAAGGGTGTTTTTTTACTAACAGAATAAGACAGCAGTATATAACGCTTGAATTTCACACGTGAAGATGCAGCAAGGGCTGTTAAATTGTGTATTTTGCCCAAAAAGGGTATTTTGCCCAAAAAGGGTTTTTTAAAACCTAGAAAATTATAGCTGTATTTCTAGCTTAAATTGCACACTGACTAATGCGGCAGAGGCCCAAGATGAAGATTGTTGCCAAAAATTGGTGTTTTTTTAAAGCCAGAAAATTATTGAAGTATTTCAAACTTGTTTTTAACAATCACAGATGCAGAAAAGGCTGCAATATTAAGTATTTTGCCAAAAAAGTGTGTTTTTTTACTAACAGAATATAGCAGCTGTATATAACGCTTGAATTTCACACGTGCAGATGCAGCAAGGGCTTTAAAATTGCGTATTTTGCCCAAAAAGGGTGTTTTTTAAAACCCAGAAAATTATAGCTGTATTTCTAGCTTTAATTGCACACTGACTAATGCTGCAGAGGCACCAGATGTATGATATTGCCAAAAAAGATTGTTTTTTTAAAACCAGATTATATTTGCAGTGCTTTAAGCTTGGATTTAAATGTCACAAAAGCACATATGCAGTGCTGGGGAACTCAGCTTACATAAAATGGTCTCCGTCGCCCACCTAAGTAACAGACAGATAAAAGTTATTTTTCTCTGTCACTGGCTTTAGGGCAAGGTAAAAAGATGGTGCACTGCACCCACACAACTAAATCTTTGTAGATCGCTAAGTTCAATTGGAGTTCTGAATAAAGATTATGTCCTATTCTCTCCCTCACAGCAGCAGCATCTTCTCCATACACTAAGCACAGCAGAATGACATGCAGCGCTTCGTGACTCCAGCTTATATAGAGGCTGGGTCAGATGCTGGTCAGATGCTGCACTGGGCAATCACAGCAATTCCATTAGTAGGCATGTCTGTGATGCCTTCTAAGTAGAGTTGGGCGAACACCTGGATGTTCGGGTTCGAGAAGTTCGGCCGAACTTCCCGGAAATGTTCGGGTTCGGGATCCGAACCCGATCCGAACTTCGTCCCAAACCCGAACCCCATTGAAGTCAATGGGGACCCGAACTTTTCGGTACTAAAAATGCTGTAAAACAGCCCTGGAAAGGGCTAGAGGGCTGCAAAAGGCAGCAACATGTAGGTAAATCCCCTGCAAACAAATGTGGATAGGGAAATAAATTAAAATAAAAATTAAATAAATAAAAATTAACCAAAATCAATTGGAGAGAGGTCCCATAGCAGAGAATCTTGCTTCACGTCACCCACCACTGGAACAGTTCATTCTCAGATATTTAGGCCCCGGCACCCAGGCAGAGGAGAGAGGTCCCGTAACAGAGAATCTGTCTTCATGTCAGCAGAGAATCAGTCTGCATGTCATAGCAGAGAATCAGGCTTCACGTCAGCCAACACTGCAACACTCCATTGTCATAAATTTAGGCCAAGCACCCAGGCAGAGGAGAGAGGTCCCGTAACAGACAATCTGGCTTCATGTCAGCAGAGAATCAGTCTTCATATCATAGCAGAGAATCAGGCTTCACGTCACCCACCACTGTAAGAGTCCATTTTCATAAATTTAGGCCCAGCACCCAGGCAGAGGAGAGAGGTCCCGTAACAGACAATCTGGCTTTATGTCAGCAGAGAATCAGTCTTCATATCATAGCAGAGAATCAGGCTTCACGTCACCCACCACTGTAAGAGTCCATTTTCATAAATTTAGGCCCAGCATCCAGGCAGAGGAGAGAGGTCCCGTAACAGACAATCTGGCTTCATGTCAGCAGAGAATCAGTCTTCCTGTCATAGCAGAGAATCAGGCTTCACGTCAGCCACCACTGCAACAGTCCATTGTCATAAATTTAGGCCCAGCACCCAGGCAGAGGAGAGAGGTCCCGTAACAGACAATCTGGCTTCATGTCAGCAGAGAATCAGTCTTCATATCATAGCAGAGAATCAGGCTTCACGTCACCCACCACTGTAAGAGTCCATTTTCATAAATTTAGGCCCAGCACCCAGGCAGAGGAGAGAGGTCCCGTAACAGAGAATCTGGCTTCATGTCAGCAGAGAATTAGTCTGCATGTCATAGCAGAGAATCAGGCTTCACGTCATCCACCACTGTAACAGTCCATTTTCATAAATTTAGGCCAAGCACCCAGGCAGAGGAGAGAGGTCCCGTAACAGACAATCTGGCTTCATGTCAGCAGAGAATCAGTCTTCATATCATAGCAGAGAATCAGGCTTCACGTCACCCACCACTGTAACAGTCCATTTTCATAAATTTAGGCCCAGCACCCAGGCAGAGGAGAGAGGTCCCGTAACAGACAATCTGGCTTCATGTCAGCAGAGAATCAGTCTTCATATCATAGCAGAGAATCAGGCTTCACGTCAGCCACCAATGCAACAGTCCATTGTCAGATATTTAGGCCCAGCACCCAGGCAGAGGAGAGAGGTCCCGTAACAGACAATCAGGCTTCATGTCAGCCACCAGTGCAACAGTCCATTGGCATATATTTATGCCCAGCACCCAGGCAGAGGAGAGAGGTCCCGTAACAGAGAATCTGGCTTTATGTCAGCAGAGAATCAGTCTTCTTATCATAGCAGAGAATCAGGCTTCACGTCACCCACCACTGTAAGAGTCAATTTTCATAAATTTAGGCCCAGAACCCAGGCAGAGGAGAAAGGTCCCGTAACAGACAATCTGGCTTCATGTCAGCAGAGAATCAGTCTTCATATCATAGCAGAGAATCAGGCTTCACGTCACCCACCACTGTAAGAGTCCATTTTCATAAATTTAGGCCCAGCACCCAGGCAGAGGAGAGAGGTCCCGTAACAGACAATCTGGCTTCATGTCAGCAGAGAATCAGTCTTCATATTATAGCAGAGAATCAGGCTTCACGTCACCCACCACTGTAAGAGTCCATTTTCATAAATTTAGGCCCAGCACCCAGGCAGAGGAGAGAGGTCCCGTAACAGACAATCTGGCTTCATGTCAGCAGAGAATCAGTCTTCATATCATAGAAGAGAATCAGGCTTCACGTCACCCACCACTGTAAGAGTCCATTTTCATAAATTTAGGCCCAGCACCCAGGCAAAGGAGAGAGGTCCCGTAACAGACAATCTGGCTTCATCTCAGCAGAGAATCAGTCTTCATATCATAGCAGAGAATCAGGCTTCACGTCACCCACCACTGTAAGAGTCCATTTTCATAAATTTAGGCCGAGCACCCAGGCAAAGGAGAGAGGTCCCGTAACAGACAATCTGGCTTCATGTCAGCAGAGAATCAGTCTTCATATCATAGCAGAGAATCAGGCTTCACGTCAGCCACCAATGCAACAGTCCATTGTCAGATATTTAGGCCCAGCACCCAGGCAGAGGAGAGAGGTCCCGTAACAGACAATCTGGCTTCATGTCAGCAGAGAATCAGTCTTCATATCATAGCAGAGAATCAGGCTTCACGTCACCCACCACTGTAAGAGTCCATTTTCATAAATTTAGGCCCAGCACCCAGGCAGAGGAGAGAGGTCCCGTAACAGAGAATCTGGCTTCATGTCAGCAGAAAATTAGTCTGCATGTCATAGCAGAGAATCAGGCTTCACGTCAGCCACCAATGCAACAGTCCATTGTCAGATATTTAGGCCCAGCACCCAGGCAGAGGAGAGAGGTCCCGTAACAGACAATCTGGCTTCATGTCAGCAGAGAATCAGTCTTCATATCATAGCAGAGAATCAGGCTTCACGTCACCCACCACTGTAACAGTCCATTTTCATAAATTTAGGCCCAGCACCTAGGCAGAGGAGAGAGGTCCCGTAACAGACAATCAGGCTTCACGTCAGCCACCAGTGCAACAGTCCATTGGCATATATTTAGGCCCAGCACCCAGGCAGAGGAGAGAGGTCCCGTAACAGAGAATCTGGCTTCATGTCAGCAGAGAATTAGTCTGCATGTCATAGAAGAGAATCAGGCTTCACGTCACCCACCACTGTAACAGTCCATTTTCATAAATTTAGGCCAAGCACCCAGGCAGAGAAGAGAGGTCCCGTAACAGACAATCTGGCTTAATGGCAGCAGAGAATCAGTCTTTATATCATAGCAGAGAATCAGGCTTCACGTCACCCACCACTGTAAGAGTCCATTTTCATAAATTTAGGCCCAGCACCCAGGCAGAGAAGAGAGGTCCCGTAACAGACAATCTGGCTTCATGTCAGCAGAGAATCAGTCTTCATATCATAGCAGAGAATCAGGCTTCACGTCACCCACCACTGTAAGAGTCCATTTTCATAAATTTAGGCCCAGCATCCAGGCAGAGGAGAGAGGTCCCGTAACAGACAATCTGGCTTCATGTCAGCAGAGAATCAGTCTTCCTGTCATAGCAGAGAATCAGGCTTCACGTCAGCCACCACTGCAACAGTCCATTGTCATAAATTTAGGCCCAGCACCCAGGCAGAGGAGAGAGGTCCCGTAACAGACAATCTGGCTTCATGTCAGCAGAGAATCAGTCTTCATATCATAGCAGAGAATCAGGCTTCACGTCACCCACCACTGTAAGAGTCCATTTTCATAAATTTAGGCCCAGCACCCAGGCAGAGGAGAGAGGTCCCGTAACAGAGAATCTGGCTTCATGTCAGCAGAGAATTAGTCTGCATGTCATAGCAGAGAATCAGGCTTCACGTCATCCACCACTGTAACAGTCCATTTTCATAAATTTAGGCCAAGCACCCAGGCAGAGGAGAGAGGTCCCGTAACAGACAATCTGGCTTCATGTCAGCAGAGAATCAGTCTTCATATCATAGCAGAGAATCAGGCTTCACGTCACCCACCACTGTAACAGTCCATTTTCATAAATTTAGGCCCAGCACCCAGGCAGAGGAGAGAGGTCCCGTAACAGACAATCTGGCTTCATGTCAGCAGAGAATCAGTCTTCATATCATAGCAGAGAATCAGGCTTCACGTCAGCCACCAATGCAACAGTCCATTGTCAGATATTTAGGCCCAGCACCCAGGCAGAGGAGAGAGGTCCCGTAACAGACAATCAGGCTTCATGTCAGCCACCAGTGCAACAGTCCATTGGCATATATTTATGCCCAGCACCCAGGCAGAGGAGAGAGGTCCCGTAACAGAGAATCTGGCTTTATGTCAGCAGAGAATCAGTCTTCTTATCATAGCAGAGAATCAGGCTTCACGTCACCCACCACTGTAAGAGTCAATTTTCATAAATTTAGGCCCAGAACCCAGGCAGAGGAGAAAGGTCCCGTAACAGACAATCTGGCTTCATGTCAGCAGAGAATCAGTCTTCATATCATAGCAGAGAATCAGGCTTCACGTCACCCACCACTGTAAGAGTCCATTTTCATAAATTTAGGCCCAGCACCCAGGCAGAGGAGAGAGGTCCCGTAACAGACAATCTGGCTTCATGTCAGCAGAGAATCAGTCTTCATATTATAGCAGAGAATCAGGCTTCACGTCACCCACCACTGTAAGAGTCCATTTTCATAAATTTAGGCCCAGCACCCAGGCAGAGGAGAGAGGTCCCGTAACAGACAATCTGGCTTCATGTCAGCAGAGAATCAGTCTTCATATCATAGAAGAGAATCAGGCTTCACGTCACCCACCACTGTAAGAGTCCATTTTCATAAATTTAGGCCCAGCACCCAGGCAAAGGAGAGAGGTCCCGTAACAGACAATCTGGCTTCATCTCAGCAGAGAATCAGTCTTCATATCATAGCAGAGAATCAGGCTTCACGTCACCCACCACTGTAAGAGTCCATTTTCATAAATTTAGGCCGAGCACCCAGGCAAAGGAGAGAGGTCCCGTAACAGACAATCTGGCTTCATGTCAGCAGAGAATCAGTCTTCATATCATAGCAGAGAATCAGGCTTCACGTCAGCCACCAATGCAACAGTCCATTGTCAGATATTTAGGCCCAGCACCCAGGCAGAGGAGAGAGGTCCCGTAACAGACAATCTGGCTTCATGTCAGCAGAGAATCAGTCTTCATATCATAGCAGAGAATCAGGCTTCACGTCACCCACCACTGTAAGAGTCCATTTTCATAAATTTAGGCCCAGCACCCAGGCAGAGGAGAGAGGTCCCGTAACAGAGAATCTGGCTTCATGTCAGCAGAAAATTAGTCTGCATGTCATAGCAGAGAATCAGGCTTCACGTCACCCACCACTGTAACAGTCCATTTTCATAAATTTAGGCCCAGCACCTAGGCAGAGGAGAGAGGTCCCGTAACAGACAATCAGGCTTCACGTCAGCCACCAGTGCAACAGTCCATTGGCATATATTTAGGCCCAGCACCCAGGCAGAGGAGAGAGGTCCCGTAACAGAGAATCTGGCTTCATGTCAGCAGAGAATTAGTCTGCATGTCATAGAAGAGAATCAGGCTTCACGTCACCCACCACTGTAACAGTCCATTTTCATAAATTTAGGCCAAGCACCCAGGCAGAGAAGAGAGGTCCCGTAACAGACAATCTGGCTTAATGGCAGCAGAGAATCAGTCTTTATATCATAGCAGAGAATCAGGATTCACGTCACCCACCACTGTAAGAGTCCATTTTCATAAATTTAGGCCCAGCACCCAGGCAGAGAAGAGAGGTCCCGTAACAGACAATCTGGCTTCATGTCAGCAGAGAATCAGTCTTCATATCATAGCAGAGAATCAGGCTTCACGTCACCCACCACTGTAAGAGTCCATTTTCATAAATTTAGGCCCAGCACCCAGGCAGAGGAGAGAGGTCCCGTAACAGACAATCTGGCTTCATGTCAGCAGAGAATCAGTCTTCATGTCATAGCAGAGAATCAGGCTTCACGTCAGCCATAACTGCAACAGTCCATTGTCATAAATTTAGGCCCAGCACCCAGGCAGAGGAGAGAGGTCCCGTAACAGACAATCTGGCTTCATGTCAGCAGAGAATCAGTCTTCATATCATAGCAGAGAATCAGGCTTCACGTCAGCCACCAATGCAACAGTCCATTGTCAGATATTTTGGCCCAGCACCTAGGCAGAGGAGAGAGGTCCCGTAACAGACAATCAGGCTTCATGTCAGCCACCAGTGCAACAGTCCATTGGCATATATTTATGCCCAGCACCTAGGCAAAGGAGAGAGGTCCCGTAACAGAGAATCTGGCTTCATATCAGCAGAGAATTAGTCTGCATGTCATAGCAGAGAATCAGGCTTCACGTCACCCACCACTGTAACAGTCCATTTTCATAAATTTAGGCCCAGCACCCAGGCAGAGGAGAGAGGTCCCGTAACAGACAATCAGGCTTCACGTCAGCCACCAGTGCAACAGTCCATTGGCATATATTTAGGCCTAGCACCCAGGCAGAGGAGAGAGGTCCCGTAACAGACAATCTGGCTTCATGTCAGCAGAGAATCAGTCTTCATGTCATAGCAGAGAATCAGGCTTCACGTCAGCCACCACTGCAACAGTCCATTGTCATAAATTTAGGCCCAGCACCCAGGCAGAGGAGAGAGGTCCCGTAACAGACAATCTGGCTTCATGTCAGCAGAGAATCAGTTTTCATATCATAGCAGAGAATCAGGCTTCACGTCACCCACCACTGTAAGAGTCCATTTTCATAAATTTAGGCCCAGCACCCAGGCAGAGGAGAGAGGTCCCGTAACAGACAATCTGGCTTCATGTCAGCAGAGAATCAGTCTTCATATCATAGCAGAGAATCAGGCTTCACGTCACCCACCACTGTAAGAGTCCATTTTCATAAATTTAGGCCCAGCACCCAGACAAAGGAGAGAGGTCCCGTAACAGACAATCTGGCTTCATGTCAGCAGAGAATCAGTCTTCATATCATAGCAGAGAATCAGGCTTCACGTCAGCCACCAATGCAACAGTCCATTGTCAGATATTTAGGCCCAGCACCCAGGCAGATGAGAGAGGTCCCGTAACAGACAATCAGGCTTCACGTCAGCCACCAGTACAACAGTCCATTGGCATATATTTAGGCCCAGCACCCAGGCAGAGGAGAGAGGTCCCGTAACAGACAATCTGGCTTCATGTCAGCAGAGAATCAGTCTTCATATCATAGCAGAGAATCAGGCTTCACGTCACCCACCACTGTAAGAGTCCATTTTCATAAATTTAGGCCCAGCACCCAGGCAGAGGAGAGAGGTCCCGTAACAGACAATCTGGCTTCATGTCAGCAGAGAATCAGTCTTCATATCATAGCAGAGAATCAGGCTTCACGTCAGCCACCAATGCAACAGTCCGTTGTCAGATATTTAGGCCCAGCACCCAGGCAGAGGAGAGAGGTCCCGTAACAGACAATCAGGCTTCACGTCAGCCACCAGTGCAACAGTCCATTGGCATATATTTAGGCCCAGCACCCAGGCAGAGGAGTGAGGTCCCGTAACAGACAATCTGGCTTCATGTCAGCAGAGAATCAGTCTTCATGTCATAGCAGAGAATCAGGCTTCACGTCAGCCACCACTGCAACAGTCCATTGTCATAAATTTAGGCCCAGCACCCAGGCAGAGGAGAGAGGTCCCGTAACAGACAATCTGGCTTCATGTCAGCAGAGAATCAGTCTTCATATCATAGCAGAGAATCAGGCTTCACGTCACCCACCACTGTAAGAGTCCATTTTCATAAATTTAGGCCCAGCACCCAGGCAGAGGAGAGAGGTCCCGTAACAGACAATCTGGCTTCATGTCAGCAGAGAATCAGTCTTCATGTCATAGCAGAGAATCAGGCTTCACAGTCAGCCACCACTGCAACAGTCCATTGTCATAAATTTAGGCCCAGCACCCAGGCAGAGGAGAGAGGTCCCGTAACAGAGAATCTGGCTTCATGTCAGCAGAGAATTAGTCTGCATGTCATAGCAGAGAATCAGGCTTCACGTCACCCAACATTGGAACAGTCCATTGGCATATATTTAGGCCCCGGCACCCAGACAGAGGAGAGGTTCATTCAAATTTGGGTAGCCTCGCAATATAATGGTAAAATGAAAATAAAAATAGGATCGAATGAGGAAGTGCCCTGGAGTACAATAATATATGGTTAAGGGGAGGTAGTTAATGTCTAATCTGGACAAGGGACGGACAGGTCCTGTGGGATCCATGCCTGGTTCATTTTTATGAACGTCAGCTTGTCCACATTGGCTGTAGACAGGCGGCTGCGTTTGTCTGTAATGACACCCCCTGCCGTGCTGAATACACGTTCAGACAAAACGCTGGCCGCCGGGCAGGCCAGCACCTCCAAGGCATAAAAGGCTAGCTCTGGCCACGTGGACAATTTGGAGACCCAGTAGTTGAATGGGGCCGAACCATCAGTCAGTACGTGGAGGGGTGTGCACACGTAATGTTCCACCATGTTAGTGAAATGTTGCCTCCTGCTAACACGTTGCGTATCAGGTGGTGGTGCAGTTAGCTGTGGCGTGTTGACAAAACTTTTCCACATCTCTGCCATGCTAACCCTGCCCTCAGAGGAGCTGGCCGTGACACAGCTGCCTTGGCGACCTCTTACTCCTCCTCTGCCTTGGCCTTGGGCTTCCACTTGTTCCCCTGTGACATTTGGGAATTCTCTCAGTAGCGCGTCTACCAACGTGCGCTTGTACTCGCGCATCTTCCTATCACGCTCCAGTGCAGGAAGTAAGGTGGGCACATTGTCTTTGTAGCGTGGATCCAGCAGGGTGGCAACCCTGTAGTCCGCACACGTTAAAATGTGGGCAACTCTGCTGTCATTGCGCAGGCACTGCAGCATGTAGTCGCTCATGTGTTCCAGGCTGCCCAGGGGTAAGGACAAGCTGTCCTCTGTGGGAGGCGTATCGTCATCGTCCTGCCTTTCCCCCCAGCCACGCACCAGTGATGGACCCGAGCTGCGTTGGGTGCCACCCCGCTGTGACCATGCTTTATCCTCATCCTCCTCCACCTCCTCCTCATCCTCATCCTCCTCGTCCTCCAGTAGTGGGCCCTGGCTGGCCACATTTGTACCTGGCCTCTGCTGTTGCCAAAAACCTCCCTCTGAGTCACTTCGAAGAGACTGGCCTGAAAGTGCTAAAAATGACCCCTCTTCCTCCTCCTCCTCCTGGGCCACCTCCTCTTCCATCATCGCCCTAAGTGTTTTCTCAAGGAGACATAGAAGTGGTATTGTAACGCTGATAACGGCGTCATCGCCACTGGCCATGTTGGTGGAGTACTCGAAACAGCGCAACAGGGCACACAGGTCTCGCATGGAGGCCCAGTCATTGGTGGTGAAGTGGTGCTGTTCTGTAGTGCGACTGACCCGTGCGTGCTGCAGCTGAAACTCCACTATGGCCTGCTGCTGCTCGCACAGTCTGTCCAGCATGTGCAAGGTGGGGTTCCACCTGGTGGGCACGTCGCATATGAGGCGGTGAGCGGGAAGGCCGAAGTTACGCTGTAGCGCAGACAGGCGAGCAGCAGCAGGATGTGAACACCGGAAGCGCGAACAGACGGCCCGAAATTTATGCAGCAGCTCTGACATGTCGGGGTAGTTGTGAATGAACTTCTGCACCACCAAATTCAGCACATGCGCCAAGCAAGGGATGTGCGTCAAACTGGCTAGTCCCAGAGCTGCAACGAGATTTCGCCCATTATCACACACCACCAGGCCGGGCTTGAGGCTCACCGGCAGCAACCACTCATCGGTCTGTTGTTCTATACCCTGCCACAACTCCTGTGCGGTGTGGGGCCTGTACCCCAAACATATGAGTTTCAGAATGGCCTGCTGACGTTTACCCCGGGCTGTGCTGAAGTTGGTGGTGAAGGTGTGTGGCTGACTAGATGAGCAGGTGGAAGAAGAGGAGGAGGAAGTCGAGTAGGAGGAGGTGGCAACAGGAGGCAAAGAATGTTGCCCTGCGATCCTTGGCGGAAGGACGTGCGCCAAACAGCTCTCCGCCTGGGGCCCAGCTGCCACTACATTTACCCAGTGTGCAGTTAGGGAGATATAGCGTCCCTGGCCGTGCTTACTGGTCCACGTATCTATGGTTAGGTGGACCTTGCCACAGATGGCGTTGCGCAGTGCACACTTGATTTTATCGGATACTTGGTTGTGCAGGGAAGGCACGGCTCTCTTGGAGAAGTAGTGCCGGCTGGGAACAACATACTGTGGGACAGCAAGCGACATGAGCTGTTTGAAGCTGTCTGTGTCCACCAGCCTAAATGACAGCATTTCATAGGCCAGTAGTTTAGAAATGCTGGCATTCAGGGCCAGGGATCGAGGGTGGCTAGGTGGGAATTTACGCTTTCTCTCAAATGTTTGTGAGATGGAGAGCTAAACGCTGCCGTGTGACATGGTTGAGATGCTTGGTGACGGAGGTGGTGGTGTTGGTGGTACATCCCCTGTTTGCTGGGCGGCAGGTGCCAACGTTCCTCCAGAGGCGGAGGAAGAGGCCGAGGCGGCAGCAGCAGAAGAGGCCGAGGCGGCAGCAGCAGAAGAGGTAGCAGGGGGAGCCTGAGTGACTTCCTTGGTTTTAAGGTGTTTACTCCACTGCAGTTCATGCTTTGCATGCAGGTGCCTGGTCATGCAGGTTGTGCTCAGGTTCAGAACGTTAATGCCTCGCTTCAGGCTCTGATGGCACAGTGTGCAAACCACTCGGGTCTTGTCGTCAGCACATTGTTTGAAGAAGTGCCATGCCAGGGAACTCCTTGAAGCTGCCTTTGGGGTGCTCGGTCCCAGATGGCGGCGGTCAGTAGCAGGCGGAGTCTCTTGGCGGCGGGTGTTCTGCTTTTGCCCACTGCTCCCTCTTTTGCTACGCTGTTGGCTCGGTCTCACCACTGCCTCTTCCTCCGAACTGTGAAAGTCAGTGGCACGACCTTCATTCCATGTGGGGTCTAGGACCTCATCGTCCCCTGCATCGTCTTCCACCCAGTCTTGATCCCTGACCTCCTGTTCAGTCTGCACACTGCAGAAAGACGCAGCAGTTGGCACCTGTGTTTCGTCATCATCAGAGACATGCTGAGGTGGTATTCCCATGTCCTCATCATCAGGAAACATAAGTGGTTGTGCGTCAGTGCATTCTATGTCTTTCACCTCTGGGGAAGGGCTAGGTGGATGCCCTTGGGAAACCCTGCCAGCGGAGTCTTCAAACAGCATAAGAGACTGCTGCATAACTTGAGGCTCAGACAGTTTCCCTGGTATGCATGGGGGTGATGTGACAGACTGATGGGGTTGGTTTTCAGGCGCCATCTGTGCGCTTTCTGCAGAAGACTGGGTGGGAGATAATGTGAACGTGCTGGATCCACTGTCGGCCACCCAATTGACTAATGCCTGTACCTGCTCAGGCCTTACCATCCTTAGAACGGCATTGGGCCCCACCAAATATCGCTGTAAATTATGGCGGCTACTGGGACCTGAGGTAGTTGGTACACTAGGACATGTGGCTGTGGCAGAACGGCCACGTCCTCTCCCAGCACCAGAGGGTCCACTAACACCACCACGACCATGTCCACGTCCGCGTCCCTTACTAGATGTTTTCCTCATTGTTATCGTTCACCACAACAACAAAAATATTATTTGGCCCAATGTATTGTATTCAAATTCAGCTGAATATAAATTTGAGGCCTAGCATTTAGGCGCTGGGTGACCGGTGTAGATTTACTGACAGAATTAGACTTGGAAATGCACAGTAGCGTGTGTGTGAAGTTATTCTGAATGACCCTATGTGCACCTTGAATATTATATACCCTTTTAGGGATAGATTTCAAATAGCTCTGATACAGCAGAAACCACTAAATTAGGAAATTGCTAAATTGGGAATTGTTTTTCAACCCAGAACAAAAAATGTGCTTTGACGGACACTAAATAACTTGCCCAGCCAGAACAGTACAGCGGTAACGACAGATTTAGCGGGATATAAATTTGAGGCCTAGTATTTAGGCGCTGGGTGACCGGTATGGATTTACTGACAGAATTAGACTGGGATATGGCCAAAAAATAACCACACTATTGCTGGTTAAATGCACTTGGTGTGACAGCTTGACCAACCACACTACTGAGGGTTAAATGCACTTGGTGACAGGCGCAGCTTGCCCCTGATGTAGTATATGGCCAAAAAATGAACAGACTATTGCTGGTTAAATGCACTTGGTGTGACAGCTTGACCAACCACACTACTGAGGGTTAAATGCACTTGGTGACGGGCGCAGCTTGCCCCTGATGTAGTATATGGCCAAAAAATAAACAGACTTTTGCTGGTTAAATGCACTTGGTGTGACAGCTTCACCCTGATGTAGGCTTTAGCCAAAAAACAACCACACCATTGAGGGTTAAATGCACTTGGTGACAGGCGCAGCTTGCCCCAGATGTAGTATATGGCCAAAAAATGAACAGACTATTGCTGGTTAAATGCACTTGGTGTGACAGCTTGACCAACCACACTACTGAGGGTTAAATGCACTTGGTGACGGGCGCAGCTTGCCCCTGATGTAGTATATGGCCAAAAAATAAACAGACTATTGCTGGTTAAATGCACTTGGTGTGACAGCTTCACCCTGATGTAGGCTTTAGCCAAAAAACAACCACACCATTGAGGGTTAAATGCACTTGGTGACAGGCGCAGCTTGCCCCTGATGTAGTATATGGCCAAAAAATAAACAGACTATTGCTGGTTAAATGCACTTGGTGTGACAGCTTCACCCTGATGTAGGCTTTAGCCAAAAAACAACCACACCATTGAGGGTTAAATGCACTTGGTCGCAGCTTGTGCTGGCGCACCACAAGACACAAAATGGCCGCCGATCACCCCAGAAAAAAGTGACTGACAAACGGTCTGGGCAGCCTAAAAACAGTGAGCAATTGAATTTCAGCAGCTCAATGATGCACAGCTGCAGATCGATCGATTAATCAAGTCCTTTGGAGGAGTTAATCTGCCTAATCTCGCCCTACTGTCGCAGCCGCAACCTCTCCCTACGCTAATCAGAGCAGAGTGACGGGCGGCGCTATGTGACTCCAGCTTAAATAGAGGCTGGGTCACATGGTGCTCTGGCCAATCACAGCCATGCCAATAGTAGGCATGGCTGTGATGGCCTCTTGGGGCAAGTAGTATGACGCTTGTTGATTGGCTGCTTTGCAGCCTTTCAAAAAGCGCCAAGAAAGCGTCACAAAAGCGCCAAGAAAGCGACGAACACCGAACCCGAACCCGGACTTTTACGAAAATGTCCGGGTTCGGGTCCGTGTCACGGACACCCCAAAATTCGGTACGAACCCGAACTATACAGTTCGAGTACGCTCATCCATACTTCTAAGGGCACACAGTTAAACGCTAGTTGATTGGCTGCTCTGCAGCCTTTTCAAAAAGCGCAAAGAAATCGCCAAACACCGAACCGAACCAAAAATCCTAAAGTTCAGTATGAACACGAACTTTACAGTTCTTGTTCGCTCAACCCTATATGTAATATATTATAATATATGTAAATATATTATGGCTAAAACATCAATAGTAGTTTTCCGCATATTATGCATTCATATATATCAGAAGTATGATTATATATATATTAGTAATTACACATTTTTTACAATTACAAAAAAATATATAAAATATATAAATTTAATTTAGCCTCTATTTCTGAAAATTTTCTGGCGGGATTCAAACTCACAACCTTCTACATTACAGCCCAGAATGTGAACAACTACACTATAAAGCTGGATGGCCAGTTATTTTAAAAAATAAAATAAAATGAGACTTCTGCTGCATAGGAATAATTACTACTAGTAAGTATTCCTATATAGCAGAAGTCTCATATTTATTTATTTTTTGTTAAGTAACTGGCCATGCAGCTCTATAGCGTAGTGCCCTCGCACGTGCCGCACAACAGCCAATTAAAAAAATAGGGAGGTACCCGTGTATTACCGCCATTAGCTGTTGTCAGGGGGAGGAAGCAATCTCCCAGGTAACGGAGACGCTTCACACCCGAGGCATCCAGCCAAGGAGAGCTCCACCCCCAGATCTCACATACTATCAGGACATGAATGAACCAGATTGCTCCCTAATTCCAGAGGCTAAATAATATTGAAATATTTATATTTGAATATTTATATTAATAACTACGGCTTACCAAACAAATTATATGGGCAACTACATAAGGGGAAAGAACATTAACTGTTTGTGTTTAGGTAAATGGCACAAGGTTGCTTGTACACACACAAGGGGAACACAATCGCCTAGTGTCGACATTGAGGCGACTACTAGACATGTCATGAGTCCCCCCCTGCCTCTATCTCCACAGAATCATGGTCAGCATTTGGTCGACATCGGTCCTTGATAGGAATACCGAAGTGACTATTCAAACTTCCACTTTTCTTTTATACAGTTGATATAAAAAGTCTACACCCTGGTAAAATCATTTCAGAACTTTTTCAACCTTTAAAGTGACCTATAAACTGTACTACTCAATTGAAAAACAAACTGAAATCTTTTTGGTAGAGGGAAGAAAAAATATAAAAATAAAAATATTATGCTTGCATAAGTGTGCACACCCTTGAACTAATACTTTGTTGAAGCACCTTTTGATTTTATTACAGCACTCAGTCTTTTTGGGTATGAGATTATCAGCATGGCACATTTTAACTTGGCAAGACTTGCCCACTCTTCTTTGCAAAAACACTCCAAATCTGGATCTGGGATCTGGATGGTCATACCTATGACCCGTCCGGGGGGTTTATATTCACGCAATCGCTTTTTACCCCGTGACTGAATGTAGTGTGGCCGTGCCCAGTTCAGTGGGCTGTCCACACTATATATAAAAGAAAAGGGGGAGTGTGAATGGTCACCTCGGTACTCCTATAAAGGACCGATGGTAAACAAAATGCTGACTATGATTCTGTGGAGACAGAGGCAGGGGGGACTGATGACATGACTAGTAGTCGCCTCAATGTCAACACTAGTCGATTGTGTTCCCCTTGTGTGTATACAAGCAACCTTGTGCCATTTACCTTTACTGAAACAGTTAATGTTCCCTCCCCTGATGTAGTTGCCCATATGGTGTGTTTGGTAAGCCGTAGTTGTTAATATAAATATTCTAATATTAATATTTCAATATTATTTAGCCTCTGGAATTAGGGAGCGATCTGGTTCATTCATGTCCTGATAGTATGTGAGATCTGGGGGTGGAGCTCTCCTTGGCTGGATGCCTCGGGTGGGGAGCATCTCCATTACCTTGGAGATTTCTTCCTCCCCCTGACAACAGCTGACGACGGCAATACCCGTGACCTCCCTTTTTTTCATTGGCTGTTGTGTGACACGTGCGAGGCACGGCACATGCACAGTTGTAGTGCGACACGCCGGGATTTGGCGCCTGCATTTTTCATGTACAGCGCGGGATCTCACAGGAATGCTGCACACATAAAGTAAGTGTATGAATTTATGTGTATTTTAAGATACATAACATGGATATTTTTAGTAGTTCTTTGGGAGGGTGATAGGGACTCCCACAACACACACTTTTATAAGGCTTAAAGTTCACACTGCTTGAGAAAGACCGATGCTGATGCCATATACACACTATGTCACCTTGACACTCTGTGGTATCCTCCTGCTGCTGCTGCCATATCTACACAATGTCACCTTGCCACACTGTGGTCTCCTGATGCTGCTGCTACTGCCATCTACACACTATGTCACCCTGCCACTCTGTAGTATCCTCCTGTTGCTGCTGCCATCTCCACACTATGTCACCATGCCACTCTGTGGTCTCCTGATGCTGCTGCCATCTCCACACTATGTCACCTCGCCACTTTGTGGTATCCAACTGCTGCTGCTGCTACTGCCATCTCCACACTATGTCACCTTGCCACTTTGTGGTCTCCTGATGCTGCTACTGCTGCTACCTCCACACTATGTCACCTTGCCACCCTGGAATCCTCCTGCTGTTTCTGCTACTGCCATCTCCACACTTTTACCTTGCCACTCTCTGTTATCCTCCTGCTGCCATCTCCACACTATGTCACCTTGACACTCTGTGGTATCCTGCTGATGCTGCTGCTGCCATATACACACTATGTCACCTTGACACTCTATGGCATCCTCCGGCTGTTGCTGCTGCCATATCTACACAATGTCACCCTGTCACACTGTGGTCTTCTGATGCTGCTGCTACTGCCATCTACACACTATGTCACCTTGCCACTCTGTGGTATCCTCCTGCTGCTGCTGCCATCTCCACACTATATCACCTTCCCACTTTGTGGTATCCAACTGCTGATGATGCTACTGCCATCTCCACACTATGTCACCTTTCCAATATTTTGTGATATATTTTTTTTAGAATATTCGTCATATATTGTGAAATTGTATATTCGTTATATAAGACATTCTTTTTTTTTACGCGAAAATCGACAAGGTAATGATTGCGTAAAATTACAAATATTGTAAAAAACTAATATATAGCACTTTATTCAATATAGTGCTATAGATTTGTTTTTAGAATATTCATCTTTTTTTTTTCCATCTGAAGTAAACAAATGATTCCTACCTGCTTCTTGCTTGTGGGCCAATGACGTCATTGGCCCACAAGCAAGAAGCAGGGAGGAATCATGTGTTCAGATGGAAAAAATGACGAATATTTGATATAACAAATATATAGCACTATATTCTAAATATTCGCTAATTCTCGAATTGCCAATATTCGTGATTAAAATTCATTATTCGAATATTCACGCTCAACACTGGCCACTATGTGGTATCCTGATGCTGCTGCCATCTCCACACTATGTCACCTTGCCACTCGGTGGTATCCTCCTGCTGCTGTTGTTGCTACAACCATCTCCACACTATGACACCTTGCCACTCTGTGGTATCCTCCTGCTGCTGCTGCCATATCCACTCTATGTCACCTTGCCACTCTGTCTACAGAGCACTAGTGAGACCTCATTTGGAGTATTGTGCTCAGTACTGGAGACCATATCTCCAGAAGGATATTGATACTTTGGAGAGAGTTCAGAGAAGAGCTATTAAACTGGTACATGGATTGCAGGATAAAACTTACCAGGAAAGATTAAAGGAACTTAACATGTATAGCTTGGAAGATAGACGAAACAGAGGGGATATGATAGAAACTTTTAAATACATAAAGGGAATCAACAAGGTAAAAGAGGAGAGAATATTTAAAAGAAGAAAAACTGCTACAAGAGGACATAGTTTTAAATTAGAGGGGCAAAGGTTTAAAAGTAATATCAGGAAGTATTACTTTAGTGATAGAGTAGTGGATGCATGTAATAGCCTTCCTGCAGAAGTGGCAGCTGCAAATACAGTGAAGGAGTTTAAGCATGCATGGGATAGGCATAAGGCCATCCTTCATATAAGATAGGGCCAGGGGCTATCCATAGTATTTAGTATATTGGGCAGACTAGATGGGCAAAATGGTTCTTATCTGCCGACACATTCTATGTTTCTATGTTTCTATGTGGTCTCCTGATGCTTCTGCTACTGCCATCTGCACATTATGTCACCTTTACACTCTGTGCTTTCCTCCTGCTGCTGCCATCTCCACATTATGTCACCTTGCCACTCTGTGGTATACTCCTGCTGCTGCTGCTGCTACTGCCATCTCCACACTATGTCACCTTGCCACTCTGTGGTATCCTCATGCTGCTGCCATATCCACACTATGTCACTTTTCCACTCTGTGGTCTCCTGATGCTGCTGCTACTGCCATCTTCCTTGCCACTCTGTGGCATCTTCATGATACTGCTAACTTCAGACTCTGTCATTGTGCCACTCTGTGGCCTCCTCCTGATGCTGTTTCTGCCACCTCCACACTCTGTCATTGGGCCACTCTGTGGTCTCCTCATGCTGCTTCCACCTCATCAATATGTCATAGGCCCACTCTGTAGACTTCTCATGCTGTTTGCACCTTCCCCACTTCATGACTGGGCCACTATTTTGCCTTTAGGCCTGGCTGACATCATGATTTATTTGACCTTTCTTTTGATTTGTCAGAAGGAAGGAAAAATGAGACGCACAACAAATACTGTCTGTGTAGCAGCTGTAAGGCCTGTATGGTACCATCAGAATTGATTTATGAATTGATAGCCAAAAGCAGGAGTGGGTACAAAACACAGAAGACATGAAAATATTCCATTCACATGTCATCTCTGTTTTAGATCCACTCCTGTTTTTTTTGGCAATAGAAACATAGAAACATAGAATGTGTCGGCAGATAAGAACCATTTGGCCCATCTAGTCTGCCCAATATACTGAATACTATGAATAGCTCCTGGCCCTATCTTATATAAAGGATGGTCTTATGCCTATCCCATGCATGCTTAAACTCCTTCACTGTATTTGCAACTACCACTTCTGCAGGAAGGCTATTACATGCATCCACTACTCTATCACTAAAGTAATACTTCCTTATATTACTTTTAAACCTTTGCCCCTCTAATTTAAAATGATTTCCTTTTGTAGCAGTTTTTCTTCTTTTAAATATTATCTTCTCTTTTACTGTGTTGATTCCCTTTATGTATTAAAAAGTTTCTATCATATCCCCTCTGTCTCGTCTTTCTTCCAAGCTATACATGTTAAGTTCCTTTAATCTTTCCTGGTAAGTTTTATCCTGCAATCCATGTACCAGTTTAGTAGCTCTTCTCTGAACTCTCTCCAAAGTATCAATATCATTCTGGAGATATGGTCTCCAGTACTGCGTACAATGCTCCAAATGAGGTCTCACTAGTGCCCTGTAGAGTGGCATGAGTACCTCCCTCTTTCTACTGGTATTACCTCTCCTTATACACCTAAGCATTCTGCTAGCATTTCCTTCTGCTCTATGACATTGTCTGCCTACCTTTAAGTCTTCTAAAATAATGACCCCTAAATCCCTTTCCTCAGATACTGAGGTTAGGACTGTATCACTGATTTTATATTCTGCTCTTGGGTTTTTACGCCCCAGGTGCATTATCTTGCACTTATCAACATAAAATTTTAGTTGCCAGATTTTTGACCATTCCTCTAGTTTTCCTAAATCCTTTTCCATTTGGTGTATCCCTTCAGGAACATTAACCATGTTACAAACTTTGTGTCATCAGCAAAAAGACACACCTTACCATCGAGGCCTTCTGCAATTTCGCTGATAAATATATTAAACAATATGGGTCCCAGAACAGATACCTGAGGTACCGCACTGGTAACAAGACCATGGTCTGAATATACTCCATTGACTACAACCCTCTGTTGTCTGTCCCTCAGCCACTGCCTAATCCATTCAACAATATGGGAGTCCAAGCCCAAAGACTTTAATTTATTGATAAGCCTTCTATGTGTGACAGTATTAAAAGCCTTACTAAAATCTAGATAAGCAATGTCTACTGCACCTCCGCCATCTATTAATTTAGTCACCCAATAAAAAAAATAATCAATAAGATTAGTTTGACATGATCTCCCTGAAGTAAACCCATGCTGTTTTTCATCTTTCAATCCATGGGATTTTAGATTTTCCACAATCCTCTCCTTAAGTGTGGTTTGCATATATTTCCCCACTATTGATGTCAGGCTTACTGGCCTATAGTTGCCCGATTCCTCCCTACTACCTTTCTTGTGAATGGGCACATTTGCTAATATCCAATCTTCTCGGACGACTCCTGTTACCAGTGATTGGTTAAATAAATCTGTTAATGGTTTTGCTAGTTCACCGCTAAGCTCTTTTAATAGCTTTGGGTGTATCCCATCAGGCCCCTGTGACTTATTTGTATTAATTTTAGACAGCTGACTTAAAACCTCTTCCTCTGTAAAGACACATGCATCAAAAGATTTATTAGTCTTCCTTCCTAACTGAGGTCCTTTTCCTTAATTTTCCTTTGTAAAAACAGAAGTATTCATTGAGGCAGTCAGCTAGTTCTTTATCTTCTTCCACATACCTTTCTTCTTTTGTTTTTAATTTGGTAATTCCTTGTTTTAGTTTCCTTTTTTCATTTATGTATCTGGAGAATGTCTTATAACCTTTTTTCACTGACTTAATTTCTCTTCTGCCTGTGCTTTAGAAGGTCTTATAACTTGCTTGGCCTCTCTCTGCCTAATCTTATAAATTTGCCTGTCATCCTCGTTTTTTTTTTTGTTTTGTTTTTGTTATAATTACTAAATGCTATCTTTTTGTTTTTAATGATTTTGGCCACTTCTGCTGAGTACCACAGTGCTCTTCCTTTTTTTGCTTTTACTGACAAGCCTAATGCAATTATCTGTTACCTTCATTAGTGCAACTTTTAAGTAGTCCCATTTCTCCTGGACTCCATTGAAACTGTTCCAATCTGATAGGGACTCGTATACGACGAATCTAATTTTAAAAAAGTCAGTTTTTCTAAAATCTAAAACTTTTGTTTTTGTGTGGTGTGACGCAGTCACTGTACTTATAGTAAACTACACTGACTGGTGAACACTAGATCCCAAACTTTCCCCTACAGTAATATCAGATACCAAATTCCCATGGCCTCCTTCCGGGTTTGCTCCTCAACTACTTGCTGTAGAGATAATCCCAGTAGGGAATTTAGAATATCTGTACTCCTTGCAGAACTAGCTATTTTGGTTTTCCAGTTTACATCAAGATTAAAGTCTCCAAAAATGATAACTTCCCCCTTCAATGTCATTATAGCTATTTCCTCAACTAGTAGATCATCTAAATCTTTGACTTGGCTAGGTGGTCTATATTTCACACCTACACAAGTTACCTTATAATTATCGAGGTGCAAGGTAACCAAAACTGACTCTAAATTGGTCTCGCTAACTTGTTTTAAATTAGATTTTATGCTATCTTTCACATACAGGGCCACCCCTCACCCTTTCTTGCCTTCTCTGTCTTTCCTATATATCTATACTGATGGATTATTAAGCAAATGTTAACTGAGTGAAGGCGTATGCTCCACACACAGGAACCTTTTTTTGTGTGTTACTGTTCTAACGGATTAGAGAAAGGGCAAATTTTTCAGTGAAGTCAACACGAAGTTACTTCTGACACCCTCTCCACTATGTCCGGGGGGGCTCTACTTGTATTCTGTAGACATCTATGTGGAATCAGCAGGCGACGGTGTAAAAGGAGTGCGCTTCTTCTTGATTCTAACATCGACCTGTAAGGATGAGTCCATACTTGAGTTATTTGGTCAGTTTTGGGGCCTTGACTTCCCAAATAAGTGAAGTGTGCAGTGTTTCTAAGAGTGACCCCTGTCATCTGCATGTCATACTGGCTCACAGTATTAATTCACTACCAAAGCAGACTCTCTATGCGTGTTACTACAAGGCACAGTGTTCTACACCACTATAAAGGCTCTCTATAGCCCCGATATAGCCGTTTTTAACTAAATTTGCTGCGAATATATTCGGATCAAAACAAATTTATCCCAAAAAATTAGGCAAAGCAAATTTTGGAAAAATTAGCTCATCTCTAATTCACATACTATAAAGGAATCCACTTGCACATACTCTTACAAACATTGAAAATGTGTTATATTTGCAATGAATAAAACGCCCTCTTTCTCATCCACTAATTAGTAGAATCATAATTTCTTATGATATTGAAGTAGCTGCAGAGCTGAACCGCCTCGCAGAATGCATCTCTGGAAGCACAAGACTTTTTATGGCTAAAAGGCATTTTTATATTATTTATATTTTTGCGCTTCATGTAGAGGTTCACATTATTGTACTTGAGTCTCCTGATGTATCATATGGAAAATTTGCTGAAGCAAAGAAAAATGATCACAAGGAAGCCCAGTGAAGAGCTAAGGATCCTTTTGAAAATGGATAATTTGTCTTAACATCAGTGATACACAGAGTAAAAAAAAAAGCACAAAACTGTTCGTTTTTTAAATGTATCTTTCAGCCTCAGGATCATACAAGCAAAATAATATTTTAGGCTTTCCTGCAAGGTCAAGATATGAATAGTTTTAATCATTTTTGCTTTGCCTTCTGCTGCCATGAATGAATGCATTTTCTATACAGTATTTGCAGTTCAGTGCTCAGAACAAGATAGGAAACTTTTCTTCCTGTGAAGCTTGAGACTTTACAGATGGTGTGAGTTCCAATATTTTTTTTTTAAATCATGTTTCTCAGCTGGGAAATAAATATCTTGTGAATATCAAGTATTTTGGTGGCTATAAGAACCAAGGCTATAATGAATTTACCTTGTTTAGTCATGTAGAACCAAATTCTAAAATACTGCAGGGAAGTTTAGCCAGAATGCTTATGGATATGTGTGTATTGCACAACCAGCTATTACTAATTTCTTACAATCTGTATTGTATGGTTTTGTTCCTATGCAAGTTATTTGTCAGATCAAACAGGGAATTGTGTCTTCAGTTTTGGGCATTTGTGTATAAGCTTATTGACTGTAGCAGATGCAGAGGACGCCATGCAAACCAATGAAGGTACTCTAGGTGGATTTCAAAACAGATGACATACAGATATAGCATAGTTAATAGTCATACTTAGTGAGTTATCACATCGCTGTTAACGTGTTATCACTGTGACTGCTGAATCTGTAAATTATAAACATTCTCTAAGGAATGTATATTACACCAACAGATTATCAGACAGATTTTCTGACCAATCATTGGTCAGATGGCCGTTTACACACAGATACTTTTTTACACACCTTAATTATTAGTCTGATTAGACACAAATTGGTCAGATAATCTGTTAGTGTAATATAGCCCTTAGGGATAAAAAAGACAGCCCAGGGCTCGAAAAAACATATCAATGGACAGTACCAAGATCTCTCTAATAATCTATTTACATCTAGAGGGTTTCAGCATTATCATAGATAGGGATTCTTTACTGTAAGAGCAGTGAGACTAAGGAACTCTCATACGGTATTGTGATAGTTGCCTTATCTAAAGCATTCAAGAGGGACTTTCTTGATGCCTTTCTTGAAAAATAAGAAGTATTGTATATATTTTATGTATTAAATTGCTTAAGATGGCACATTGTTTCAGGTATTTCTTTATATTTCCTTATTACAGAGATTAAGGAATTTTACTTCTCTAATATGAGGTAATTGGCCCTTGCCATATGTTTTTATTCCCTTTTCTGAATTAAAGGATCACCAGGATCACCCTATTAAACCAGGCAAACTGCCTGGTAGGGATTATAAATACAGGACAAAAAAAAACACAGCACTCCAGCTTCTCAAATCCGATCCGTGCTGGGTGAACCATAAACACAGATCTGATTCGAGAAGATGGAGTGTCGTGATTTTTTTCCCTGTATTTCTGCATCCTGGGATCCCCAGAGGCTAGGATCAGACACCACAGGCACCGCCACCGCCACCGAATGGACTTACTAAGACAACTCAAAAGGTAGTGCTGTCCTATTACAATTTGTATAGCCTGGTAGGGCTCACCATGCTGATTACAACAATACCCTTTCTTTTGTCTGTACGGTAAATAGCTACAGAGAAATCAGCATTTTATCCATATGCAAATGAGCAATTGGAGCACTTGAATCGTTTGAACACTGTCGTTTATTTTGGTGACTATAATAATCTCTAATGTCTAAGCCAACATGTTACTAAGGTCTATACATCTATAATGTATATTAGCTTTCTGAGTACAGTTGTGGCCAAAAGTTTTGAGAATTACACAAATATTAGTTTTCACAAAGTTTGCTGCTAAATTGCTTTTAGATCTTTGTTTCAGTTGTTTCTGTGATGTAGTGAAATATAATTACACGCACTTCATACGTTTCAAAGGATTTTATCGACAATTACAGGACATTTATGTAAAGAGTCAGTATTTGCAGTGTTGGCCCTTCTTTTTCAGGACCTCTGCAATTCGACTGGGCATGGTCTCAATCTACTTCTGGGCCAATTCCTGACTGATAGCAACCCATTCTTTCATAATCACTTCTTGGAGTTTGTCAGAATTAGTGGGTTTTTGTTTGTCCACCCGCATCTTTAGGATTGACCACAAGTTCTCAAATGGGATTAAGATCTGTGGAGTTTCCAGGCCATGAACCCAAAATGTCAACGTTTTGGTCCCCGAGCCACTTAGTTATCACTTTTGCCTTATGGCTCGGTGCTCCATCGTGCTGGAAAATGCATTGTTCTTCACCAAACTGTTGTTGGATTGTTAGAAGAAGTTTCTGTTGGAGGGTGTTTTGGTACCATTCTTTATTCATGGCTGTGTTTTTGGGCAAAATTGTAAGTGAGCCCACTCCCTTGGATGAGAAGCAACCCCACACATGAATGGTCTCAGGATGCTTTACTGTTGGAATGACACAAGACTGATGGTAGCGCTCACCTTTTCTTCTCTGGACAAGCCTTTTTCCTGGTGCCCCAAACAATCAGAAAGAGGCTTCATTAAAGAATATGACTTTGCCCCATCTCCTCAGCAGTCCATTCACTATATTTTCTGCAGAAAATCAATCTGTCCCTAATGTTTTTTTTTTTTTTTGGAGAGAAGTGGCTTCTTTGCTGCCCTTCTTGACACCAGGCCATCTTCCAAAAGTCTTCGCCTCACTGTGCGTGCAGATGCTCTCACACCTGCCTGCTGCCATTCCTTAGCAAGTTCTGCACTAGTGGCACTCCGATCCCGCAGCTGAATCCTGTTTAGGAGATAATCCTGGTGCTTGCTGGACTTTCTTGGACGCCCTGAAGCCTTCTTAACAAGAATTGAACCTCTTTCCTTGAAGTTCTTGATGATCCTATAAATTGTTGATTGAGGTGCAATCATAGTAGCCACAATATCCTTACCTGTGAAGCCATTTTTATGCAACACAATGATGGCTGCATGCGTTTCTTTGCAGGTCACCATGGTTAACAATGGAAGAACAATGATTTCAAGCATCACCCTCCTTTTAACAGGTCAAGTCTGCCATTTTAACCCAATCACCCTGACATAATGATGCTCGTCAACATTCTCACCTGAGTTAACAAGATGATTACTGAAATGATCTCAGCAGGTCCTTTAATGACAGCAATGAAATGCAGTGGAAAGGTTTTTGGGGGATTAAGTTAATTTTCATGGCAAAGAAGGACTATGCAATTCATCTGATCACTCTTCATAACATTCTGGAGTATATGCAAATTGCTATTATAAAAACTTAAGCAGCAACTTTATCAATTTCCAATATTTATGTAATTCTCAAAACTTTTGGCCACGACTGTAGATCTCAATGTGGTGAAGCTATAGTATATATTGTATATTATATTTACTTGATGCCCACAGCTTGATATCTAGTCCTGTCAATTAAGCGGAAGGAGGGAGTGTGCAGAGCACAGGGGGTGTTAGAAAGCAGTGATCAAATCATTCAGTTCCATCTCCTCTTGCTCCAATTGCTCATTTGCATTTGATTAAAGCACAGATTTCTCTGCAGCGGTTTATCATACAGACAAAAGAAAGACAATTTTTTATTCAGCATGATGAGCCTTACCAGGCAGTATTTCAGGTTTAACAGGGTTCATCCTTTTGACAGAGGCGCTTTAACACTGTATGGTTATTGGTTGACCTTGAAGGGCTGAATGTTTATTTATTTATTTTCAAATTATATTAGAATGAATTATTAGCCAAAGGTACTGTTAAAACCCTTTTAATTCGGCACCCATAGAACCTGCACATTCCTGGATTATTATGAGCCACAAACATTATTTATATTCAATGTGAATTACACAATATTGCAAATGTATGTTTTTACAATGTATTATTGATAATACTAATCTGTTCAAATTCAAGAGGTCCAGGACTTTCATTATTAAAGGGGTATTCCCATTACAGACAATGGGGGCAAATCACTAGTATATGCCCCCATTGTCTGATAGGTGTGGGTCCCACCTCTGAGACCCACACCTACAACAAGAACGGAGCTGGAAGAGGTTTCCTGGGGTCCAGCAACCACAAAGCACGGCTCCCAACTGCTCCCATACAAGTGAACAGGAGTGCACAGCACATGCGCGGCCCCCACTCCCATTCATTTCTATGAGGTCAACGGAAATAGCCGAGCCAGCTCTTGGCTATTTTCGGAGGCCCCATAGAAATGAACGAAGAATGGCTGTGCATGCGCAGTGCAAACCCCACTACTTTCCCTGCGCCGTTCTTCGTGTAGGTGCGGGTCCCAAAGGTGGGACCCACACCAATCAGACAATGGGAGCATATCCTAATGATATGCCCCCATTGTCCGTGATGGCAAAACCCCTTTAAGTGCAATAAGCTTTCCTGGTCACCCATGATCCAATGGTGTAGTATACTGAAGCCATCTCTTGGGACAACATCAATATCACTTCCCATTTGACAGTCGTACTGGTTGCCCATTCACTTCATCACTTCAAATCAATTTATTGCTCTCACTCACAATGCTCTATAATGATCAACGTCTCTAATCCTCCATCCTAATGTCCCAATCCTGTCTCCATGATTTCTCTCATGCTCCCCAAAACCTCTGGAATGAGCTATCCTGGAATTTCAGATTAACTCATGCAGCCTACATTGTCCTGTTAGCCAATATAGATGTTTCAAGAAAAAGTGAGATCTACTGGGACTTTTTCCTTAAGTAATTTATATACATTACATTCTGAAATGTAACAGTGGTGTGCAAAGTGTATCAGTCAATATGGCCATGCTTGTCATTTCCCATTGGATTCTATGAACTGAAGACTGCAGATTTCAAGTAGTTGAGCATTGTTTTCTTTCTTCAGTATCCCACTTAAAAAACAATTTTTATATAATAGGATATCATTACTAATGTTTAATCTGTTGTATCAGGATTCAGAATTCTACTTAAAGTAAACAGTGGAAAAAAAGTTTACCTGACCTGGGAATATTTAGATACATGAAAATGCTATATGAGGAAGATAAGGTCCATTAGGGACCTTCTGGGTAAACATAACGTTTGCATATTTGTTCTTGAATTTACTTCTGTCTTTGTTTCTCATTTGGGAATGATCAAGATGAGTCCTCATTAATTAATGCATTAGAGAACATCACATTACTTGGCTGCGGACATAAACATGAATGTTTTTGCATATTATGCAGCGCCAATTGCTTCTAATTTATAGCGAATAATAAAACTCTGATTGACAACAATTCATCTGAGTGTTCAGCTTCAATGCATATTGAAAACATTCCTTAAATGTGTGGCTAATGTTGAAACAAAGGTTTATGAAAGACACAATGGCAATTTGGAGGATTACTAGAAAAAAATGGGAACAAATATCTAAATGCATCCGATTAACAGGCCATTCCCAATTTCAATATCTATAGGACAGTAAGGTGGGGTCAGAGAAAGTAGGGCAATACATAACTGTAATGCCAGAGTTTGTGGCATTAGTCTCCATTCATAGAGACATTTAAATCTTCATAGGAGATGTATACATGAAAAGATAGTATTTGTTTATCCCTTTAGTAACCACCAATATGTCTTTTTACCATGGTCAATAAGAGGCTTTAGGTACGGGCGCTAGTGATGATCAAGCATGCTTGGCTGAACACCAGTTCGGCTCGAGCATCTCGAAGCTCAGCCAAGAAACGTGCAAGTAAGTACTGCCCTCACTGAAATGCCATAGCCATGTTGGCTGCTGGCATTACAGTGATTGCCTGGCCTAAACGCGTCATTGGGTGCTATATAGCACCCGATGATGCATGTTCGGCGCATTGTTAGTCAGGGAGAGATGTGCTAAAGAAGGGACAGACAGTGTAGGGAGTGATTTAAGAATATTTTTACCACCAAAACTTTTCAGAGACCCTAAAGTCCTTTTAAGGACTATTGTGTGTGGCAGCAGCGATCTATATTTTTAGCGCAACCTGCGCTAAATTGCTAAAACTTAAGAGACCAAAAAGTCCTTCTAAGGACTGTTGTGTGTGGCAGAAATATCTATTTTTAGCGCATCCTGCGCTAAATAGTGTATAATAGCTAGGCCGCTGCAGACAGTGACATTAGCTGCACCACACCTCCAGTGTAAAGTGTGTGCATCCCAAAAATATCTGTGACATCTAGTGTACTTTTTTTAAATAGACGGTGTCCGCTATGGACAGTAACATTAGCTACGCCACATCTCTGGTGTAAAGTGTGCACATCCAAAAAATATCTCTGACATCCAGTGTACTTTTTCAAAAGACGGTGTCTGCTTCTGACAGTGACCATAGCTGCGCAACATCTCCAGTGTAAAGTGTGTGCATTCAAAAATGTATCTGTGACATCCAGTGTACTTTTTAAATAGACGGTGTCCACTTCTGACAGTGACTAGTGTTGAGCGAGTATGCTCGGCCGAATACCTATTCAGTTCGATCATCGCTATGCTCGGCACATGACAACCGAGTACTGCATGTGCTCGAGGGCCATGCTTAGCAGCCGCACATTTTGCGGCTGCTAAGTAGCCAATAAACATGCAGGTAAGTACTGCCATCACTGTAATGCCAGTAGCTAGGTTGGCTACTGGCATTATAGTGATTGGCTGGCTGGAACGCGTCATCGGGTGCTATATAGCACCCGATGACGCGGGTTCAGCTCATTGTGAGTCAGGGAGAGCTGCTCTTAGGAAGGGAAAGATAGTGTAGGGAGTGTGATTGCAATATATTCAATAGAAAAACGCTTCAAAGACCCCAAAGTCCTTTTAAGAACTATTGTATGTGGTGGCAGGCTGGCAGCAATATAATATAGCCAGAATTTTTATTTATTTTTTCATACTTTTTTGATAGAGAGTGTCTGCAGTGACTTGTGACATCTGTGCTGCAATACCTTCTGTGTGTCAGGGCCAGAGATAGGAAAAATATAATTTAAAACAATTATATTTTTTCCATAATTAATCCACATTTTTCTTATAAACGGTCCCTTCAATGAATTGTCACATCTTTGCTGCAACAGCATCTGTGTGTCAGGGCCAGATATTGGGAAAAATATTAGCAAAAACTATAATATTTTTTCCATAATTTATCCACATTTTTATTATAGACAGTCCCTGTAGTAAATTGTCACATCTGTGCTGCAATACCTTCTGTGTGTCAGGGCCAGATATTGGGAAAAATATTACTGACAAATTTTCCTATAAACGGTCCCTGCAGTTAATTGTCACATCTGTGCTGCAATAACGTGTGTGTGTGTGTGTGTGTGTCAGGCCCAGATATTGGGAAAAATATTAGTGAAAACAATTATATTTTTTCCATAATTTATCCACATGTTGCCTATAAACAGTGTTTGTTGTGAATTGTCCCATCTGCGCTGCAAAAGCATGTGTGTTAGGGCAAGAGATAGTAAAAATATAAGTGAAATCTATTTTCCTTTTTCCATACTTTTACGTGCTTTTTCCATATACTTTGCTTGCTGTGAACTGTGACATCCGTGCCACATCTTGTGTGTCAAGCGTGCATATAACATTTAATATGAAGAAGGTGAGCATTAAGGGACGGGGAAGTGGTCGTGATGCTGATGAAACTGTGCCTGCTGTCAGAGCACAAGAAAAACAATCATTCAAGATACCTAGCTTCATGTCCAAGTTTGCAGGGCGGCGCAAGAGACAACTCTTGAAGTCACCCCAGTGCGAGCAGGTGGTCAGTTGGATTGCAGAAGATAGTGCTTACAGTCAGTTAAGCACCACCCTGTCTTCCACCAAGTCCAGTCTCAGTAGCCAGGAGTCTGGTCCACACAATACTCAACCTGGTCCTCCTTCCTTCCACCATTTACAGTGTGGCCAAACAAGTGATCCCACACTTGGATATTCCGAGGACCTCTTTGCATTGCCATTAATTGATTTGGCCCTCTTGCCAAGCACGCTTGAAGAGGGACATGAGATCTTGTGCTCTGATTCCCAACCTCTTGAGCATCAAAGTCCACTCCTGGTGGTGCCCTTCCATCAATTCCCTTAAGCTTCAGCTTTGCAACTATACTCCCCCCGGAACCCAAAGACTTTGGTTTCCTAGAAGCTGCTCGGTGGGTCATGTGAATAACGCTGCCGGATCGCCGGTCGGGATCATTTATGGTCAGAACTACAACGGTATCTGATCATCTTCGAACCTTCGACTTTAATTTTTGATTAATAAAAAACATTCTTGGAAAATGCTTTTGTTTTGGTTCATCTTGCTCCAGTCCAAGAATTTCACCTCTAGCGGCGCAATACGAATGCCCCCGGCCGTCCCTCTTAATCATGGCCCCAGTTCCGAAAACCAACAATATAGAACCGGAGTCCTATTCCATTATTCCTAGCTGAAGTATTCAGGCGACCCTGCCTGCTTTGAACACTGTACATTTTTTCAATGGTCAGCTAAGCAGCAGGTACTCTCCCATAATTCTTTAGAGGGTCAGCTCAGGAGCAGGCCCTCACCCCTAATGTTTCAGATCAGCGGACAACCTCTTTAAGAGATTTCATAATGATATAATTTATTTTCATATCATTTTACATATAATATATTATTTCAAGCAGATGCTATCTGTAAATTTGTTTGGCCTTAGACATCCACTGAAATGTCTTCTTGTGCTTAGTATACTGAATGCTAACAATTAATTCAGGTTACTGTCTGAACATTTCCAATAACTCACTGTTTCTTGCATTTAATGTGTGTATTCATTCACCCTCCAGGTTTCTGAAGATAAAGTAACAAAAATCTGTGGACTGACATAGAAGATAAATGTGTAAAATATCTTACAATATAATTGTGTATCAAGTACTATTTTCTGGCTTTTATTGCAACTTTAGAACTATGGTCTGAGCATAGGACTGCAATCTGTAACACTATTCAATTCTTATTTGTTTGTTTTTTTAAAACCTATTTGAGCTAGATTTATACTTCTTTAGTGTACTGTGATGTATGCTTATTTTATGCATTATTTAAAGTGGTTTTCAGAGATTAAAAAAAAAAATTAAAATCAATAAGTACCGTTATACATACATCCAGCTTCTTTTCCAGGACTGCCCCTATGGTTGCCTGACCATTGACACCGGTGTTTGGCTGCAGCACTCATAGGTATAAACCCATCAATCATAAGCCAATGTTATGGGAGTTGGGAAGTTGTTGGGGAGTGATCCCCCTTGAATACAGTGGACTTTAAATTGTGCCTTTATTTTTGTGCCTTTTTTTTTCTAATTGTCCATAGATCTGTCACTATTATAAGCTGCATTTAAAGGGTTCTAATAAAATGACAGCATACTTGTAATTCTTATAGGTAGAGACAGACACGGACAGTGAGCCCTGACCTAGAACTCTGCCCGCTTTACCTACCTACTTGCAGTACAAGCCCAAGATAGCAAGACAACAAATGGTCGACAGTCCCTATATTACTAAGGTGCAGATACACACAAACAAAAAGAAACAAAACAACAAAAATACAGAGTCATGCATAAATGGGTTAGAACCAGACAGGCTATGCAGTAACGAACAAGAGACAGATAGTGGACAAAAGACAAGCCAAGATCAGAATCAAATGGACTACACAGTTCCAAATAAGAGTTAGAGAGTGGTCAGAAGACAAGCTGAAGTCAGGCGAACAAGCAATCCAAAAAGCACAGGGACCAGGAACATGGCTAGTGAGTCAGAGTTTATCTGTGGCCCTGGTGTATGGCCAGGGAAGGGTTTAAATAGAGCATCGAGTTCCAGGATTAGAACCTGATGGGTCATAACTTGGCACCCCATTAGTGAGCCACTAGCACATAGAACTAGAGAAGGTGAGCAATCAGACCACTGCTAATCTCCTCCAACACACGCCTGCTGTGGGAAGAAACAGAACATTGCATTATATTGCCGCTGGAACCTGAACAGGTGAGTTTGTGACAATATTAACAGGCATTTCTGTGGAAGGAAAGACATTAAACGGGATGTAGAATTACAACAGTGTCCCTTCTTTTTTTATGCCAGAGGGGTCTTAGAAATAGGATCCCATAGATCATAAGGTTAGGGCATATCCTATACCAGTGATTTACAAGATAAAAATAACCATTTAAAAAGAGCAACAATTACAGGCGACACACCCATTTTACTGGTATGACTTATTTGTTGCTCTATTGAACTATATGGTTTTAGCTTGTCTATTCCTTTATACAATTTTTCAGATTTGGTTCTGAAGAGTTGTGCAGATTGTATATAATTTTGAAAAATATAGTATAACTTGCATTTTATTCATTTAAATCTCAGTACATTCTAAACTTAGATCACCATAACAATAATAAATCCCTCATTACAACATAACTTTTACTAAAATCACTAAAAGCGCAAAAAAATACAATAAATTATAAATTAGATAACATTTTTCACGTAGGAACACAGGAGACATTTAACTCATGGTAGTCAGTGCCATTGTACACAATCGTACAAGTTCCATCTTACTTACAACCAATAAACAAGATCACCCAATGGTTTCAGATGGTGCAGTAAGCTACCCATTGCACTGTTCCTGCCTATAGGCAGGGCAGCCGCCCCATCTTGTTAGTCAGGTATCTAATGCAAAGCATCAATCAGATACAAGGAAGGCTAGATAAAACAACCAAATTACAACTTTTCATTGAGGCCCAGCTTGCAAATCCACTGGGTTTTCTTTTGAATGATCCTTCTGTCCCAGTTGCCCCTTCTAGGAGAGGGATGAACCACCTCTATAACCTGAAATTTCAAACTCTTAGGGTAACCTATATAGAATTCTAAAACATGGCAAGCTATTGGGTTGTCCTGTTTATATAGTATATCTCCTAAGTGGTCCCCAATTCTATGCCTGATCTTTTGTTTTTTCCTCCTCACATAATTGCATGTACATAAATAAACCACCCCACTGGTCTTACACTTGGCAAAATCCCTTATCCTATATCTTCCAGTACCCATAGATATACTCATAGAGGTTTTGGCATGAAGAATATAAGGGCACCCATTACAACCACTAGTAGTGTTGAGCGAATTGAAGCATTCAAAGTGGAATTCAGTGCAAAGTTTAGAAAACTTTGATTCACTTCAAAGCCAAATCATTTTTTCCTAAAATGGCGGCTGCATGTGTTACAAAGCGAAAGTAATAACTCCAGGAAAGCAAGCTCACCAATAATGCAGTGCAACCAGTCAATCCACAGATAGCTATGCCCTGTGATTTCACAGCCCTGTAAATCTCTGATCACACGTGGTCTCTGCCATTTTCTTGTGAGCTGAGCATTGGTAGAGACATGATAAGCCTTGATGCACTAGGGACTGTCCTCTCCTGCTTAACAGAAACCAGAAGGATCCATTATGCAGCCCATAGACTTCTATTGTGATGGAATGCAAAACAGAATGCCTCGGAATGCATTCCGTTATGCATTCCAACATAGATTTATGTTATGGCCCGTTGTAATGGAATCCATCATGGAATTGTAATAAAAGCTAAATCCCGAGCTTGAACTTGTAAAACACAGGTTTGCTCATCCCTAGTGACGAGCAAACATATGTAGACGATGATGTAGCTGATCACATGTGGAGAGGGGGCATCATCATCAGGGGCCAAGGGTGGAAGTAGAGGACTATCTGAAGTCAAACACTAAAGCGGTACACTGTCTGCTACTCAGGAGACTACAGTACCACTGTGAAACATACTAGCAGTGCATGTGTTCATAAAACCAGTATCAGGCAGGCATTACAAAATGATGGAGGGAAAATGCCATACTTGGCAGTGTGGTAATTTTTAACCAAGTCACTGGGGGACATTAGCATGGAGGTATGCAGGATGTGTGGGTAGCAGGGGAGGTCAGGTGCTAATGTTGGCATGACGGCCCTGCATCAACACAAGCAGAGTCACCATAAAGTGGCATGGGAAAGCTGTGACACTCATTTAGTGTTACAGCCTGATGCAGCTGCTGCATCTCCCACCGGCTCATTGTCAAGCAGTCAGGGCTCGTCAATGTCAGCAGAAAGAAGCTGTCATTCCTTCCCATTGACTTCAATGTTATGTATTGTTCCTGATGCTCTTTCTCATACTAATCCTTTTCACTTGTTTCAACAGCAAATGGCCAGATGCATGCTTTCTTGTTTGACACATTGTCAGGATTCAATAGAGGGATAACAACTGGCTATCCACATTATTAGACCCTTGCTACTGGTAAAAAATGGCTGCATTTTCAGAATTTCTGAGAGGGATACAAAAATGGAGTACTATAGGGACATGCTGTGTAGTTGGTCGGTCGCTGCCTCTGAGCGTCTTCGCCCATCCTCAGGAAGGTCGAATTTGGGGGACCCTTCACACTCCACTGCCATGACTGGTTGGGGCAGAGAGGGTGCAGGAGCAGCACCAGCTCCATAAGCAGCAACTTAAGTCTGGAGTCTATGATGAGCAGTTTTTTTCAGCTACCTTCTGAAGAAACCACCAAGCAGCATCAGCAGTGGGAGATGCAGCAGAAACTCAACCAGCAGGTTGTGGCATATTTGGACTGCACCCCATCACCCATGATCCAAGATCCCCTGGACTACTGGGCATTAAACTTGAAGTGTGACAGCAACTGGCTGAGTTTGTCATGGCCATGCTTTCCTGCCTGGCCAGTAGTGTGGCATGAGAGAGGGTGTTCAGTTCAGCGGAGGTATAGTTACCCATAAGAGAACTTGCCTTTCCTCCCAAAATGTTGAAAGACTAACCCTTTTAAATTGATGAATCAGGCATGGATGAAAAAGGATTTCCAGGCACCGATGCCTGATGCAACAGAATAGATCATTTTGCCACTAATGATCATACTGTAGTGTGCAAGCACACTGGAATATTGTGCAAATTGGCCACTACTTCTGGCTACTTGAATATTGCTGCACTGCACAGTAGTCTTGAACCGGGTAGCAATACTTTTGCACCTGTATCGATACAATACCTGGATTTTGAAAAATTGGTTTGTGCCTCCCTCGACATGCACCGTGTTCTCATCAGCTGGCACAATGGAGAAGGAGGGTGTGATGTGACCGCCACTGCCACCAATGAAAACATTAAGGGGACAGGGCTGTGAAACTGCCGCTGGCCACCAATGAATATAATACTGAGAAGGGTGGGGGGCATGTGGCTACTGCACCACCAATGAATATAATTAACCCCTAAATAATTTATTGTGGGACCTAAGGGGTTAATTGACTGGGTTCCCTGTCATTGAGGCTGGGTGCCAGCTGTGTGATTCAGCCAACACTCGCCATGTACATTTTTATTTAGGTGTTCATTTTATTCATTAGTGACGCAGTGGCCACAGGCCCCCTCACCCTCCTCAGTATTACATTCATTGGTGGCACAGTGGCCCCAGGGCCCCCCATCCTAAGTATTTTCATTTGTGACAATAATGCGGATAATTACAGGACATGTTTTATTTCTTTGTAGAACAGGCATATGGAAACGGAATACCCACAGAGTAACTTTCGGTTTTTTGAGGACTCATTGGAATGCATAGTTCCAGAATGGAAAAAAACTAAAAATATATTTGTGTGCATGAGCCCTTAAAGATAGGTCATATTCTTACAGTAGCTCTTCATTTTATATACTGTATAAAAAAAAATAAGAAATTTGCTTAATAAAGCCATTGTCACTCTTGTCAGTCTTAAAGGCAATGCTCCCAATGGACAAGGAATATAAATTAGCGATCCTGAAAAAAACAAAAAAACTGTCTCTCTGTAAGTACACAGATGTTCCTAGTGAACAATGAAAATAAATGCCATTGGCACCTTCAAGCATGTGAGCGACAGGGTGCCAAGAGTCAAACCCCCACCAATCTAATACCTCTCCTAAGAATAGACAATCAATTGTAAGGTCCTGGGTAACCACTTCAAATAAAATTTAGGTTTTGCAACATCAGAAAATAACTTAATTCTAAACCACAAATCCATCTTTTTTTTTTGAAGGCATTGGACATTGTGTACACAACTATATTTTGGATTCATAAGTGTTAATACATGCAAATATGCCATAAATACCACTGTACACAAATATAGGGTATACATGGATTTATTTTTGTCAAGTATGGGTTTAAAAAGAATCAGCAATTCAGCATGTATCAACAGATGCTGCATAGTATACATAGTTGTGCACAAGAAGAACTAATTACTAATTTTAGTGCTTTTTGAGAAAATCTTGGTCTATGATATGGAGGCACAAATTGAACGACCAGAAGTAGACCTTTATGTAGATATGTGCAATTAGCTGTTACAGGCAAGTGTATATAAAACCTAGATTGCAGATAAAAAAGAAGAGCTAGACCTTCACTGTGTCTCACGGCCGATAATATTCAGTATAAGTTTTATCTGTGGCCATTTGTGCCAAACATCAGCTTACTATGTCATCCAAATAAACCATGTTCCGTCTTTTCCCATTAAATGAACTTATTCTCAGACTTAATTCAATATTTCAGTTCTTCTTACTGATTTACATTATTTATTTAACATCCAGTTGAATGGCCTACACTCAATATCCTATGGCCCAGCAACTTTTGTCTACATCATGCGCTTTCATTAATTTGCAAGAAATATCTACAGCACTCTTGTCAAGCACACTTCATTTTGTTAATTCTGTCAATCGGAGTCATCATTTTTTCTAGCCCTCTGTGTTAAACCTTATCCAACAGATCCAACTGAACTTCGGTTACAGCGAAATTGCTTATCGATCTTAGACCTTGAGATTTACAGCTCTTTCAGGTTCAACAACTAATTTTTGAATAACCTCCATTAATTTCTTGTCTCTTTACGCTACAATTGTGCTGGATAAAATATTAACAGTTATCTATTGTTTTATTATTTTAAAACCTCAAAGGAGAAATTATGCATTGTGCAGCAATATTTAACCTCAAGATAAATACTGGGTACATTGTTACAATGTCGCTATCTGAACCAGTAAATTAACCCCTTAAGTACTGGGTCTTTTTTTGTTTTTGTTTATGTATTTTCATTTTTTCCTCCTCTCCTATAGCCATATGAAGGCTCATTTTTTTAAAGAAAAGCTTTATTTTTTTAATGTCACCATTACATTTACCATTTCTTGTATTGGAAATCAGGAAAAAAAAAATTATAATTGTGGGGTTAAATAAATAAAAAAACACAATTCTGACAAGGTTTTTTGGGTGTTAATATTACAGTGTTTACTTTGTGCTAACAATGTCACAATGTCCTTATTCTGCAGCTCAATACTATTATGGAAATACAAAATTTGTAGGATTTTTTTTCTCTACTTTAAAAAAATAAAAACCTTTGAAATATTCACAAATTTCTTTGCATCTCTATTTTCTAATAACTTTTTTCTATATTTCCATCCACAGAGCTGTATGAGGGCTTGTTTTTTTGCGATACAAACCATAGCTTTTATTGGGACCATTTATGGGATGCATACAACTTTTTGATCAGATACCTGTTTATTGTTTATTTTGTATATATTTATATATGTAAAATTGGGAAATGGAGTGATTTAGATTTGTATTTTTCTTTTATAGAGCCGGTACATGCTGCTTATGGGGTGGGCTCAGCATAGCAGCCCACTCCATACATTCCCTCAGCCACTGTGACTTACAGGAATGTCACTGTACTTGATGGGGTTAATGTAATGATGAAAGGTGTGCAGACTATGAAAATTTTTGCCTGTTAAAAACCAATGATAAATACAGTATACCGTAAACAGACAATACATATTTTTTTTTTTTTTTTTTTACTAGGTTTAATAACGTTTTATAAAAGGTCACGCCTAATAACATATAACATATAACCCTTATTACATAGTAACATAGTATATAAGGTCAAAAAAAGACATTTGTCTCCAGTTCGGCCTGTTATCCTGCAAGTTGATCCAGAGGAAGGCAAAAAAAAATATAAAACACATTATATTTTATTTCAATAGTTCACCATAAAAAATATTCACTGTAATTTTGCACTGTAACAATCATATTATAACCTATAAAATAAGAACTTATGATTAAAAACAAACCGTATGGTGGATTTGCCAAATGCCAGAATAATGAGAGAGAGAGAATATTTTAAGGCACTTTTATTACTTTCTGCAAAGTCAAAAGTTTACATACATTTCATTAATATTTGGTACTTGGGTCAAACGTTTTGGATATCCTTCCATAAGCTTCTCACAATAGTTGGTCAGAATTTGGGCCCATTTCTCCTAACAAAACTGGTGTAACTGATCCATGTTTGTTGGTCGCCTTGCTCGCACCTGCCTTTTCAGTTTTGCCCATAAAATTTCAATAGGGTTGAGATCAGGTCTTTGTGATGGCCACTCCAAAACATTGACTTTGTTATCCTTAAGCCACTTTGTAACCAGTTTGGCAGTATGCTTCGGGTCATTGTCCATTTGGAAGACCCATTTCAGCCCAAACCTTAACTTCCTGATTGATGTATTGAAATGTTGCTTCAGTATTTCCACATGATGCCATCTATTTTTTGAGGTCCCTCCTGCAGCAAAACAACCCAACAAAATGATGCTGCCACCTCCGTGTTTCATAGTTGGAATGGTGTTCTTAGGTTTCCAGGCTTCTCCCCTTTTCCTCAAAGGTAACGATGGTCATTATGACCAAAAAGTTTAATTTTAGTTTTGTCAGACCATAGGACGTCTCCAAAAATGTTAGTCTTTGTTCCTATGCATTTGCAAGCATTAATCTGGATTTTTATGTTTCTTTTGGAGTAATGGCTTCTTCCTGGCAGAGTGTCCATTCAGCCCATGTTGATACAGTACTCGTTTCACTGTGGATATTGACACAATCTTATCAGCTTCCACCATCATCTTCACAAGGTCTTTTGATTTTGTTCTTGGGTTGATATGCACATGTCAGACCAAAACACGTTCATCTTTGGGACACAGAACCCATCTCCTTCCTGATCAGTATGATGGCTGGACATTCCCATCTTGTTTGTACTTGCATACAATTGTTTGTACAGATGAACGATGCACCTTCAGGTATCTTGAAATTGCACCCTATGTTGAGCCAGACATGTGCAAGTCTACAATTCTCTTCCTGATATCTTTGCTGATTCCTTTAGACTTTCCCATGATGCTACACAAAGAAGCAGTGTGTTTCAGGTGTGCATTTAAATACATCCACAAGTGTATCTCTAATTAACCCAGATGTTGCCAACAAATTTAACAGAAGCTTTCAAACACATGGCAACATCATATGGGCAGTACAGAATTATTAAAAGGCATAGCAATCGTAGTGTATGTAAACTTTTACATTGCAGAAAGTAATAGAAATGCCTTAGAACATTATCTTTCATTATTCTGGCATTTTATAATAATAAGTATGGTAATCTCCTAATTGACCATATATATATAAAATTATTATTTTTTTCTTAAATTGGTCAACATGTACCACAAAATGGTACCAATAAAATTTGCTGCCTGTCCTATCAAAAAGAAGCCCTCATTGTTGGCTGTGTCAGTGGAAAATACTAAAAAGATGATGGTTATTCCCATTTCTACCTACCAACACCAAGACTATAGACTATAGATTAATGTTAACATTATTTTTACCTTAGTAAAAATAAAAAGGCAAAAGAATAAAGAATATAATGGTGGCATAGCTTTAATTAGAATTTTTTTGTAATCTCTCCCCAAATAACTAATATAAGTTAATAAATGATATGTATCTCAAAACAGTACCATTTAAAATGTGTAAAATACTAGCCATCATCAAATGAAAAATGCAGAAAGCAGTGAATCTTGGAGTACAAGGATGACAAAAAAAGGCTGATCCTTAATGTAAAAATGCAACATTACAGATCCAGTCTGATAAATCAGCACTTGCAGGGTTTACCTCCTATTTTTAATCTACATACATGAAGTGTTAGAGTAAATATTGAAAATCCACAACCTTCTTCCTCGGGCAACAGGATTAAGCTAGAATCACACAATACCGAAGAATGCATTTCAGTGAATATAGATATTCTTTGTTCTTTGCCTTCTGTGACTTTAAGTTGGGTTTGAACTACTTTCAGCTGCAGTAAATGTAATATAAAATGAAGCAAGCACTATTTTTGGCTTAGCTGGTCTAACCTTGGGATTTTCCTATGCATACAATACATATATTTAGATTTTTTTTTTACTGTAGATAGTCCTCAGAGCACCAAAGTATGTCGACAAAACATTTCAGTTTTGCCCTTTTGCAGTTACACATTATTAGCTAATGTATCCACTGTTTAAAATAACTGTACAGCAGGAATTCTGATTTGAGATCACTATTTGTATTGGTTTATAAAAAGGAAAAAAAGGCATTTATTTATTTATTTGTGATGCTAGATAAAACACGAACATCTAAATTCATAGTGAGATCTCTGTAGAATATGATTGTTTAGTGTAATTTTTATTTGACGTTTTTGCATTGGTATGAAATATAGGGGCCATATGCTGACTGATAGAATGGAAAACATAATTTTTATTAGCACATATATTTAACACACAAGCACAGATTTACTGAGCCTGTGGATGGAGTTACCATGCAATGTGCAAAGTGAATGCATAGCACCTGCACTGAATCCTGACCCATTCATTTCAATGGGTCTGTGCATGTGCATTTTTTTTTTTCTCGGTTCTTCAGATACCATCCTCCAGTCAATGACAAATCCGGCGCCGGCGCCTGCGCACTCCATTACCCACTAGGGCAGAGGCAGCAGAGCGTTTAATCCACATGCGCCGGCCCGATATAGCCAGCGGAAGTAAACTGCCAAAATATCAGAATGTACGGGCCGGCGCATGCGCATTAAACGCTCTGCTGCCTCTGCCCTAGTGGGTAATGGAGTGCGCAGGCGCCGGATTTGTCATTGACTAGAGGATGGTATCTGAAGAACCGAGGGCGGGCCAGAGGGGTGAAAGGGGAGGGGTTTGATTTGAACAGCGCCGTGGAGCCTGGGCACCGGCCGCATAAACGCCGCCCCTGGGCACCTTCAGAACCTAATTAGCATATGGATTAAAAGCGTTTTTAAGAGAGAATAGGCGACGGACAGCAATATGAAAGGTAAGATTATAATATGGGGAATGTAATGGATATCATGATGTTTGTGGTGTATAATGGTCATTTTAGGTGAAAGACTCTCTTTAATCCACTTGCCGCGCAGCCCGGCTTCTCTTCTGTGCTGTGTACAGTCACTGTGGTGACGTCACTCCGGTCATCACATGGTCCATCACATGATCTTTTACCATGATGATGGATCATGTCACGGACCATGTGATAACCGGAGTGACATCACCACAGGTTCTTTTCCTGTACACAGGCCATGGAAAGGGCCAGAGGGCTGCAAATGTCAAAATGTGGTTAAGAGCATGGAAAGTGCTATGCAAACAAATGTGGATAGGGAAATGACTTTAAATAACATAAAATATGTAAAAATTTAAAATAATAATCTTCATCTAGGATGACCAGGTTCATATGGAGTAGGAGGTTGAGGAGGCGGTGGATGTGGCGGTGTAGGTGGAAGTAGCTGTGGAGGAGGAGGAGGTAGCCTACACTGCTATTTGGTTTAAAATTTATTTATTTATTTTTTTAAATTAGGGTACACCCCAAAACATTGGGAAATATAACCCTCTAGTCGTGATAAACACACGTTCAGACAATACACCGGCTGCAGGGCAGGGCAGGCCAGCACTTCCAAGGCGTAAAGGGCAAGCTCAGGCCATGTGCCCAATTTGGAGACCCAGAAGTTGCAGTGGTTGACCCCTGTCAGTTAGTTCATGTAGGCGTGTGCATACCTACTGCCCCACCATGTTGCACGTCCCCGTGATGTTCACGATCCAATTTGATTTCTGCTCTATCAACTTTCGATGTTATTTTATGCGACTACCATGGTGATTACGGGTGGCGGGGAATCAGGGTTCCAGGCCGGAGAGGGAGTGTGAGAAAAAGAGACCAAATTTAAGGGAGATAAATTTATAAAAAAATGTTGGTATCGAGAAGAAATGTGGGAAAAGCAATTGAGGCGCAAATGTGGGACAAATTACAGAAGCCCAAATGTGGGCCAAAAGAGTCAAGCGGAAATGTGGGACAAAGTATTGAAGCTTAAATGTGGTACAACTTGTTTAAGTTTAAGCATTGAATCAAAGGAGGTGGTGCGCATCAATTAAAGAAGCATTTCAGAAATTGTATTCCCTGTCACCTATGCAGAGCAGGGGTTTATTCACGTCTAAAATTGTATAATGTCAACCCAAGAATGTAACAGAAAAATTTCTGAAATTAATTAACCTGTCTACTTGATAGAGCAGGGATCTATGACAGAAAACAATTGTTTATTGTTGCCCGAAAATGTTAAATAAAAATTATTGAAATTTATTAAGCTGTTAACTAGTCAGAGGAGGGGTATATCACCAAATACACAAATGTTATTGTTTTTTTACCAGTCAAATAGGTTTAGCAGTGGTACATTGCACCAAAACATTGCTGAATTTTACCATAAAATGTAACTGCCATTTTATTTTTTTATCGGTCTACTAGGTATAGCAGTGGTACTTCACACCAAAAAATTGCTGAATTTCACAAGAAAATGTAACTGACATTCTTTTTTTTTTTTTTTTTTTTTTTTGTTAACCGGCCTACTAGGAATAGCAGTGGTACTATACACCCAAAAATTGGTGAATTTCACCCAAAAATGTTAATGACAATTTTTTATTAGTTTCTTTAACCGTCCTACTATACACCCAGAAATTGGTTAATTTCACCAGAAAATCTTAATGACAATTTTTATTTATTTTTTATCGGCTTACTAGGCATAGCAGTGGAACTATACATCCCAAAATTTATTAATTTACCAGAAAATGTTGATGACAATTATATTTTTTTAACCTGCATACTAGGTATAGCAGTGGTACAAACGGGATTCCAAAAAAGTTGGGACACTATACAAATCGTGAATAAAAACTGAATGCAATGATGTGGAGGTGCCAACTTCTAATATTTTATTCAGAATAGAACATAAATCACGGAACAAAAGTTTAAACTGAGAAAATTTACCATTTTAAGGGAAAAATATGTTGAATCAGAATTTCATAGGTGTCAACAAATCCCCAAAAAGTTGGGACAAGGCCATTTTCACCACTGTGTGGCATCTCCCCTTCTTCTTACAACACTCAACAGACGTCTGGGGACCGAGAAGACCAGTTTCTCAAGTTTAGAAATAGGAATGCTCTCCCATTCTTGTCTAATACAGGCCTCTAACTGTTCAATCGTCTTGGGCCTTCTTTGTTGCACCTTCCTCTTTATGATGCGCCAAATGTTCTCTATAGGTTAAAGATCTAGACTGCAGACTGGCCATTTCAGTACCCGGATTCTTCTCCTACGCAGCCATGATGTTGTGATTGATGCAGAATGTGGTCTGGCATTATCTTGTTGAAAAATGCAGGGTCTTCCCTGAAAGAGATGACGTCTGGATGGGAGCATATGTTGTTCTAGAACCTGAATATATTTTTCTGCATTGATGGTGCCTTTCCAGACATGCAAGCTGCCCATGCCACACGTACTCATGCAACCCCATACCATCAGAGATGCAGGCTTCTGAACTGAGCGTTAATTACAACTTGGGTTGTCCTTGTCCTTTTTGGTCCGGATGACATGGCGTCCCAGATTTCCAAAAAGAACTTTGAATCGAGACTCGTCTGACCACAGAACAGTCTTCCATTTTGCCACACTCCATTTTAAATGATCCATGGCCCAGTGAAAATGAATGAGCTTGTGGATCTTGCTTAGAAATGGCTTCTTCTTTGCACTGTAGAGTTTCAGCTGGCAACGGCGGATGGCGCGGTGGATTGTGTTCACTGACAATGGTTTCTGGAAGTATTCCTGAGCCCATTCTGTGATTTCCTTTACAGTAGCATTCATGTTTGTGGTGCAGTGTCATTTAAGGGCCCGGAGATCACGGGCATCCAGTATGGTTTTACGGCCTTGACCCTTTCGCACAGAGATTGTTCCAGATTCTCTGAATCTTCGGATGATGTGATGCACAGTTGATGATGATAGATGCAAAGTCTTTGCAATTTTTCACTGGGTAACACCTTTCTGATATTGCTCCACTATCTTTCTGCGCAACATTGTGGGAATTGGTGATCCTCTACCCATCTTGGCTTCTGAGAGACACTGCCACTCTGAGAAGCTCTTTTTATACCCAATCATGTTGACAAATGACCTAATTAGTGTTAATTGGTCTTCCAGCTCTTCGTTATGCTCAAATTTACTTTTTCCAACCTCTTATTGCTACTTGACCCAACTTTTTGGGGATTTGTTGACACCGTTAAAATTTAAATCAACGTATTTTTCCTTTAAAATGATACATTTACTCGGATTAAACGTTTGATCTGTCATCTACGTTGTATTACAAATAAAATATTGACATTTTCCATCTCCACATCATTGCATTCAGTTTTTAGTCACAATTTGTTTAGTGTCCCAACTTTTTTGGAATCCGGTTTGTACTATAAACCCAAAAATTGGTTAATTTCACCAGAAATGTTAATGACAATTTTATTTTATTTTTAACTGGCCTATTAGGTATAACAGTGTTACTATACACCCAAAAATTTGTTAATTTCACCAGAAAATGTTAATGACAATTTTATTTTATTTTTTAACCGGTCTACTAGGTATAGCAGTGGTACTATACACCCAAAAATTGGTTATATCACCATAAAATGTTAATGACATTTTATTTTATTTTTAACCCGCCTAAAAGGTATAGCAGTGGTACTATACACCCAAAAATTGGCTAATTTCACCAGAAAATCTTAATGACAATTTTTATTTTATTTTTTTAACCGGCATGCTAAGAATAGTAGTGGTACTATGCACCCAAAAATTTGGGAATTTCACCCGAAAATGTTAATGACAATTTTTAATTTGTTTTTTTAACCGGCCTACTAGGTATAGTAAAACAGGTATTCACATCTAATATTGTATAATGTCAACCCAAGAATGTAACAGAAAAATTACAGAAATTAATTAACCTGTCTACTTGGTAGAGCAGGGATCTATGACAGAAAACAATTGTTTATTGTCAACCGAAAATGTAAAATAAAAATTATTGAAATTTATTAAACTGTCAACTAGTCAGAGGAGGGGTATATTACACCCAAAATTTTGTGAATTTGACCATAAAATGTAACTGAAAATGTTGTTGTTTTCTTACCGGTCTACTAGGTATAGGAGTGGTACTTCACACCAAAAAATTGCTGAATTTCACAAGAAAATGTAACTGACATTCTTTTATTTTATTTTTTTGTTAACCGGCCTACTAGGTATAGCAGTGGTACTATACACCCAAACATTGGTGAATTTCACCCGAAAATGTTAATGACAATTTTTTATTTGTTTTTTTAACCGGCCTACTAGGTATAGCAGTGATACTATACACCCAAAAATTGGTTATATCACCAGAAAATGTTAATGACAATTTATTTTTATTTTTTTAACCCGCCTAAAAGGTATAGCAGTGGTACTATACACCCAAAAGTTTGTGAATTACACCCAAAAATGTTAATGACAATTTTTTATTTGTTTTTTTTACCGGCCTACTAGGTATAGCAGTGGTACTATACACCCAAAAATTGGTTAATTTCACCAGAAATTGTTAATGACAATTTTTTTTTACCAGCCTACTAAGCATAGCAATGGTACTATACACCCAAAAAATCGTTAATTTCATCAGAAATGTTGATGACAATTTTTTTTTTTTTTAAACCGGCCTACTAGGTATAGCAGTGGTACTATACACCCAAAAATTGGTTAATTTCACCAGAAAATGTTAATGACAATTTTTTATTAGTTTTTTTGACCGGCCTACTAGGTATAGCAGTGGTACTATACACCCAAAAATTGATTAATTTCAGCATAACATGTTAATGACAATTTTTTATTAGTTTTTTTAACCAGCCTACTAGGTATAGCAGTGGACCTATACACCCACAAATTGGTTAATTTCACCAGAAAATGTAAATGACAAAGTAGTGAAATGATATAAAATAAAACATGCACAAAAAAAAGAAAAGTGATTTATGAGGTGGAATTCCATATGGAGTAGGAGTTTGAGGAGGCGGTGGATGTAGCGGAGTACAGTAGGTGGAAGCGGCGGTGGAGGAGGACGAGATAGCCAACACAGGTTTTTGGTAAAAAAAAAAAAATTTAAATTAAGGTACACTCAAAAAGAGTGTGAAATATCCAAAATACAAACATGAGTAATTGCGCTGCAGTATAACAATGGCTGCTTAGTGCCGGATACATATCTATTCTGCACAAGGTACGGACAAGTCCTGAGGGATCCATGCCGGGTTCATTTTAATAAAAGTGAGCTTGCTCACATTGGCTGTGGACAGGCGGCTGCACTTGTCTGTAATAACGCCCTCTGCCGTGCTAAACACAAGTTCAGATAATTCACTGGCTGCAGGGCAGGCCAGCACCTCCAAGGCATAAAGGGCAAGCCCACGCCATGTGCCCAATTTGGAGACCCAGAAGTTGAAGGGGGCAGACCCGCCATTCAGTACATGTAGGCGTGTGCACACATACTGCTCCACCATGTTGGTGAAATGCTGCCTCCTGCTAAGACGTTCCATATCAGCTGGTGGTGCTGGTTGTTGTGGCATGCTGACAAAGCTTTTCCACATTTTGGCCATGCTAACCCTGCCTTCTGAGGTGCTGGCGGTGCCCCAGCTGTGTTAGCGACCTATTCCTCGTCCTCTGCCTTCACATTGTGCTTCCACTGTGCCCCCGCTGTCAGGTGGGAATGCCACCAGAAGCGCGTCTACCAGCGTGAGCTTGTACTCGCGCATCTTACGATCATGCTCCAGTGATGGAATTAAGAACGGTACGTTATTCTTGTAACGGGGATCCAGCAGCGTGGTCACCCAGTAATCAGCACAAGTTAGAATGTGGGCAACTCGGCGGTCGTTGCGTAGACACTGCAGCATGTAATCGCTCATGTGTGCCAGGCTGCCCAGAGGCAACGAAAAGCTGTCCTCTGTGGGAGGTGTATCGTTTGTGTCCTCTGTATCCCCCCATCCACGCACCAGTGATGGCCATTAGCTGGTTTGGTTGCCACCCTGCTGTGAACATGGTTCCTCCTACTCCATCTCCTCCTCCTCATCCTCCACCTCGTCATCCTCCAGAACTGTGCCCTGGCTGGACAATTGTGTACCTTGGGTTTTTGATTGCAGGAACCCACCCTCGGAGCCACTTGTGAATGACTGCCTGGAAACCCTACAAAATGAGCCCTCTTTCTCCTCCTCCTCCTGTGCCACATCCTCTTCCATCATCACCAGGAGCGTTTTTTCAAGGAGGCATAGAAGTGGGATAGTAACGCTGAGAACGGCGTTATCAGCACTGGACATGTTGGTGGAGTACTCGAAAGAGCGCAACAAGGAACACAGGTCTCGCATGGAGGCCCAGTGATTGGTGGTGAAGTAGTGCTGTTCCGCCGAGCGACTCACCCGTGCTTGCTGCAGCTGAAACTCCACTATCACCTGCTGCTGCTCGCACAGTCTGGCCAGTATGTGCAAGGTGGAGTTTCACCTTGTGGGCACGTCGTATATATGGCGGTGAGCGGGAAGGCCAAAGTTACGCTGGAACGCCAAAGCGCACTCAGATGGCTCGCACTTTATGCAGCAGCTCTGACATATCGGGGTAATATTTAAGAAATCTCTGCACCGCCAAATTCAGCACATGCACCAGGCAAGGGATGTGCGTCAAACCGGCTAGTGCCAGAGCCGCTACGAGATTTCGCCCATTATCGCACACCACCAGGCCGGGCTTGAGACTGACTGGCACAAACCACTCATCGGTCTGTTGTTCAAGGCCCGTCCACAGCTCCTGCGTTTTAAAACTGCCTGCTGTTGTTTACCTTTGGCTGTGCTGAAGTTGGTGGTGAAGGTGTTACGCTGACCGGATGAGGAGCTGGTAGAGGATGAAGAAGCAGAGTAGGAGGAGGAAGCAACAGGAGGCAAACTGAAGCGCCCTGCAATCCTCGGTGGTAAAAGGACATGAGCCAAACTGCTATCCGCCTCAGGCCCAGCCGCTACTGCATTTACCCAGTATGCTGTTATGGAGATATTTCATTCCTGACCGTGCTTACTGGTCCACGTATCCGTAGTGAGGTGCACCTTGCCACAGATAGCGTTGTGCAGTGCACACCTGATTTTGTCCCCTAATTGGTTGTGCAGGGAAGGGATGGCTCGCCTTGAAAAGTACTGGCGGCTGGGCAAAACATACTGTGGGACAGCCTCCACCATAAGGCCTTTAAAACGCTCCGTCTCCACCAGGCGGAATGGAAGCATTTCAAAAGCCAGTAATTTAGAAATGCTGGCATTCAGGGCTAGAGATCTCGGGTGGGTAGGGGGGTACTTCCTCTTCCTCTCCAGCGTTTGGGAGATGGAAAGCTGAATGCTTGCGTGGGACATTGTGGACATGCTTATTGACCCAGGTGTTGGTGTTGCTGGCAGCCCCTCTGTTTGTGGGGTTGGCAGTTGGCACTGTCACTCCAGAGGTGGATGAAGAGTCCAAGACTGCAGCAGAAGAGGAAGCAGGAGGAGCCAAAGACCTTTCTTGGTTTTTGAGGTGTCTACTCCACTGCAGCTCATGCTTTGCACTTAAATGCCTGGTCATGCAGGTTGTGCTCCGGTTGAGAACTTTTATGCCTCGCTTCAGGCTCTGATTGCACAGCGTGCAAACCACTCAAGTCTTGTCTTCAGCACATTGTCTGAAGAACTGCCACGCCAGGGAACTCCTTGGAGCTGGCTTTGGTGTGCTCGGTCCCTTGCTGTGGTGGGCAGAAGGAGGCATACTGTCTAGAGGATGGCCGCTCCGCTTTTGCGCCCTGCTGCCTCTTCTGCTGTGCTGGTGGCTCTGTGCAACCACCGCCTCTTCCAAACTACACACTTCTGCACACTTTCGAAAGCCCCAGCAATTTGCACCTGTGTTTCGTCATCATCCGAGATGTGCTTCGATGTACTCGATGGTCCTCCCATGTACTCATCTTGAAAAATAAGTGGTTGGGCATCGGTGCCCTCAATCTCTTCCTCTTCTGGGGCAGGGCTAGGTGGATGGCCCTGGTAAACCCTGCTAACAGAGTCATCAAAAAGCAGAAGAGACTGCTGCATGACTTGGGGCTCAGACTGCTTGGCTGATTTGCAAGGGGGTGAGGTGAAAGACTGATGGACATCGGCTGAAGGTGCCAACTGTAGTCTTTCAGCAGGAGACGAGGTGGGATACAAATTGAAGGAACAGGATCCACTGTCAGCAACCCAATCTACTATTGCCTGTACTTGTTCAGGCCTCACCATTCGTAGAGCCGCATTAGGCCCGACCAAATTCCGCTACAGGTATTGTCGCAGTATTTTGCACCTGAAAAGGGGTTTCACTTGTGCGTGTAGCTGTAAGAGGTGGACCCGAGGGAGTCCGTTAGGATACAGTGAACCACGCAAGAATGAATGCACGGACAGTTAGCTGTGTGAACCAAAATGATTTTACTGACTTTAGTAGAGAAAACTATATACAATATAATGTACACCGTGATCTAGCCGGACCACACGGAGTGAGGTATGTTCTGGTGTACTGAAGTGGTGATACAAACTCTCTGGGTTATTAGCAACCCAAGATTGTCCATAGTGGGACCCCAGCCGGGAATTCCCAAATTTAGGTACTGTACCTTTAAATATTCATACTTTGCCTAAATGCCACTAAATATGGCAGGATCTCCTAACCAAACACAGCGAACCGAAGCCACTAGGAATCAACACAAAATTTTGGGTCTGTGTACCTGGGATCTCGGCTGAGGGACACTGTGGCTCACAGAGGCCAAATACAGAAAAATCCCACACTATCCCTCCCCCAAATGCCGAGAATGCATACTCCCCCACCTCAGCTAGACTCTCTAGAACTTCCACGTGGCTATTTGTAACTCCAGAACCGGGATATGGATCCACTTGCTGTCACAATAAAGCTTTACTTGCTGCAGCGGTGTCAAAACTTGTCCTAACCCTGATTGCAGGGAGGGACCTGAGCTCAGGATTTAAGTCCCATTTAAAGTGCACACTAAACGAGTGTAAAATGCTTCCGGCTGATATCTCCAGTGCAGGCTTGAATGGCAGTTTGGTTTTCTTGATGATAATTCGCCGCTGGCCTCAGGGCAGGCAGGCCTCTGGTCTCCTCAGCTCCTGAATATAAATGAAGACTTCAGATCCTCTTTAACAGGCAGCAGATATTCACCACAGATCCTCTTTAGCAAACAGCAGATATTCACCAATCATCCTTTGCTTGCTGTGGATAAAGCCTTCAATATCTGGCTGATCACAGGACACCTCAGGTAAACAATTTAGCAGACACGTCTGAATCCGTTGCTCTGTAACTGCCGACTCTCTGTCCTCCTGCCACTTCCTTTCTCCAGCCCCTGTAGCTTTTCCCAGGAAGTTAGGACATGGCAACAAAATAACTATTTTTTACAGTCTATTTAAATAAGAAAGCCAATCAGGTGCAGCTATAAGATTACTTTTCTTTTTATATATTAATTGTCAACATCTCGCTCCTATTAGTTCTAAGGGGGCTGTCCGACTAAGGACCTCTAGTGGCCAGTCTCACAAACTGCATTTTATATCACTATAGCTTATTCAATGTAGTCACAGGTGTATCCAATTGGAGTATCATATGTTTCATCTTGGGGGCCCCAGACTGTGACCCCTTCACATAGCTGGCATAGATCGACCACGTCCTTTCCCTGCAACAGGAGCTCCACCAGCAGCTCCACGACCTGGGCCACGTCCCTTATTTGACGCTCTCCTCATATTTTTTTTAATTTAGGATCTTGCCCTAAATGGGTGTTTAATAGTAGAATAAAATGACAGTATGTAAAGGGTGTATCTCACACGGCCTGAACCAGACTAGGCCTCAATTAAATATTTCTTTGCTCAAAATGGCTGTATTTTAAATGGCTTTATTTCAAATGCCTGAATCAAACCCTTGTATGTAGATGGGGTATCTCACAGGGCCTGAAACAGTGAAGACCTAAATTTAATATTTCTTTGCCCAAAATGGATGTATTTCAAATGCCTGAATCAAACCCCTGTATGTAAAGGGGGTATCAGATCAGGAAAATACTTTTTTTTTTTTAAAGTGTGTTTTTAAAACCCCAGAATATGATGGGTTTATTTCTAGCTTAAATTGCACACTGACTAATCCAGATGTTGTAGATTGCCCAAAAAGTTTTCTTTTTTGGTAACAGAATATGAAAGCTGTATATATTAAACTTGAATTTAATACTTGCAGATCAGGAAAATACATTTTTGGGCAAAAATAGTGTGTTTTTCAAACCCCAGAAAATGATGGGTGTATTTCTAGCTTAAATTGCACACTGACTAATCCAGATGTTGTAGTTTGCGAGAAAAAAAATTGTGATTTGCAATGTCCCAAAAGCTCAGATGCAGTGCTGGTGCACTGAACTTGCATAAAATGGACGCCGCCGCCCACCTAACTAACAGAATTATAAAGGTTTGGTTTTTTTGGTCAATGGCCTCAGGGCAGGGTAAAATGATTGTGCCCTGCACCCACACAGCTATTTCTCTGTAGATCGCTGAGTTAGAATCTCTCCCTGAAATCACCAGTCCAGCAGCATCCTCTCCCTACACTTGTAATAGCAGAGTAATGTGCATCACTATGTGACTCCAGCTTATATAGAGCCTGGGTCACATGATGCTCTGGCCAATCACAGCCATGCCATTAGTAGGCATGGCTGTGATGGCTTCTAAGGTCAGACAGTTAACTGCTTGTTCAAAAAGCGCCAAGAAAGCGCCAAACCCGAACTTTTACTGAAATGTTTGGGTTCGGGTCTGGGGTCCAAAAATCCTGAAGTTTGGGTTTGCTCAACCCTAGTCTTAACCCTTTTCATATTTTATGACAGTTTTCAGACATTTGTTTGCTCAGACACAGAAGTAAATCTGGATTTATACAGTAATTATTGTTTTTTCCATATATTGACATCCATGTAAGCAGCATGAAAAATGTTTCACATGATTAATGGAACTGTCACTTCTGTGATGGTGGTACTGTTTTCAGTCATATCCCTATAGCCTGAACTTCCATATACATGTATGTGAGCCTAACCAAAGGGGAAAGATTTAGTCAACCTGAACGAGTATGTCTTTGGGGAGTCAGGAGTGATTGCATTTGTATGAAGTATTTGGCCAACAGCTATCAAAGGTCTTTAGCAGTGATGAGCGAAGTTATAAAAAATTCGATTTGTCTGGTTCACCAAATTTAATAAAGAAATTCAATTTGTTTTGAATTACTTCGTCATGAATCGCATTCCATTGTATGCTGCGGCGCAAAAATGCGGATCGTGCTGTCCTCGTCATTGATAAAATATTATAAAATACGCTGTTACATTCACAACTAGTGATGGACGAACATCGTCTGGGACGATTCGCGAACGCGCATTCGCGATCAAATGTTCGTGAACTGCGCGTTCGTGGCGGGTCCCTTTCACTTTAATCGCAGGTGAACCTGAAAAACCTTCAGGTTATATTTTCAGCCAGCAAACACTTACTAAAAGTACATAAATAGTCCCACAACATAGACAGTGATATACCAGAGGGGGATTATTGGCAAAAATTCCCACAAAATAAAAGTGTTTTAATCAGGGGCCATATTTCTGCATCCTAAAGGGAAACTCAAAAATGTGCCTGCTGGAGCCTAGAAAAATGTTATTTCCTATCTGTTTAATGTATATAAATGTGCAGCACTCCACATTTTTGTATCCTGCAGAGTCCATTAATAAAATGCATACGTTAACGTAATTTTTTTTCTACCAGGGTACTGTATGGTGAACGGACACCACTGTACGGCACCAGTTTGAGGCATCTGTTAACGTGTACATTTTTGGAATGCATTAAATGGATGGGAAAAATAGGATGTGAACCCAGCCCTAGTCTCAGAATAAGCATCAGTACATAGCGGAGCAGCGTGGCGGAGAGGGGAGGCCGCCATATACTGACAGAGCGCTACCTGGTCCTGGTGGTCAGGGATGAGGACTGTGTTTCCCAAGGATCATGTTCTACTGGGAAATACAGGGCACAGTATAATACACTAGAATCTATATAATATAAAGATATTAGCCCTAACCCCGAATGATAATACAATTAGGTGGTAATTTATTATATAGAAATACATCTATGTTATGCATATTTCTGACACAGATTGTGGCGCAAAGGTCCTTAGCACCACAATCTGCATATTTTTCCCGCTCATGCCAGGTCTAAAAAAGGATGGCGTGGGCAGGAAAAGGGATACAGTTATGGCCATCCAGTTATTGGATACCACCACCCTACATTGACCCGATAACACCTCCGTACTGTGACCAGATAACACTGCCATACTGTGACCGGATAAAAGGGTATAAGTGTCATGGAACCATGAACCAGATGTACAAGAGATAAGTGGAAAATAAGAAGGTTTTATTGAAAAGCAAGCCGTAAGCAAAAGTCCAAACGGATGGCTAAACCAAAGCAGGGTCTTGCGGAGACAGAGGTCAGGAACCAGAAGGGTAGTCAGACGAAGCCAGGATCAGGAACCAACGGGGTAGTCAGACGAAGCCAGGATCAGGAACCAACGGGGTAGTCAGACGAGGCCAGGATCAGGAACCAGAAGCAGCAGCAGTCTTAGAAGCATGTGAACACAGGAGGACCAAGCAAGGAACTGAAGCCACAGACCTCCTATATATGTGAGCTAGGCATCCAGCTCCTCCCAGTGGGAAGGAGAAGCCGCAGGGTGGGAGGCTACAAGAAACCCAGAAACCAAGATGGCCGCCAGCACATGTCAAACGAAGGAGAGTAGTAAGAAGGTAAGACCATGACAGTACCTTCCCCTCAAGGGCCCCTCCTCCGCGGAGTAAGGAACGGTTTCTGAGGGAAGCGTGCGTGGAAGGCTCGGAGCAAAGCAGGAGCATGGACATCTGCGGAGGGAACCCAGGAACGCTCCTCTGGACCATAACCACGCCAATGGACCAAAAACTGCAACCGACCGCGGACCAGGCGTGAGTCCAGGATATTGCTCACCTCATATTCCTCACGATTGCCCACTTGGACCGGACGGGGCCGAGGAACCGAGGAAGTGAAACGATTACACACCAATGGCTTCAACAGGGAGACATGAAACACGTTGGAGATCCGCATGCCAGGAGGAAGCGCAAGGGCATAGGCTACCGGGTTTACCCTGCGAAGCACTCGGAAGGGACCAACAAAACGAGGCGCCAGCTTGGGAGTGGGCACTCGAAGGTTGAGGTTGCGGGTGGACAACCATACACGGTCTCCGACCTGGTAGGAAGGAGCGGGCGCTCGTCTGCGATCAGCCTGGAGTCTCTGGCGCTGCGTAGAAACCTCAAGGGACCTCTGGATCTGTACCCAAGAAGCACGTAGGACGGAAAGGTGATCCTCCACAGCCGGAATATCCTGGGGAGAGAATACCTCCGGTAACACGGCAGGTTGGAACCCATAATTGGCCATGAAGGGAGACGTCCCAGAGGAAGAGTTCACTGCCGTGTTCCTGGCAAACTCAGCCCAAGGCAGGAGGTCAACCCAATTGTCTTGGTGATCGGAGACATAGCAACGAAGGAATTGCTCCAAGGCCTGATTGGATCGTTCTGCGGCCCCATTGGACTGAGGGTGGTAGGCCGAGGAGAAAGAGAGATGAATCCCCAACTGGGAGCAAAAGGCGCGCCAGAACCTGGACACAAACTGACTCCCCCGATCCGACACAATCTCCTTGGGCAAACCGTGCAACCGGAAGACCTCCCTGGCGAAAATCGTGGCCAACTCTTGTGCAGAGGGTAACTTCTTGAGAGGAACACAGTGGCACATTTTGGAAAACCGATCCACAATCATGAGAATGACCGTATGGCCTCGGGATGCAGGGAGGTCCACAATGAAATCCATCCCCAGGTGTGACCATGGGCACTCCCCGGTGGCTATGGGTTGCAAAAGGCCCAACGGAAGGTGCCGAGGGGACTTACTCTGGGCACAAACGGAGCATGCCGCTACATATGCGGCGATGTCGGAACGTAGAGAAGGCCACCAGAACAGACGTGAAACAGCCCAGGACAGCTGATTCTTTCCAGGATGCCCCGCGGCCTTGGAGTTATGGTAGGTTCGCAACAACCGAATGCGCAACTACTCAGGCACAAAACACCTGCCGTTGGGTCTCCCAGAGGGAGCACCAGATTGAGCCGCCAAAATCTGCTCACCCAGGGGAGAGGTCAGGCTGGTGCGAATGGCGGCCAGGATCTGATTCGGAGGTATGACCGAAGTCGGAATCGACTCCTCCCCGGACAGCTCGGAGTACTGCCGTGATAAGGCATCCGCTCTGATGTTCTTGGAACCGGGTAGGTAGGAGACCACGTAATTAAAACGTGACAAGAACAGAGCCCATCTGGCCTGACGTGGTGTCAATCTCTTGGCCTCAGAAAGGTAGGTCAGATTCTTGTGGTCCGTCAGGATGAGAACCGGAACCACCGAACCCTCGAGCAAGTGCCTCCATTCTTTAAGGGCCTGCACGATGGCCAATAACTCCCTGTCACCAATCTGATAGTTGCACTCCGCGGAAGACAGTTTCCGGGAGTAAAACCCACAAGGAAGCAGAGGACCCTCTGGTGTTCTACGCTGAGACAGGAGGGCGCCTACTCCCGTCTCAGACGCGTCCACCTCGAGGACAAAGGGCAACCCAGGGTTGGGATGCGACAGAATCGGAGCCGACACAAAGGCGGACTTTAGAGCCTCAAAAGCTCGGATGGCCTCGAGCGGCCAGACCTGGAAATTACTGCCCTTCCTGGTCAGATCCGTGAGCGGCTTGGCTAGCATAGAAAAGTCCCTGATGAACTTCCGATAATAATTGGCGAAGCCCAAAAAGCGCTGCAGGGCACGGAGACCACTGGGCTGGGGCCACTGTAAGACAGCCGAAACCTTCTCAGGATCCATGGAGAACCCCTCAGCGGAAATGATGTAACCTAAGAAGGTTACCTGGGATCGGTGAAATTCGCATTTCTCAAGCTTACCGAACAGCCTGTTCTCTCGTAACCGTTGCAACACTCGTCTGACATCCATAATGTGGGCCTCCATGGATTCAGAATATACCAAGATGTCATCCAAATAGACCACCACACACTGCTGCAACAGGTCACGGAAAACATCGTTGATGAATTCCTGGAAGACTGCGGGCGCATTGCACAACCCAAAGGGCATAACCAAGGATTCATAATGACCGGTCCTGGTGTTAAACGCGGTCTTCCACTCATCGCCCGCCTTGATCCTTACCAGGTTATATGCCGCCCTCAGGTCGAGTTTGGTAAAGACCGTGGCCCCTTTGAGGCGATCGAACAGCTCGGAAATCAAGGGTATCGGGTAAGCGTTCTTGATCGTGATGCGATTGAGACCCCTGTAATCGATGCAAGGCCTCAACTCACCGCCCTTCTTTTTCACAAAGAAAAATCCAGCGCCTACCGGGGACGAGGATTTGCGAATGTGTCCGCGTGAAAGCGCCTCCCTCACGTACTCTTCCATGGCCTCATTCTCCGCTACCGACAGTGGATAGACTTTGCCACGAGGAGGAACGGCACCAGATTGTAACTCTATGGCACAATCGTATGGGCGGTGCGGAGGTAGGGCAACCGCGCGCACCTTATCGAATACATCCCGGTACTCTTCGTATTCAGGAGGCAACAGAGAGTCCGAGGAAGTACACAGCAACTTGACAGGCCCATGGATGCAACTAGCCCCACACTGCGGTGACCACGAGAGGATCTCGGCCGATCTCCAATCGAAAGTCGGATTATGCTTCTGGAGCCAGGGGTACCCCAAGACCACCGAGTAGTGTGGAGACGAAATCACCTGGAAACAGACCGACTCTCTGTGAACGGCACCAATGGCTATCCCCACTGGAAGGGTCTCATGAGTCACGTGTGGCGGCAGAAGGGGTCTGCCGTCTATCGCCTCAAGAGCCAGTGGGGAACCTCGAGGCTGCAGAGGAATGGAATTGGCGGCAGCGAACACACTATCAATGAACAAACCACCAGCACCAGAGTCCACCAACGCCTGGGTCGTCACCGAGCCCCCGACCCAGGAGAGGACAACAGTGATCAGTGGTTTGTCAACACGGGAAACCGGGGACGAGGAGACTCCACCCAAGATCTGCCCCCGACAGGATCTCAGGTGCGAGCGTTTCCCGGACGGTTCGGACATGCCAACCGAAAATGCCCACCGAGACCACAGTACATGCATCGGCCCTCGCGTCTCCAGAGTACCCTCTCCCCCTCGGACAGGCGAGCAAACCCCAGCTGCATGGGTTCACCCCCAGACAAGTCATCCCCAGGAGGCGTGGGAGGAGAGGGAGGCACGGGTGGGACAGCAAACGTAGGCGCCAATCTGTTAGAAGACCTCCGCAGGCTCTCCTTAAAGGAAGGTCTCTCCCTGAGTCTGGTGTCAATCAAAATCAGGAAAGAAATAAGAGACTCGAGCTCCACTGGTAGGTCCTTAGCTGCAACCTCATCCTTCAAGGCATCCGAAAGACCATGAGAGAAAGCAGCGACCAGAGCCTCATTATTCCAGCCCACCTCTGCTGCCAGGGTACGAAACTCAATGGCGTATTCAGCTACGGATCGTGAACCCTGTCTGATGGACATAAGGAGCTTCGCAGCAGAGGCAGCACGAGCCGGCACATCGAATACCTTCCGAAGAGAAGCAACAAAACCGGAAAACTCGGCAACCACCGGATTGTTGTTCTCCCATAAAGGGCTGGCCCAGGCCAAGGCCTTGTCCGAGAGCAGCGAGATCAAGAAGCCCACCTTTGATCTCTCAGTAGGAAAGGCATGTGGCAGCAACTCGAAATAAATGCCCACCTGGTTAAGGAAACCTCGGCATTGAGTTGGCTCTCCCCCAAAGCGCTGTGGAAGGGGGGCAGAACCGGTCATACCCCGAGACACCGCAGGCGCAGCAACAGGTGTCGGGGTAGACTCTGGCGCAACAACCGGAGCGGCAGTAGGAACGGGCCCAGGAGCGACAACCGACCCATCGGCAACGGAAGCGAAATGAGCCGTGCGTTCAAGCAGGGTTTGCAACGCCACAGCGAACCGACCCAACAGGTGATCCTGCTGATCAAGTCTGGCAACCAGCGTAGGTAGCGAGGATGGCCCTGTACCGTCAGAATTCATGGCTTGGTCTTAATGTCATGGAACCATGAACCAGACGTACAACAAGAGATAAGTGGAAAATAAGAAGGTTTTATTGAAAAGCAAGCCGTAAGCAAAAGTCCAAACGGATGGCTAAACCGAAGCAGGGTCTTGCGGAGACAGAGGTCAGGAACCAGAAGGGTAGTCAGACGAAGCCAGGATCAGGAACCAACGGGGTAGTCAGACGAAGCCAGGATCAGGAACCAACGGGGTAGTCAGACGAGGCCAGGATCAGGAACCAGAAGCAGCAGCAGTCTTAGTGTGAACACAGGAGGACCAAGCAAGGAACTGAAGCCACAGACCTCCTATATATGTGAGCTAGGCATCCAGCTCCTCCCAGTGGGAAGGAGAAGCCGCAGGGTGGGAGGCTACAAGAAACCCAGAAACCAAGATGGCCGCCAGCACATGTCAAACGAAGGAGAGTAGTAAGAAGGTAAGACCATGACAATAAGAGGGCACAGTACAGGAAATGACTAGGGGCACTGCACAGGGTGTAATAAGAGAGCACAATGCAGGGTGTAAGGGGGCACAGTACAGGGTGGGGGGCACAGTCACATGACCCTGTGACATTAGAAGGTCCTTAGGGTAAATGCGGTTGATATGCTACCATAGTGAAAGGCAGAAGAGTGAGACAGGGGTGTGATTATGTGGCTAGAGCTGAAAAATTTAACTGTCGGCCAGTACAGGCCCCAAAAATTAGGCAATAAGTATTCACCTGACAGCAAAGAACTTTGAAGTCTGTGGCTGGAGGTACATTAGGCGGTCACAGGATAAAAATGCAACTGTCGGCTAGTACAGGCCCCAAATATTAGCCAATAGGCATTCACCTGACAGCAAAGAACTTTGGATTCTGTGCCTGGAGGTACATTAGGCGGTCACAGGATAAATATGTAACTGTCGGCCAGTACAGGCCCCAAAAATTTTCAAATAGGCATTCAACTGACAACAAAGAACTTTGGATTCTGTGGCTGTAGGTACATTAGCGTTCACAGTATAAAAATGTAACTGTTGGCCAGTACAGGCCCCAAAAATTAGTCAATAGGAATTCAACTGACAGCAAAAAACTTTGGATTCTGTGGCTGGCCTTTTATGCTGCTATATATACATAAGGCAAGGACCATTCTTTGTTCTGGGTGGTGGCAGATATGTGTGGGCTGGCATGAGGAAATTCAATTGCACGTGGTCATCAAAGGTGTTGAATTCCTCTGAGATCCATACCTCATTAATTTTTTTTAAATGTGAGGTAGTCCACACTGTCGTGAGCTGGTCGAGTGCGCTTATTGGTCAAGATCCTTCCTGCGGCACTGAACGTCCTTTCAGACAGGACACTTGACGATGAGCAAGCCAAGATTTCCATGGCAAATTGTGCCAGCTCTGGCAACAGGTCAAGCCTGCACACCCAGTACTCAAGAGGTTCCTCGCTTCTCAGAGCGTCTACATTGGTCGTTAACCCAATATAGTCGGACACCTGTCAGTTTATGCGAATACCTGAGGCTGTATCCGGAGGGCGGCTGTTGATGGGTCGATTGCAAGAATGATCTCATATCCACAATGACCAACACATCTTCAAACCGCCCTCTTTTTTCAGTAGGATTGTTACCCGCACCTTTTTCGCTAGGGGTAGAAATTTCTCTGCCAGTGCCTGCAACAGCAGAATGCAGCATCTCTCGCAGCAAGGGCTGGAAATGCTGCATTCTGACAGCCCTCTGTGATGCTGGTAACATGTCTGCCATTTTGTGTTTGTACCGGGGGTACGTTAACACCCAGTACAGGTCCTTGACCTTTATGCTTTTTATATGGGGGTCCCTCTTCAAACACTGGAGCATGAAGGCCCCCATTTGCACTAAATTGGAAGCGGTGGAGCACTCTGGCTCCTGCTCATCGCCAAGGAGAATGTAATCCTCGGTCTCATCCCCCCAGCCACGGACAACACCAGGGATACCCAAAAAGTTTAAAGCCTGCTCTTCTTGCTCCTTCTCCTTCTTTACCCAGCCACAATCCTCCTCTGACTCCTCTTCAGACTCCTGTTGAGTTGTCTCAGATAGAGTAGCCCCCCCCCCCCCCGGGAATTCATTCAGCATTGCCATGTCCTCATCTTCCAGCTCCTGCTCCTCTATGGCTTTATCAATGACACGGCGCAATGCATGCTCCAGAAAGAAGGCATAAGGTACAATGTCACTGATGGCGCCCTGGCTGAAATCTTGTGAACGGCACTGGATTTCTGAAGAACCTAGGGCGGGCCAGAGGGGTGAAAGGGGAAGGGTTTCATATGGAAAGTGACGAGGGGCCTGGGCACCAGCCACATGGACGCTGCCCAAGGGCACCTTCAGAACCTAATTAACATATTGAATAAAAGTGTTTTTTTTTTGCGAAAATAAGCGACGGACAGCTATTATTATTAGTAAGTAGTATTCCAATATCGGGACTATAATGCAGATCATAGTGCTAGTGTTCTATAATGGTCAGTTTAGGTGAAAGACTCCCTTTAAAGATCCAGTATTCTTATGTTTTCTACAATACATTGCAATAATCATTTATATGCAGTGTATCGATCCTGTCTGCTTTATACTGACACTATGCCTACCAAACCTGGCCTCTGGCAGCATCTTATAGGCTTCTATACATGCCAGACCCGGAGACCTTTGTAAGGCCTCCAGCTGCCATTGTGAACATTGGGGCCCAATGAGGGAGAGAGAAATTGTTCCCTCTATAGACCCCTTAGATGCCACAGGTGCTACCAACCGCAGCATGAAAGGGGTTAAACACCTGGGAATGGTGCCAGCACTAATCTCAGCTGTGGGATAAGTGTGTCACTTGTATTTTATACCTGACACCTGATAGTGGTAGTGGCTCAGTTCCTTAGCCGCTATCATAACCATGCTATAGATATATGGCATAGTGCTTTAATGTACTGCTTGCCAAACCATATATGCATGGCATGGGGTGGAAAGTCATTAAAGGGGTTGTCCCATGACAACTTCTCTTATCCACACTACAGGGTGTGGTCTGACCTCTGGGGTCCCCAACAATCTATAGAATGGGCCCCTGTTTCCCATTTGAATGGTGCAGCATACACACATGCATGTCCTCTGCTCCATTCAACTTAATTGCAGGGACTATCTCAGGCAGCCTAATAGAGTGGATTGGAGGAACACGGGACCACATTCCAGTGATTGGCAGGGAACCTAGCAGTCAGACCTCTGCTGATTAGATACCTATCTTCTATCCTGTGAATAAGAGTATGTTGTTGCAATGGGACAACCCCTTCAACGTTTTCCAGGACCTAAATTTCAGCTATTTCAAAGGTCTCATGTTTATGAAAAGTCAAACAACTTTTTGAACATCATTTTCCGAGTATAGTTTATTTGGAATATATTTTGGTATGCTTGTCTCTATCCATCTGTCACAATGTATTACTCTTTGCCAATTACACACAAAAAATACAAGGTCTCCAGCTACCTAATGGTTTTCAAACTCCTCTCTCTAGTACCTCACTTGAGACAGCTAAGGCCACTCAAGCTTTGAGTATTTTTGACCAGTTTCTTTTTTTTGTATATTCTTTATTTATGAAGATTTTTTCATACATAGACAAAAGAACATGGCATACTTTTAAGGCAGGATTATTTAAAGCATGAGATTAAATCCCAAGCTACCTGGGTGGACAATCCACACACAAGTAGGCCCGGAGAGACAACTAATCAGATGCATAAGACATTACAATCAAAGTAGGCATGCAATCAGAGCTAAGCTTCATGTCAGTTTAGAGAATAGTGCACGAAAACCAAAAATCTGGTCGTTAGGACGATGTTACATAAGTGCACACCTGCCTAGTTCCTGGAATTGAATATCTCCATCAATACATTAACAAATAACAAGAACAAGGAAACAAATAGCCGGATGGATCCAGAAGGGTATTTGATTATCTGGTAGCAAAATTGTAGTGTAGACATCTAAGTGAATGAGGTGTGTATGTAGCCTATTACAAGTCTGGGTAACATTGAGAAAATCCTAAACGATCTGGTAAATGGGTTAGTCTTATGATATGTGATATGTGAGAGAAGGAGGGGGAAGTATTAGCTAGGTGAGGTCTAAGAATGATCAGACAGGAGACCACCTGGGTAGTGAAAGTTAGATATACTCTGAAAGCTGGGTATAATGAACTTAAGTACTCAGGTATTCATTGTGGAAGTTCAACCATGGTTGCCATATTTTTAGAAATGCATATCTATTGCCCTTTTCCCAACTCACCATTTCCTCCATGAGGCACATCTGGTGGGTTTTCTCCACCCATTCCTTCAAGGAGGGAGGTTCCAAGCTTCTCCACCTGGAGGGGATAATATATTTAGCCGCAGCTATCATGTGTGTGGCTAGGCTGTTATAGGAGGGTCGGAATCCACCCTGGGGTAGTCATACCAGAACAAGCGCTGGGGTTAGTGAAATCTTGGACCCGCATACTCTACTAATAATTTGTCCTATTTCAGACCAAAAGTCTGAGATTTTTCTACAATACCACCAAATGTGGGATATGGAACCTCCTTCCTCTTGGCATCTCCAGCACTTGTCTGAAGGGGAGAGGTGCGCTCTATGGAGGAAGTCAGGAGTCTTGTACCACCTCGATAAAATTTTGAAGGAGTTCTCTTGTATGCGAACACATCTCGAAAAACCATGTGAGTTTTCCAAAATCACCCTAGCGTCTTCATCTGAGAGGGAAATCTGGAGTTCTCTTTCCCATGCCCTTAAATAAAAAGGCCTCCCTAATGAAGAATCTAGAATCGGTTGAGAGTATATCTTTGAAAGAGTTTTAGGGGGGGGAAGTTGGTAACAGAGTGTATTTTTCAAGCCAAGTGGGGTCGTTAAGCGACTTTTTGCACAATTTCTTGTATTTTTTGCAGCATAATTTGAGGTCTAATTCTACTAGTCTAGACCATAAATTCTTGGGCACTAGGGTCTGGGCCTTGGTTAGAAATTCCGGGAGAGCATTGGTCCCAGTCAGATCAGAGATCTCGAGTCCATCTAAAGGTAACCAAGCTCTATGGAATTCCCCATTATCCTTATTGAGGAAGAACGGAAGGGCGGAAAGGGGAGCTATAGGTGAAAGTCTATTAGTAGACATTGATAGGGCCTTGGTCTTACCACATACCTGGAGCATGCAACGAGTTAGGGCACTAAGGGAGGTTTTGTCTTTTTTAGCCGGAGCATGAACCCAAAGTCGGTGCAAGGCCTTGTCTCCTAAAAGAGCTTTCTCAAGATCCACATGTAGGGCTTTGTTATGTGGCCTAGCCAACTCGACCCACCTTTCCAACTGAATAGCGTGAAGGTATGTTTTTAAGTCAGGGAGGGATAATCCACCTTTGTGGTGTTTCCTAATGAGGAGAGAGTAGGCCAACCGAGGTTTTTTGTTGGACCATAGGAACTTACTAAATAAGGCCCGGAATTCAGAGATGAATTTATTTGACAGCGGTATAGGTAGACACCTCAAGGTATAGAGAATCTGTGGTAGGGCATATGTGGACAACAGATTTTTCTTACCCAACCATGAAAGGAAGGGAAGTTTAATGGAGGTAGGATTTAATTTAGCTAAATAAAGGGACGTAGTTGAGTCTAAACAAATGGGAGGGGTTTGCTGGAATCATGATCCCCAGATGTTTGATACCCTCTTTTGGCCATTGGAAGGGGGTACTTCTTTTGATCTCTGAGATGTGTTTTTGCGGGGCTGTAATGTTTAGTATTTCAGATTTATCGTGGTGACCTTAAAATTGGAAATTTCTCCAAAGTCTGAGAATATCTTAATCACCTCAGGGATTGCAATCTTAGGATTTGTTATAAAGAGAAGCAGGTTATCCGCAAAGGGCGCTAATGAGTGAGTTCTACCTCCCACCTGCAACCCTTTATGGATTCTGAAGTCCTTAATTTGCACAGTAGCAGTTTCAAGGACAAGATAAATAAAGCTGGAGAGAGAGGGCAGCCTTGCCTCGTGCCATTGGAGATTTGAAAAGGAGGGGAAAGAGAGCCATTGACAAGTACTCTTGCTGAGGGGTGCGAGTATAACGAGAAAATGGCTGATATAAACGAGGCCGGAAAATCAAAATGACGTAGCGCCTTTTCCATGAAAGCCCAATTGACCCTGTCAAATGCTTTTTCAGCATCCGTTCCTAAAAGTGTCAATGGGATTTTGTGATATTTTGCGTAATAAGTGGCATGTAGGACTCTACTCACGTTATGTTTACCTTCACGGCCTTTAACAAAACCTACTTGCTCCTCGCCAATGAGCTTAGGTAGTAGCTTAGCTACTTTATGACTTAAAAGCTTAGCCCATATTTTAACGTCAGCGTTGAGAAGAGATATTGGCCTATAGCTGCTGCACTTGGCGGGGTCCTTTTCCTCTTTGGGGGATAACTGTTATGTGAGTGATTAATGATTGTGGCGGAAGGGACTTTCCATGTAGTAGGGAATTGCATGAGTTTACTAATTGTGGGGCAAGGGTACTTTTGAATTTTTTATAATAGGCAATGGGTAGCCCGTCAGGTCCTGAGCATTTCCCGGAAGGGATACTCGCTAGGATATCTAATATTTATTTTACTGTTACTTGGGAAAGCAACATTTATTGTTTCTAGGAAGGTGTCAATTTTCGACAACATATGGTTGGGGTCATCTGATTTTAGATTGTAGAGGTCTGAATAAAATCTAGCAAACTCCCCTGCTATGGCAGGAGTGTTAGTTAGCTGAAGACCCTTGTCAGTTTTAATATTAGCAATGAAGGCTTTCTCTCTTTGACCCTTGACCATTTGTGTAAGTAGTTTAGATCCTCTATCGCCGTGGACGTAAAGCTTGTATTTAGCTGATCTAAGAGCTTTAGCTGATTTAATGTTTAACAAGTCCTTCAGTTGGCATCTTAGCTTAATAATATCATTATAATGGGTTTCTGAGGGGTCACTTTTGTTGATACCTTCTAGGGCGGAGATTTGTGCTAAAATTGAATCTATCTTGAGTGCTCTTTGCTTACGCACCCAGGATCCCAGGGAAATAAGTTCACCTGTAATATACGCCTTGTGGGCTTCCCATATCATGGCCATATCTATGGAGGGAGTATTGTTAAGTTCAAAAAAGGTCTTAAGTTTCTCTTCCAGCTTATGCCTATCTTTTTCTCTTTCTAACAGGGTTTCGTTTAGTCTCCAAGACCAATCTTTAGGGGGCAACCCTTTCAACTGTATCACCAGAGAGACAGGGGCATGATCTGAAACAGTGATCTGTCCAATGGTGGAGGACACAATCTTATCCAGTACATGGTTAAAAATAAAAAGATAGTCCAACCGCTGGTAGGATCTGTGGACCGTTGAGAAAAACGTATAGTCCCTGTCCCTAGGGTGAGACAGCCTCCAGGCGTCCGTAATTTGGTGTGCAGCTAACGCTTTGCGAAGCGTACGGAGTTGTGCATTGGAATATTTAGGTACCTTAGAGGTAGAGTCCAAAGGATGGTCAAGGACCAGATTCAGATCTCCCCCCAGGATCAACAACCCTTCCCTAAAGTCACGTAGCAAGCTTAATATCTTAATTAGCCAAGGTATTTGCCTAGAGTTAGGGGCATATACATTAGCTAGGGTCACCTTAATACCGTACAAAGTGCCTTTCAGGAACAAGTATCTACTCTCAGGATCAATATATTGTGCGTGAAGTTGAAAGGGGGTGTTAGCTCTGAATCAAATGGAAACTCCTCTAGAAGCTGAAGAATGGGTGCTGTGGAACCATTTTGTGTAGTGTTTAGTGAAAAGGGGCGGGATATGGTTGTTCCTATAATGCATCTCCTGAAGGAACAGTAGGTCCGCCCTCTCTCTCCTAAGCATGTGGAAGACCTGACTTCTCTTTTGAGGGACATTAAGCCCATTTACATTCAGTGACGTTACCTTTAAAGGATCCATGAGTTATAGGTGGTTGCTAGGCAAAGGGAAAAAGTAGCATCCCAGTAAGGCATATACATGTGGACACCGGACCCATACGAACAAACTATGTATAAGGTGTAGAAAGAACAAGTTGAGCATGTTAATACTCATAAGAAAGTAACTTAAGTAAGAGCCTCCTACAAGGGAGGATGCAAAGAGAAAGGACAGGGTGACAAGAACAGGACAAGACGGCAGGAGGGGGGGGGGAGAAGAGACTAAGGTAAATTGAGAGTGTAGTAGAGAGGGAGGAGGAAAAACTGTGAAGTACAGAAAGCCTGTACGAGCTCCCACAGCACAGCTTAAAGAGATAGACCAGGAGGAGGGAGGGAGTAGATAAAAGGAAAAAAAAAGACATGCTTATATCTCAGGAAATCACTCCCTCCCTCCTCCCAGCATCATACACATTGTGGGTTCCCACCTATATGACAATAGAGGCGTCCCATTACCTTCATGGGACTCACCTCAAGGGCTGAAGAGTGGGAAATAAGAAGGTCAGTTAATTAAAACAATACAACCAGATATACATCGGCCCATGTCTTGACTTCTATACTGAGGCAGAATAATAGGAGGCTGCACCTCGTCACTGCCACCTTGTTCGGGACAAAACTGCCCCCCACAATTGATTTTGAGCCATATGGGTTAACCATGTGGTGACAGTGGCAAGGTTAACAGGCTAAGACAGGATATACGATCAGGGCCCGCAACATAAACTAAGCTTGAGAAAAGAACAATTTAACAGTCATTGTGGTAACGGTGTGATACCGGATCTATTCCGCAAGTAGGTAAAGAATCGATCCGAATGGAATTGCAGACAGGCTCAAGTGTCCTGAAGTTCTGCCTGACGCTTCTTCGCCTGGGGTGACTTGAACTTCTTAGCGACTCGCCAATCTTCGATAGCAGGTAAAGTAGGCATCTTCATTTCACCGGACATCGGCAGCCACGAGGGAATGTCCAGGGGTTCCACTTGTAGGGCTTCCCACATTTTGCTGAGGCCGTCAGGGTGACGAATGGTGATTTGCTTCCCATTAATGGTGGCACATAGGCCGAATGGAAAAAGCCAGCGCAAGGGGTGACGTCTCTCTCTCAGGATATCGGTGAGTGGCTTAAGTTGTCTCCTCTTAGCTAGGGTACTTGCAGCTAGGTCTTGGAATAGCTGGATTTTACAGTCCTCAAGCGAAATGTCCCCTTTGTGACGAGCGGCAGTCCCCGTGTCTACATAACTAATTAGACCGCAAATAATGTCTCATAGTGGGGCGTTTGGCGGCGGTTTGGGCCTGAGGGCCCTGTGGGCTCTTTCTATAACTATCATCTTTGCCCGATCTTGCCCTAGTAGTGCAGAAAATATTTGACTAACCGTATCAAGTATGTCGTCCCTCTGCACACTTTCAGGAACTCCTCTTATTCGGATGTTCTTCCTTCGGCTCCTGTTTTCCTGGTCTTCCAGGTGCAGGAAGGCTGTGTTTAACTGCTCACGGTTCTCTTCTATTTTAGACTGCATCGCACGGCTGTGCGTAGTCAGGGTCAATTGAGAATCCTCTAGAGCCGCCACTCTATGTCCCGTTTGCTTAATCTCTGATTTAATGGCAGAGAGTTCTTTCATGACGGGCTCAAATGCGAGGGCCAGGAACTCCTTGAGAAAGGCTCTGGAGATAGGAATCGAGCTTAGTTCGCTGTGTGTCTCCGACACAGCAAGGGAACCTTCATCATCAGAGTCCTCTGTGTAAGTCATAGCGGCGGCAGCTTCCTGCGCCATCTTGGATCTTGCGTCCGGCGAGGACAGCTTCTTTTTTAAGTATTTGTCTAGATCCGATTGCCCTCTGGCATGTCTAGGGGTCGTCTGGGACTCCTTAACTTTGTCTTTGTTAAGTTTCCCCATCGTAAGTTAGGGTGGGAAGCCGTAAAATTGCTAATTGCTGGTGCTGCTGTGAGGAGGTCACGGGTCAAGCAGCCATTTCCTGACGCGGCTAGCTCCGCCCCCATTTTTGACCAGTTTCGAGAAGGCTGATAAGATCACCTGGATTGTTATTCCTTGGATATATAATTTACTTAAAAAGAAAAGGTTATTTTTGCATACTGAAATAAACTCTTATTAAATGAAGCAGGCATCTGTAGACAAGAACATTGAAATATGACTTTAATTTATTCATCACTGATAATGTCATTAATATACAAACTCATACAGCAAATCAAAATAATCAGATTGCATTGATATATAGTATCAGGACATCACAGTTTATTTAAATATGTTTATTCTATTTGTATAGTGAAATATATAATGTTTTTGGCTCTAATAAAATGCACCCAATTATAAAACACACCTAGGTTTAAGAGAATTTTTTTTTTGGTCAGACCTTTAGATCAGACCCCCAGTTTTTTTCAGACCCCCACTCTTCATCAGATTTGTCTCCGCACAGCATTAAAATGTATGGGCTCTGGCGAGGCAAATTCGATATCATTGAAGTCCCGTGACTTCAATCTTCATTCAGCAGTGATGTCACTGCAGGTCCTTTTGCAGGTCCTGAAGAAAAGAAGATACCGGCTGCACGATCAAGTGGATGAGCTGAGTTTTTTTTTTAACCCCTCAATAGACATTTTTTTTATCATTCTGTTTTAACCTCTTCAGGACACATGACGTACCGGTACGTCATGATGTCCTGGTACTTAAGGACACATGACGTACCCGTATGTCATGTGTTGTTCCGATCACTGCCGCCCGGCGGGCGGTGATCGGAACAAGGTGCCTGCTCAAATCATTGAGCAGGCACCTAGGCTAAATGCGCGGGTGGGTCCCGTGACCCCCCATGTCGGCGATCGCAACAAACCGCAGGTCAATTCAGACCTGCGGTTTGACGCGCTTTTTGCCGTTTCTGATCCCCGCGGTCCCTGACCGCGGGGATCAGAAACTTTATAATGCCCAAAATATATATGTTCCTCCCCCTGCACCCCTGAATGATATTATGTGGGTGGGTGGTGCAGGGGGAGGGTTACGGGCGGTGCGGGCGGTGCGGCTGGCGGGATCGTGTTCCCCTGCCCGCCTCCCATTGAATAATCGTTGGTGTACAGTGGGTATACCAGGGTGCCAGCACATTGCTGGCACCCTGGTATAAACGGCTGACATTGGTGATGCGATGTCAGCCTTTTAACCCTTTCCATACCGTGGTCCGTACGGACCACTGTATGGAAAAGGTTAACAGCGCAGGGAGCTCCCTCCCTCTCCGATCGGGGGGCTGCTGTGCCTTTGCAGCCCTCCGATGGGAGAGGGAGAGAGCCCCCAGACAGCCCCCCGCCAGCCCCGTCCTCACCCTTCCCCGTCTGCGAACTTGTGACAGACGGGGAAGGTTCCAATGGCAACAGGATGCCTTCTCAGGCATCCTGCTGTCCATGGTGCTGAACATATCTATGCTTCAGTGTAAGTAAAATACAGTACAGTACAATATATTGTACTGTACTGTATTATACAGACATCAGACCCACTGGATCTTCAAGAACCAAGTGGGTCTGGGTCAAAAAAAAAGTGAAAAAAAAAGTTACAATCAAAAAACACATTTATTACACAAGAGTTATTGGCAAATGGAGATGGAATTTCAGAATTTCACTTTTTTGGCAAATTTTGCATTTTATTCCATTTTTCCCAGTAACAAATCAAGGGTTGACAGCCAAACAAAACTCAATATTTATGGCCCTGATTCTTTAGTTTACAGAAACACCCCATATGTGGTCGTAAACTGCTGTACGGGCACACGGCAGGGCGCAGAAGGAAAGGAATGCCATACAGTTTTTGGAAGGCAGATTTTGCTGGACTGTTTTTTTTTACACCATGTCCCATGACCCCCTGATGCACCCCTAGAGTAGAAATTCCAAAAAAGTGGCCCCATTTTAGAAAGTACGGGATATGGTAGCAGTATTGTTGGTACTAGTTTAGTACATATGATTTTTGGTTGCTCTATATTACACTTTTTGTGAGGCAAGATAACAAGAAATAGCTGTTTTGGCATCGTTTTTATCTTTTGTTATTTACATCATTCATCTGACAGGTTAGATCATGTGATATTTTTATAGACCAGGTTGTCACACATGCAGAGATACCTAATATGCATACTTTTTTTATTTTTATTTATGTAAGTTTTACACAATGATTTCATTTTTGAAGCAAAAAAAAGAATCCTGTTTTACTGTTTCCATAGTCTGAGAGCCATAATTTTTTTCAGTTTTTGGGCGATTACCTTGGGTAGGGTATGATTTTTGCGGGATGAGATGATGGTTTTATTGGCAATATTCTGGGGTGCGTGTGATTTTTTGATCGCTTGCTATTACATTTTTTGTGATGTAAGGTGACAAAAAATGGTTGATTTAGCACAGTTTTTATTTTTTATTTTTTACGGTGTTCATCTAAAAGGTTAGGTCATGTGATATTTCCATAGAGCCGGTCGATACGAATGCGGCAATACCAAATATGTATACTTTTTTTTATTTATGTAAGTTTTACACAATAACAGCTTTTTTCAAACTAAAAAAATTATGTTTTAGTGTCTCCATATTTTGAGCCATAGTTTTTATTATTTTTTGGGAGATTGTCTCAGGTAGGGGCTCATTTTTTGTGGGATGAGGTGACGGTTAGATTGGTTCTATTTTGGTGGGCAAACGCCTTTTTGATCGCTTGCTGTTGTACTTTTTGTGATGTAAAGTGACCAAAAAAATTGTTTATTCAGCACAGTTTTTATTTTGTATTTTTTACGGTGTTCATCTGAGGGGTTAGGTTATGTGATATGTTTATATAGCCGGTCGATACGGACGCAGCGATACCTAATATGTATACTTTTTTTTTTCCCCTATTTTTTTTTTTTACTTTATTTGGGGAAAATTACGTTTTTGTTTATTTTTACTTGAAACTTTACATTTTTGGGGGGGAAAACATTTTTCTTTCTTACATTTTTTCATTTTTTTTTTCACTTTATTTTTTTGTCCCACTTTGGAACTTGAACTTTTGGGGGTATATTCCTTTACAATGCATTCCAATACTTCTGTATTGGAATGCATTGGCTGTATGAGCAATACAGTGTGTATTACTCATACAGCTTCCGGGGCCTGTGAGATCCAGGGGAATGGATCTCACAGGCTCTTCACCGGAAGGCAGCGCAGATGCCTCAGGAAGGCATCACGCTGCTTTCCATGCCATCGGGTCCCCCCCACAGCCCCATGGGGACACAATGGCACTGCTGCCGCCGCCGCCGCCCGTGCCAGGTAAAAGCCGCAAACCGCAGGTCTGAATTGACCTGCAGTTTGCGGCGATCGCCGACACGAAGGGTCACGGGACCCCCCCCCCCCGCGCATTTAGCCGAGGTGCCTGCGGTGATCGGAACAACACATGACGTGCCGGTACGTCATGTGTCCCCTCACCCCACCCCCTTCCCTTCCAAGACAGCTCTACAAATAGAGGCAACCGGTCCTGCTCAAATTCTAGGACAGGTTGCTTGTAACCATTGCAAATCATTCCAAAAGAAACAATTTAAGCACCAGATGTTATGATCTAAGTCAAGTTTATATTCTGTAAAAAAAAACTAAAAATTTTTTAAGGATAATTAGTGTTATGATTCTTTCCAAATGCCACATTTTCCATAATTACATATTAAAGTGGTTGTCCTAGATAATAAAATTTTTTGGACAGGCGCTACAATTTCTTAAATACATATGACCTTTACTACTAAGGACCGTGATTAACTACAGTGGTCATGTTCCATACATGTTACTAGCCTTGTGATTGCTGCACTCAGGTGCCATATACCAACAACCAATGACATCAGGATGCAGAGAATGGCACTAGAGAAAGGGATGAGTATAACATCATTTTTATTTTAAGCAATTGTAGGGCTTGTTTAAGATTTTAAATTATTTTGGACTTTAAAGTATTACCATGACGAGAAACTGAAATTTAGCTTTTGGCAAGAATCATGAAACTCTACTTAACCTCAAAAATTCTTGTAACTGAATCATGCCATTATAAAGGTATCCTGCTGTTTTTTTCTAAGCCAAACAATAGAGCAGTGCTGTGTTAAATCAGAACAGGAAATATATTCCAACTACATGGTATTCTTTTCCACTGATGACTATTCCCCTGTTGGATACTAATAGGACAGAAGATAAAGATTATACGGTTTAGAAAATGGTACAGCACATCAGATTTAAAACTATGTTGTCCTGACTAAGCACAGCATATTATTGGGACATGTTAATTGTACTATAAGCACCAACAACACAGAATATATTGCACTGCTTGGGTTAGCAAAAATAAATAAAGCTTACAGAGGATACATACTTATGTCTGTTATAATTATAAGAAAAGTATTCCTGCCACCTCCTCCTCCCTGAGAGAGGCAAGGAAGGTTATTTTGGGCCAATAGTAAAGAGAACCTGCCCCCATAAAATGCTGCCCTTAAATGGGTGATACACACAGTGCTGCCCATAATTATTCATACCCCTGGCAAATTTTAACTTAAAGCTACTTTTATTCAGCCAGAAAGTAATTTTTTGACGGGAAATGACATAGGTGTCTCCCAAAAGATAATAAGACGATGTACAAGAGGCATTGTTGTGGGGAAAAAAATAAAAGAAAAATATTTCTCAGCTTTTATTTACATTTGAGCAAAAAGTGTCCAGTCCAAAATTATTCATACCCTTCTCAATGATCAATAGAAAAGCCTTTATTGGCTATTACAGCAATCAAACACTTCCTATAATTGCAGACCAGCTTTTTGCATGTCTCCACAGATATTTTTGCCCATTCATCTTTAGCAATGAGCTCCAAATCTATCAGGCTGGAGGGTCTTCTTGCCATCACCCTTATCTTTAGCTCCCTCCACAGATTCTCAAATGGATTCAAGTCTGGACTCTGGCTGGGCCACTCCAAAACATTAATGTTGTTGTCTGCTAACCATTTCTTCACCACTTTTGCTGTTTTGGGTCATTGTCTTGCTGAAATTTCCACTGGTGCCCAAGGACAAGTTTCTCTGCAGACTGCCTGATGGTGTCCATTGGCTGAAAAACACCCCCAAAGCATTAGGTTCCTACCACCATGTTTGACAGTGTGGATGGTGTTCTTTGGGTTAAAGGCTTCTCCTTTTTTACGCCAAATGAAGGAAACATCATTGTGACCAAACAATTTAATATTTGTTTCATCTGACCATAAAACAGAAGACCAGAAGTCTTCTTCTTTGTCCAGATGAGCTTTTGCAAAGGCCAATCAAGCTTTTGTGTGCCCTATCTGGAGAAGTGGCATCCTCCTTGGTCTGCATCCATGGAACCCAGCAGTGTGCAGTGTCTGTTTAGAAATGGCCTTGTAGCTCTTTCCTGACTTGTGAGCAGCCACAATGCACAGCCACAGGTCCTCACTGAGCTCCTTTTTTCTTAGCCATGACTGTCCACAAACCAACTGCAGAGAGCTGCTGTTTTTCACCTGTTGAGTTGATTAAAACAGCTGTTCCCAATTAATCAGGGTAATTATGATGCTTTGAAACAGCTTGGACTATTTGGAATGGTTTAGAACTTTAGATTTTCCCACAGACTGTGACAGTTTGTTATGGGTATGAATAATTTTGGACTGGACACTTTTTGCTCAAATATAAATAAAAGCTGAGACATGTTTTTTTTCCCCCCACAATAATGCCTTTTGTACATCATCTTATTATCTTTTGGGAGACACCTATGTCATTTCCCGTCAAAAAAATGACTTGCTGGTTGAATGAAAGTAACTTTAAGTCAAAATTTGCCAGGGGTATGAATAATTATGGGCAGCACTGTGTGCCTTAGGGCTCATGTACACGGCTGTTGCTCGGCCGTTGTGTGCATTGAGTTGTTGCAATCCCTAATGTATGGGCAACATCCGTGCAGCTGCCCCGATGGCTTTTGTCCGTACTGCAAAAAATAGAACACGGCCTGATATTGATTGCCTATCTTCAGGATAGGTCATTAATATCCGATTGGTGAGGGTCCAACTCCCCCACTGATCAGCTGTTCTCGGCAGGCACGGCAGCTAGAACTAGGTATGGAAAAGAAAGCACAGATCCAAAGTGTAGTGGTTTTGCTTGGTTATTGCAGCTTAGTTTCCACTTACTCCAGTGTGAGCTGAGGTGTGGTAACCCAACATGGGCACTAAACTGCTCCATTTACAGTGCTAATTACAGCGCTAATGGCTGCAGGAAAAAGCTGATTGGTGGTGGTGACAGTTGTCAGACCCTCACAGATTAGATATTAATAATATAGCCTAAGGATAGGTCATCAATATAAAGAGTCTTTAAAAACCCAGTTTTTTTTAAGTTGCATAAACATTACATTTTATTGCAGTTTGCCCACTAACACATTGAAAATAAATATCTGGCACACAAGCTTCACACTAGACGTGTCAGGTCTTTTAGACACTTTTGTGCATCACTAGACAGTTTTGAAAAGTGACATCGCCATGCAGGTGGATTTAAAGTCCCTTCACCCACCAACTTATTCCTAATGTATTTCTGCTCCTGAGGGCTGACACCTTATGCAGTGAGGACCCAGACACCAAAATCAACACCGGCCAATACTAGAAAAAAGGCACTCTATTAGTTTTGTGCCTCAAGTAGCTCATCTATCCTTTTGTCACCCAGGCAGTACATATTTACGCCATGAGCGCCTTTTTTCTCTCTACTTCTTGGCCTTCTTGAGCTGAGTTACAAGTTTGGAAAAATATGTGTGATAGAAAAAAATTGCCAGGGCAAATAAGAGGAATCACAAAGCTTGTATAATGTAAAGTTAGTGGATACAAACAAAATATATACTCTCAAAGAAAGAAAAAAAATAGCCTTAAGGCCATTTCACATGTAGCTTCAAAAAAAGAAGAGTGGAAAAAGAATCAGCATGCCTTATCTTGATGCTGAATCTCCCTTTGAAATAAATAGAAAGTGTCAAAAACCTGCAATATACATGTCCACAAAATTTCTGCATATTTTCTGCACAGTTTTTGGTGTTGATCCATTGTAAAAAAAATGCCTCAAAATGCATGAAAATGTGCAAAAAAGCCCAGAAAAAAACATGCAGATTATGTACTGAATTTGTTGGTAAAAATTCAAAATCTGTTGCCTGTGTATTTGATACTGTAAATTTAGAGCCAGATAGTTGTTTCTTACCGTTGGCCAAATTTTCAAATACAAATTTATTTACTGTAGTTACATTTTATTCATAAGCAAGTCATTTTAATCGATACATTTTTCTTCATATATTAGGCAGAGTGAACAGTAGCATGGATTGTTTGCTTAAATAAACAAAGAATCTTAATTTTCTTTTGTATAAAAGATATAATATCAACACCAGGCTAAAGCATAGAGAAAGTAGGTCATTATTCACAAAGACAGGAATAAGGAGATCCCTTCTTTGATGTATTGCTCATTAAGACTTTTAGATATTGAGGTAAAAATCCAAAGGGACTTTAAAATACCAAAACTTATCCAGAACAGTAGTTCAGGGCTAAGAACAACATACATTAGCCAGAACTTTTATGATACTTAAATTTAGCTCATTACAAAACTACATTAAGAAGCTACTTTATGCAGCCATCTCCTCTGCAGCATGGGGAGGAGTGATTGTTATGCCATCACTCGTCCCTATGCTGCATGGTGGTTTGCTGGTGACAGATCTTGATTAGACAGGGCGATCTGTCACCTTGTAAACAATAATTTTTTTTAACATGTCAAAAGATTTGTATTGCACATATAATTGGGCAATCGGCAGCAGTATTACACTTCCAGATGATCGCTAACAAGCGTTCATACAAATGATTGTTAGCGATCATCGGGCAAAAAATCTGTCCATGTGATACACCCATTATAATTCTGCAGGTACTCCTAAGATCCTAGGTCAGCGCTATTCACCACACCGTAGACACGTGAACATGGAAATATAGCATCCAAATTTGGCATATTCTCAGCAACCTCGTCACAGATTCCAACCGGTAGTCTCCAGTCACCAAGGCACCCTTATATAAAGATAAAACATATTGTGCAATACCCCAAGTGTATCGGAAAAAATACATTTATTGTACTCACAAACGCAGGCTTGTATTCAGCATATCAAATACAGATAAAACACCCGACCCGGGTTTCGCGTCTTGCTTCCTCAGGGGAAAAAAAAAACGTGACTGCACACATCAATTTTATATAGTTTTTTTTACTCCCAAGATCCTACTTTCAAAATCATGTCGCCATTGGTAACCATGAATTAAATACCCTAAGTAAACCCACCATAGGTTTGCCAGCATATTATTGAATTTAAAACTTGCTGTAACAATGTTCTCATTCAAAGACCTTAATTGTTACTGATATCACTTAGATATAATCAATAATGCATTAGTAATGAATAATTTTTTATTTTATTTTTTTACTAGAAAATACAAATATTCTATTTAGAGATAAGCAAATCGAATCCCACGAAGTGGAATTCAATCAAAATTTCAGGAATTAATCTATTCACCTAGGAATTTCCTTGTTTGCTTCAAACTTGCTGCCATTTGCACGCCAAGGGCCGCCAGCATCCATCTTGTTTGAAGATCTCTGCTGAAATCCCGTGCGGCACGAAATTACATCACCATGCCTACAGGCGTGATAAAGTAATCTTGTGCCGCAAGTGATTTCTGGCAAGATCTTCAAACAAGATGGAGGCTGGTGGCCCTTAAAGGGACACTGTCAGGCCTTCTGAGCATAATTAGATCTTTATATGCCCCCTAGGTCTTATAATAAGTTTCCAATTCATATAAGTATTATCCCTGTGCGCATTGTTAAACGTGAAAAATAATCTTTATAATCACCTGCCCTTTCTGCCCAAGGGGCGTTCTTTGTGCCGCATTTGTGCCCAGCCGCGCCTCAACTGCCGGATCCTTAGACACGCCCATCTCATTAGTATTCACTTCGCTGGGCAGTATTTTCCTGTCCCTGATATTCGGAGATCCTGCGCATGCCCAATACGAAGTTACGGTCATCGGCCTCAATAGGGGTCGCAGGCGCAATGTGATCCCGGCGAGCGAGGGTGCCGGGCGCATGCGCAGGATCTCCGAATGTCGGGGACAGGAGAATACCGCCCAGCAAAGTGAATACTAATGAGATGGGCGTGTCTAAGGATCCGGCAGTTGAGGCGCGGCTGGGCACAAATGCGGCACAAAGAACGCCCCTTGGACAGAAAGGACAGGTGATTATAAAGATTATTTTTCAAGTTTTAAAATGTGCACAGGGATAATACTTAGAAACTTATTATAAGACCTAGGGGGCATATAAAGATCTAATTATGCTCAGAAGCCTTGACAGTGTCCCTTTAAGGGAACCATGAGTGAGGGAACCATATGGCATGATCCCCTCCCTTCAGAAACTGGGCCACAAGGGAGTATTCCAACATGATAACGACCCCAAACACACTGCCCGCTGCCTTGCTAAAGAAACCGAGGGTAAAGGTACTGGATGATAACCTCTGCCTTGCTAAAGAAACTGAGAGTAAAGATGCTGGACTGGCCAAGCATGTCTCCAGACCTAAACCCTATTGAGCATCTGTGGGGCATCCTCAAATAGAAGGTGGAGGAGAGCAAGGTCTTTAACATCCACCAGCTCCATGACGTTGTCATGGAGGAGTGGAAGAGGATTCCAGTGGCAACTTCTGAAGCTCTAGTGAACTTCACGCCCAAGAGATTTAAGGCATTGCTGGAAAATAATGGTGGCCAAACAAAATATTAACACTTTTGTCACAATTTGGCCATTTTCACTTGGGGTGTATTCACCTTTGTTGCAAGCGGTTTAGACATCAATTATTGTGTGTTTAGTTACTTTGAGGATACACCAAATTTACACTGTAATACAAGCTGTATGCTGACTACTTTACATTGTAGCAAAGTATCTTATCTTCAGTGTAGTCGCATGAAAAGATGTAATAAAATATTAACAAAAATGCATAGGGTGCACTAATTAGTATTATGTAAAGAGGCTGTTAAACATTAGTCATGAGCGGCAGGGGCAATATTCGAATTTGCAATATTTTGTGAATATTTTGTAGGATATTCGTCATATATTCGCAAATTCGAGACTATATTCTTGATTGCGAAAAATCGGCAAGGTAATATTCACGTAATGTGTGCTAAATACAGGTGTGGGTCACTTATGCTAGATTTTTCAAGCTGGTATAAGTTTTCTGAGACAGGAGAAAATGGTTGGCACGGCAGAACATTAGAATAGCTTTATATGCAGATAGAGTGCTCCAATATGTTCGCGCTTGCGAATTTTCAGCAATATCTGCTACACTATAGATCAATCTAACCTACATTGACTATCTCCCCCTAACTATCTGAATTATATATATATATATAAGTTAACTGTCTAATGTAATAACACAAAGCACAGAGCACAGCATTGACACTGCTGTCTCTATCATAACTGCAATAAACTTTAGAAAATAGCTGCTGGGGAGGTTCTTATATAGTAAGGGGTAGGCAACTTTCCTATTGGTTGCTGGGGATGTTGCTAAGCTGTGACAAAGCCTTGTCATGGGCCCATAAGCTAGAAGAAGGGAGGGATGATCACCTGATGTGTACTGTGTTAAAAAAAAAATATGAATATTCGTCATTACGAATATATAGCACTATATTCTAAATATTCGCAAATTCTCAAAGTGCCGATATTCACAATAAAAATTCTCTTTTCGAATATTTGTACTCAACACTATTGAACATGGACTGTTTGAATCCTTTACCATTACCATCTAAAACATGCATAGAAAATGGTCTAAATGTAAGACAGCTAGGAAGCTGGCTTACATTTAAAAGCGTCAACGGCCTTTACATAACTTCGGCGGATCCACTGCGAAACGCGCATCGGGTTTGTTGTGAACCTTTCTGGTTGGTATTCTTTACTATTATCTACACTCTTGTTCAGCATTTGTATGGCACTTTGCACTTTATCTTTTTGTATGAGTTTGGACAAATGTTTAATACTACCTACCCGTCCCATTTTTATTTGCTGATTTTATATGTATTTGAAGGGGTTCTGCACCTTCATTTAACTGATGATCTATCCTCTGGATAGATCATCAGCTTCTGATCGGCGGGGGGTCCGACACCCGGGACCCCCGCCAATCAGCTGTTTGAGAAGGCAGCGGCGCTCCAGCAGTGCCGCTGCCTTCTCACTACTTACCGCCGGGCCGCCCGCCCACTGACGTCACGACTTGTATCAACTAGAGTGGGCACGGCTAAGCTCTGTTCACTTAAATGGAGCTTAGCTGTGCCCACTCTAGTTGATACAAGTCGTGACGTCAGTGGGCGGGCGGCCCGGCAGTAAACAGTGAGAAGGCCGCGGCGCTGCTGGAGCACCGCTGCCTTCTCAAACAGCTGATCGGCGGGGGTCCCGGGTGTCGGACCCCCGCCGATCAGAAGCTGATGATCTATCCAGAGGATAGATCATTAGTTAAATGAAGGTGCAGAGCCCCTTTAACTAAGTTGTGGAAATAAAGCTGAGTATTTGCTATTTGTGCTGTGCTAATTTAATTGGTGTGGTGATTTCTAGTGGTTTATGCATAGCATTTTGAGCACATCTTTGAGTCGTTTTTCTCAGGTGTCATTAATGATCTTGTAGAGAGCCTACACAGTAGAATGTCAATATTTTATATGGTGCTAAATCCAGCAAAGTAATCAACACAGAGGAGGGAAACATAACATTATGAAGGGGTTTGAGGAAGCTAAAAGCTTAGGCGGGGAAATGCCAAGTGAAGATGTGGATAAATGTAAGGCCATAGCCAAAGAAATAAGTTCTATAATTATGCATTAAATAGTACAACACTGGGTAAAATTGCAACTGAAATTGATTTGAGGACACTGATGGACAGTAAGCCTAACTTGAGTAACCAGTGCTAGGCAGCTGCTGCCAAGAAAAATAAAATCAACGAGGCATAGATGCTTATGACAAGAACACACTTTTGCTTCTATAAAAATCACTAGTCATACCACATATGACTCATTAAGTACAATTTTGACTTATGTGCATAAAAAGGACATATATGAACTAGAGCGGGTGCAGCAGATGGCAATAAAGATATGTAACCCAACGGGTTTAAGCCCATTTTACACTGGCAAATTATCTGACCGATTATCAGAGACAAATACTTATGCAAACGCTTGTTCCCAAAAAGTGGCTCAGTGTAAATGTCACCAATCGCCTAATTAACCTCATTCATCGAGTGAAAACATATTTGATAAGTTAGTTTGTTAGCAGAACAGGAACAGGAAAATGCTGTCAGCAAACAATTAATCTATATGGGGACAAATAATTGTAGCAGCAATCACGCATTCACATACAGAGGTGATAATTGCAGCATACAAATGTAGCTATCTCGTCCCATGATCAAGCAATTAGAATGGGTCTGTGCAAATGGGCCTTTTATTCTGAAAAAAAAAAAAGATGACTTAGAGGTAATCTAATTAAAATGTACAAATACATAAATAGATAATACAAATATATTTTTTATACTCTTTTTATGCCTAGACCTACAAGATGAATAGTGACCATCCTCTACACCTATAGAAGAGATATTTAGAGAAAAATTGTAATAGTTATTTAATTGTTAAAGTTCTAGAGGTATTTGGATGCCTTTCTCAAATGTAAAAATTAAGGATAAGCAAAGTGGATCTATCTCAGTTCTTATTTTTGAAGATGTTCATGTTCACATACAACTGAATGTTTGGTGATTCGTTTTGGGCCAATGAGAGAGAACCTAGTATACAAATGTTTGTTCCTTAACAATACAGGTCCTTCTAAAAAAAATTGCATATTGTGATAAAGTTCATTATTTTCTGTAATGTACTGATAAACATTAGACTTTCATATATTTTAGATTCATTACACACCAACTGAAGTAGTTCAAGCCTTTTATTGTTTTAATATTGATGATTTTGGCATACAGCTCATCTAAAAAAAATTGAAATTTTGGGAGCAATTTTCCACAAGGACCTTCCTCGGCTGTCGGCGTCCCTCGTGGTCTCTAGGCGCGCGCGCCCTTTTACTTAGGTATGTGTTGTCAGCGTGACCTGGTGTTGGTCACGTGATCGGGATCTGCCGGGCCGGTTTAGAAAATAGTAAGCGCAGCAAGGGGAGCGCTATTGTTGGTGTCTGTTACCACAGCTCCGTTGGCAAAAATCCTCCGTGCTCCTTAAACGCGTTTCGGGACTATACTTGGTCCCTTCATCAGTAAGTGGAGGACCTGCGGCATCTGACTAGAATTTATTGGCTGGCCCGTTTTGAGTTAATTGATTGATTTAGGGTGCAGCCCATCATTTAGGGTTAATTGGAAAGTGGATTGTTCGTTACTTAATTGAAATGTTTATTTCGTTCTAGAACATCAGGTTTTGGTCATGTGGGACCAGGAATATGGTCAAATAGGAGATATTGAAGTTGATAATCAGGGTAAAAATTGATCTTAGTGATTGGCTAAAGGGTTCGGGTGGGATGTAAGATTGGGATAGGATATGTATTTTTTGGAATGGGATGATAATGCTTGGGATAAAGTGTTTGGTTTAGCGAAAATTGGTTGCAAGGTACTGGCAATCTTGGAGTACAATTGTATCCAGTGTGTATGTTGTATGTGGTATCCTGGTGGGGATGAGACTAATGTATGTATTTTGAGTTTAGTATGGGTATATGTGTGTGCCTGTATTTCTGTGTGTGTATATGTAGTGGATATTGTGGTTGATATTTTTGGGGTATGGATGTGTCTAGTGTGTGTGTTGTATTTAGTGTGGGTATGTGTGTGTATTAGTGTGTCTGTGTGTACGTATATGTAACGGATATTGTGGCACATGGTGGTGTATCCAAATTGATAAGTTGGTCTCAGCTTTCATTTGTACATTTTGTGGGTGATGGGTACATGTTGTTCATTTGTCCCATGTGTATTGAGATGGGGCGTGAGTTCGCTAGTTGCTCCACGTCTGGGTGGCATGCTTGAATCGTACAACACTGGTCCGTAGTAATAGACCCAGCGTTGACTGGACAGGTGCCCCCAGACTGTGGGACAAGGCGTATCGCCAACATTCAATCCACCCATTGGGATATTTATAGTGGTCTTGTATTGGGCTTCTATTAGTGTTGGTCCAGGCGGTCTGTAGTTTGGTATACAGGTCTGGGGTATAAGGGACTGTCATATATTGAGATGGGACAGACTCGCTGGTTGCTCCACATTTGAGTGGCAGGTAGGGGCAGTAAACTACTGATTCATAGGACAATAGGCCCAGTGTTGATTGGACGGGGGTCCTCGGACCGTGGGGCGGGGGGCGTGATGTCGCATGAATCCACCTATTGGGATGGGGGGGATGTTTGGTGATTTTTATGTAAGGCGTGTATTGTTAGGTGATATGATTATGTCTACAGACCGGGTGTAGTGTTTCAGAGAAAGCCGAAGATTTCCATTTCAGCATTTAATCCGTTGGGTGTAATTGAGTCGAATTCAAAGATTCTTCTGGATTCTAGTCTGGACATTTTGTGGATGTGATTTCCGCCCCCCCAATCCTTTGTTACTTTTTCCAATGCTGTGAATATTAGTCCTGTGGGGTCCTTGTTGTGTACTGATTTGAAATGGTTTGATAGTGTGTGTGTTTCAAGTCCTTTTTTTATGTTTGAGATGTGTTCAGATATTCTTTTTTTTAAAGTTCTTTTTGTGCGGCCTATATAGATTTTTTGACATGGGCATTCTAATGCGTATATAACGTCGGTTGAGCTGCATGTTAAGAATTCCTTTATCTCCTGTTTGTGTGAGTTTTTCTTGGATGTCACATGTGTGGTTTTTTTGGGGAATGATGTTATCCAGCAATTGTTGCATTTTCCACACCTATAAAAGCCTGTAATGTCCATCCATTTTTGGATAGATGGGTCTTTGTTTACAGTCTGTTTAATGGAGGGGGCTACTTTTAGGCCTAAATTTGGGGCCTTTGTAAATGTGATTTGTGGGGTAGTTGGGATGGTGGATCCTATAATTTTGTCTTGTTTAATGTGGTGCCAGTGGTTATTGATGATTTGTTTTATCTTCTTGTATTGTGAGTTGTATGGGAGAATGATTCTGAAGGAGGTATCTTTCTGTGGAGTTTTTTCATTGTTTTGTATGAAGAAATCTTGTCTGTTCATATGCCGTACTTGATTTAATGATGAGTCGATGAGTGCCGCTGGGTAATTTTTATCTATGAATTGTTTTCTCATTTTTTGTGCTTCTTCTTCGAATTGAGTGTCCAGTGTACAATTTCTTTTGACTCTTCGGAACTGTCCCTGTGGTATATTTGTTAGCCAGGACGGTAGGTGGCAGCTATCGAATTGTATGAAGCTGTTCTTACTGGTTGGTTTTTGAAATGTTGTGCAAATGAGTCTATCTTTGTCTGTAGTTATTTGTAGGTCTAAAAATTCAATTTTTGATGTGCTGATGATGGGAGTGAATTTTAAGTTATATTCATTTGAGTTTATCTGTTTCAGGAAGGAGTGTAGGTGTTCCTCACTATTTCGCCACAGAAACAGGACGTCGTATATGTAGCGTTGCCATAGCACCAGGTCCGTCCCCAGTCTCGGCGCGACGGTTTCTCGTTCCCACTGCGCCATGAATAAGTTGGCGTAACTGGGGGCGAACCTGGTGCCCATGGCAGTGCCCTGGACTTGCAAGTAGAATTCTGAGTTCCAGTTGAAATAGTTGTGGTTTAGTATAAATTGGATCCCTTCTGTTATGAAATTAATTTGTTCTGTGGGGAGTTTGGCTTCCTGGGTCAGTTGTTTGTGTATGGCTGCAATGCCCTGTGAGTGATTTATGCATGTGTATAAGGACTGTACGTCCAAGGTACCGATATACCAGTCTGGATCAAATTTTAAATTCTCTATTATATTGATTATTTGGGTTGTGTCCTTAACGTAGGAATTTATGTTTTTGACTCTTGGCTGTAATAGTGTGTCTATGTATTGGGATAAGTTGCTGGTGAGTGATCCAATTCCTGATATAATGGGGCGGCCTGGTGGATTTTCCTTGTTTTTGTGGATTTTAGGTAGGCAGTATAGAACTGGTATTCTTTTTGTGTGTTTAAAATGTATTTGTGTTCTGTCTCAGATAAGATTTTTTTGTCTAGGCCTTTATTGCAAAATTGGGTTAATTCTGAATAGTATTGTTCTGTGGGGTCACTTTTTAATTTTTTGTAGGTGTTTGTATCTGACAGTTGTTTTATGCATTCTAGATTGTATTTGGTTGTGTCTTGGATCACTATTGCTCCTCCCTTGTCTGCTGGGTGTATTATTATGTCTTTCTCTCTTTGTAATTGTTTTATAGCTTCAATTTCTTTTTTAGATAGGTTGTTTTTTGTTTTTGACTGTTCTTTTAGTTTGCGTATGTCTATTTCCACGCATTGTTTGAATGCTGCTAGTTCTTTTCCTATTTCTTGTCTTGGATATTTTATTTTTGCATGAGAGAAAATAAGTGGCTCCTGAAAGTTAGCTCTTATGATTTTACATATTTTCATTCTGCAACAAGCCTTTCATATGTCACAAAACAGTTTAACTTGTACATGGTTTATGGATTTTTAAATGAGAATGCTATATTACTATAAACTCATAATTTATCACTTTTTCCTGAACAACTTTGTGAAATAAAATACAAAGCGCAACAACTATGAAACACCCTGGCAGATGTTTTTCTATAATTAAGAAACACAAAATAAAAATAAAAAAAGAATTTAACTGCGGGTTAAACACAGAACACTGACAACTTCAGGGTTTTCAATAGCTTTATATTTAAAATGCATCACAGGATGACTATTAATATTGTTGTTCTCCATTAATTTATAACCTAGTGTTAATGTATACTTAACAAGGTACTGCTCATTAGTTTGCACACCAAAAAAGACATTTTGAAAAGAAAAAAAATGCTAAAGTACCTTGGAGATGTTCTTTAGACTTGAGTAGAAAGGAGTGGATAATGGTCTTACAATACTGCATCAGCAGTGTACATTTACTGTATATACCAAGAAAGCTCCTGGTACAAAAGGAAAATAGGCCCATAGTCACTGATTACCTGAAAGATGTGTCTTTTTGGTGACTGTTGGGCCAATATCTGTTGTTTTCTTTTTACTGTTTGGATTAACGGTGTAGACTACAAAACTGCATACAGAGACATACAGTAAAAAAAAATAAAAAAAATGAAAAAGCGTGTGTGTGTATATATATATATATATATATATATATATATATATATTGTTTAGTTCTGCAGATAGCAATTAACTTAGAGGGGTTTTCTACACTCATCTTGATAGATCATAGATCAGTGTGTTCCCAAGAACCAGCACCCCCTTGATCAGCTGTTCTCTGCAGGAGTGGAACTAGCACTTTGAAAAGAAAGGAAACACCACTATGTTCAAAGTATAGTGGTTGTGTCAGGTTACTGCAGTTCAGTTCTTATTCACTTCAAATGCTGAAATGAGAGGGGATAAAAAGTGTCTCTGTAGAAAAGGGAGAATGAAGTAGACGATCCCATATCTTTTGATGGCTGTTCCACATTTCTGTAGTACTTTTTGTTTTACCGATTACCAAGTTAGTTTGAATGTTGCTTCTGCAAGAAAGCTTATAATCTGATAAGTTTAAAGAGGACTTGTAATTTCTTCTGAAATGTCAGTTTGTGTAACTACTTGAATTCCCTATGTAATAACAATTCTTATTGTTATAACACTATGTTGTGCCATTCCTATATTATTCTTGCTAGATGTTTACAAATAAACTGCCAGCAGTCTGTAGTAAAGGTACTGCTGGCTGTTACGAGTAGTGAGTGTGCCTAACTCTGTCCAATCTGTGCTACTGGTGTCAGACTCTACACAACCTTAAGTGGCAACACTCCTCTGTACTTTTAGTGCAAGCTGCTGGTAATTCATCCATAACTTCTAGTAGAAATAACTAAAGAATGGCATAACAGTCATAACAATATATGTTCCAGAATTATTATTGCATGGGGAATGCAATTAGCTACTGCAACAGACATGTCTGGACAGGTAACATGTCCTCTTTAAGTGGTATAAAGCTGTCCTATGCCTTGTCAATATGAGCTTAAAGGGGTTTTCTGCGTTAAGAAAAAAAAATATATAGCACAGAAAATCTGTTTGGCAGCAATATATAGCTAAGCTAAGCAAGTTTTATGCAAAAATATATATATAGAATAAAAAGGTAGCAGGCACACTCATAAATGGGATAAATATAATGGTCTTTATTTAGTGTTAAAATACTAAAATTGGGTAAATGTGTTAGGAAAAGGGGTGAGTGTGGTGGTCTGGACACTTGGTACAGGTGTCAGATGGGGGGTGGCTGGTATTATGTGATCTAGGGATGAATCCGTGGGGAACAAGAGGTAGAGCCTTTTGTGGCTGGCTCAAATAAGTGGGATAGCTTTCCCAGTGTTTGTGAAAAAATATAGTGGTGTGAGATAAAAGGATAAAAATAAAAAATAAAAAATGAAAAATGAAAAATAAGAGTAAAAATGAAAAATGGGATAAAATGGAAAAAATGTGTAGTCTTATATGGTGTAGTTCGTCATCAGGTGGTCCCAAGGTAGCGCTAGAGATAAAAATGTAAAATGATGGAAAGGTACTATACATTAGGTATATATCATAATGTCCCATAAGTAGCGCTTAAAATATTGTGGAGTCTTGTATTCCTGGAAAAAATATGTGTGGTTCCTGTGGGGGAATTGGTGCTCTGGATCTCGGTGCGGCGTCCCGCACTGTCTTGGGTACAGAGATCACTTACCCGCCACGTGGAGATGTCTTCCTTCAGTGCTCCGACCAGTTGTTGCTTGCAGTTGGCTTCCTCGGCTGTCGGCGTCCCTCGTGGTCTCTAGGCGCGCGCGCCCTTTTACTTAGGTATATGTTGTCAGCGTGACCTGGTGTTGGTCACGTGATCGGGATCTGCCGGGCCGGTTTAGAAAATAGTAAGCGCAGCAAGGGGAGCGCTATTGTTGGTGTCTGTTACCACAGCTCTGTTGGCAAAAATCCTCCGTGCTCCTTAAACGCGTTTCGGGACTATACTTGGTCCCTTCATCAGTAATGAAGGGACCAAGTATAGTCCCGAAACGCGTTTAAGGAGCACGGAGGATTTTTGCCAACGGAGCTGTGGTAACAGACACCAACAATAGCGCTCCCCTTGCTGCGCTTACTATTTTCTAAACCGGCCCGGCAGATCCCGATCACGTGACCAACACCAGGTCACGCTGACAACATATACCTAAGTAAAAGGGCGCGCGCGCCTAGAGACCACGAGGGACGCCGACAGCCGAGGAAGCCAACTGCAAGCAACAACTGGTCGGAGCACTGAAGGAAGACATCTCCACGTGGCGGGTAAGTGATCTCTGTACCCAAGACAGTGCGGGACGCCGCACCGAGGTCCAGAGCACCAATTCCCCCACAGGAACCACACATATTTTTTCCAGGAATACAAGACCCCACAATATTTTAAGCGCTACTTATGGGACATTATGATATATACCTAATGTATAGTACCTTTCCATCATTTTAAATTTTTATCTCTAGCGCTACCTTGGGACCACCTGATGACGAACTACACCATATAAGACTACACATTTTTTCCATTTTATCCCATTTTTCATTTTTACTCTTATTTTTCATTTTTTATTTTTTATTTTTATCCTTTTATCTCACACCACTATATTTTTTCACAAACACTGGGAAAGCTATCCCACTTATTTGAGCCAGCCACAAAAGGCTCTACCTCTTGTTCCCCACGGATTCATCCCTAGATCACATAATACCAGCCACCCCCCATCTGACACCTGTACCAAGTGTCCAGACCACCACACTCACCTCTTTTCCTAACACATTTACCCAATTTTAGTATTTTAACTAAATAAAGACCATTATATTTATCCCATTTATGAGTGTGCCTGCTACCTTTTTATTCTAAATCTTCCCTTTTTGACTGGGTGAGTCAAAACCAGCAGTTCAGCACCTCAGCCATTCTACTGAACAGTCGAGCCGCCTTAATCCCACCTATCACAAAAATATATATATATATATCTATTTCCTCATTTCCCTGGTTGTTCTCTGGCCCTTTGTTTACATGCAATAAAGACAATCTCTGCCCCTCCCCGTGATCTGCTAAGGGAGTGAATACAAGAGCTGCCCTGAGTGACATGTCTGCCTGCTGGGAGAATCAGCAGCATGTTGTATGTGTAGGACTACAAGTCCCAGATGTTTAATGACACTGTAATGACACTGCTAAGGGAGTGAATACAAGTGCTGCCCTTAGTGCTGGGAGAATCAACAGCAACTTGTAAGTGTAGAACTAGAAGTCCCACCTGTATAATGACACTGCTAATACACACAGGATCTTCCCCCTACCTTCTTGTGCAATGCTCTCTCTCTAGTCTGTCAGCTCCAGTGCCCAGAAATGTCACTGCTGCAGCTACCCAGTCTGTGCAGCTGAAGGGGTTAAGAATCATAGAAGAGAGCAGACGGCAGTGAAGGAGGGTGTACCCAGCAAAGTGACGTCTCGTTTACAGGCTTATAAACAAACTTTATCAGAGCAGGGAGAGAAGCTGACATCACAGGTCATGTGACCCTCAGTGGAATCTGAGATAACAGCCACTGGAGATAAAGTGAGTTCATTGGAAAGCTGTTACATTTGCCTAGTTAGGACAACCCCTTTAATGTTTTCTTGTATACAGACTGAAAAGCTTTGTGAGTGTGAGAATGACATTTGTGCCTATTTCAGAAAACTGATTACCTAGACCCTTCTCCCAGAATATAAAATATGTAATGCTTAGAACACTGGAATAAATAGCTTACTATTTATACCAAAAGGCACATTGCATCAGCTGATTTGGATTCACCCCAGAAAAATTGGTCAGTAAATTGTGTTCCCAAAAATGGTACCAATAAAATCTATAAATCTTCCTTCAGAAACAAACTTCATACAGGTGCTTTGACGGAATAAAAAAAAAAAAAAAAAGTTATGGGTCTTGTAATACAACGCCAAAATCTTTTTTTCCCCCCATAAAATAGTTTTTCTATTTAAAAAAAGTATTAAAACACATATTTGATATCACTACATTTATATATGTGCACATAATACATTTCATGGGGTTATTTTTACCTTATGGTAAACAATAAGAACATATAATGAAAAAATGACAGAAATGTTAAAAAGTTATGGTTCTTGGAATGCAGCAATTACAAAAAATACTCATTATTTGACAACCAGTATGGCTATTGCAGTGTGGAGCTTGTGTTATTTTTCGGGGCCAAAAGATAAAATTACATTGGTGAATTGAATGCCAATCCATGCTACGGTACTTGGACCATAACAGACAGTGAAGGTCAGTATATAATTTTTATCATAGGTAGGCACTTATGAGTGATGACTGGCACTCAGTGGCAATCTTTAAATGCATACATCACAGGTTTCTGTTGGGGAATCCTTTTGAAAGAATAAACTTTCTTATTGATTTAAGACATTCCATTGACACTGTTTGTGCAACTTTTCTAAAGGTTCAATTTTTACATTATTCAGTTACCTTGTGATCTGACTTTCTTCTTGACTTTTGGGTTGTGTTCCAGTGGTGATATATGGTCACTACAGATAAGATAAACAAAAAATCTAGAAGAAAGACAAAAGGATAAAAGCAGCAAGCTAAACTTAATATATCATCAGAAATTAGGTAGTATTGTGGCGAAGTGTGTTTTTAGCTGGCTTCTTTCGAGCAAAAAGAGGCTGCTGTCACATGTTAGCTATCAGGTCAATAGGATTTTTTGCAGTATTTTTCTTTATATGAATTGTGATTTGGGCCCATGACATTTTTTCAAAATGCAGCATACTCTGGGTATGGAATTTTTTATGTATTTTCTTATAGGCTTCTATTGTATTTAGAAGGAAAAAAGTGGAAAAAAATCACCATAAAAAGACCATACAAATTCCAGTAAAACACACATGAATTAGCTATTGCATTGGAAGCTGAGAAACATCTCAAGACAGAAATATTTATCTTAAAGATAAACAGATTTGTCAAATCTCATGTGACATTTAATATACAGTATATTTGTTAAGTCTTCAAACCCTTTCATTTTTTTCAGATTTTTTCTGAAGTATTTACCAATTTATTACAAAGGAAAAAATTAAAATTTTGCATGGACATAAGTATTAATGCACTTTTTTTACAACACTTCAAATTTAGCGCTAGGAACCTCACATTTCTCATTATTATCTCTGAGATGTTTTTACACCTTCATTGGAGACGACCTTTGGTAAATTCAGTTGATTCAACATGATTTGGAGAGATACACCGCTGTCCAGAAAAGATGTGGACAGCTGACATTGCGTATCAGAGCAAAAACTAAGCGATGAAGAGGAAAGAACAGTTACTGTGCTTTAGTATGACAGGCAGGTGACAGGCATCACTTTTAGAATCACTTCACGCTTCACTTGTTTGGTCAGAAATAGAGATGAGCAAATTTATCAAAAATTTGATTCGGCCGATTCGCTGAGTTTTCTGAAAAGTTTCAATTCGATGCAAATTTATTCACGGCAAATAGGGTTAAAAAACGCTATTTCCTGGCTGCAGAGAGCCTGTATAGTGGTGTAGAACACAGTGTCTTGCAGTAACATGCATAGGGAGTCTGCTGTGGTAGAGAAAAAATACTGTCAGTCAGTAAGACATGCAGATGACAGGCTTTGCTCTTAGAATCACTGCACTCATCACTTATTTGGGCAGTTACAGGGCTAAAACTGACCAAATAACTCAAGTGTGAACTCAGCCTTACAGGTCAATGTTAGCGACAGGTATAAAGAACCATGCAGAGGCCTAAGATTCTACTGTAGCATGAAAGAGAGCACTCCTTTTACACCATCATCATCTGATTCCATATAGATGTCTACAGAACCTGTTCTATTAAACACTTATACAAGTAGAGCACCCCTGACACAGTGGACGCCACTGATTATTTTTCTCTTCCTCTAAACTGTCAGAACAATAACCCCCCCCCCAAAAAAAGGATCATGTCTGTCAGCATTTGGTCAGTAATCCATCAGTACTGCTAAAGCCAAAGAAAAACAGGCGTACATCCAAAACAGAGATGACACGCAATAGGAATATTTTCATGTCTTCTGTGTTTTGTACCTACCCCTGCTTTTGGTTACCAAATCATAAGACAATTCTGATGGGACCATACAGGCCATACAGCTGCTACACAGACATGATCCGTTGTACGTTTCATTTTTCCTACTTTCTGACATATCAGAAGAAGGGTCAAATAAATGATGAAGCCAACCAGGCCAAAAAGGAAAAATAGTGGCCCAGTCATGGAGTGGGGAGGGTGGGATAACAGCTTGAGAAGTCCACATAGTGACTCAATGACATAGTGTTGAGGTAGCAGCATGAGGAGACCACAGAGTGGCAAAGTGACAAAGTGGAAAATTAGTAGCAGCAGCAGCATGAGGAGACCACAGAGTGGCCCAGTTACATAGTGTTGAGGTGGCAGCAGCATGAGGAAGCCACAGAGTTGCCCAGTGACACAATGTTGAGTTAGCAGCAGCATGAGGAGGCCACAGACTGGCAAGGTGACATAGTTTGGAGGTGAAAGCAGCAGCATGAGGAGGCCACAGACTGTCAAGCTGACATACTGCGGAGGTGGCAGCAGCAGCATGAGGAGACCACAGACTAGCAAGGTGACATAGTGTGGAGGTGGCAGCAGCCGCATGAGGAGGCCACAGAGTGGCCCAGTGACATAGTGTTAATGTCACAACCAGACATCTGAGAAGCTCTGACAGATGCCTTTCAGAACCTCCTCCTTGAACTTTCTTTGTTTTGGTTTTCAGTTCCTCATCTCGTTAGCCTCTCTCAGCTGTCTTGTAGTTGGACTGATTGCATCCCTTTAAATTCCTCCCCATAATGCATTAGTGTGCGGTTTATACAACTTCCTGGAGTGTATGTGCATGCTGATCCTATGACTGGTGTGGGGTTTCTCTCCCACACTAGAGTGTGACATTATAAACTGCCCAAACCATCATTTTTGTTGTTTGTTTGAGTGCAGCCATGTATCCAATTGCTGCACTGGTAGGACAGTTGCAAGGGCTGTCCTTGGAAGTAGTCAACCTCTGCAGATTCAGAGACCACAGGCTGTTGGTCCTGGTGGTGGTGGATACCAGGCCTTTCTGGAGCCTAAGGTTGCTCTCCTGGAAAGATTCTCTGGAGGACGTGATAATTTCATTTTGTTAAGGGAGAAGTGCAAACTGTATTTTAGGCTATGTCCACACTCATCTGGGGTTGAGAAACAGTCATTGTGGTTATTTCCTTGCTTAAGAGGGATGCACAGTCATGGGTTTATTCTCTGCCAACTGGATCGCAGGATCTCTGGTCGGTGGATGAATTTTTTTAATCTTTGGTTCTTATCTATGACGATCTGGATTGGACATTTCTGGCTGAAAAGAAGCTGAGTTGCCTTCGTCAGGGAGATCGCTCTGCTGAGATTTATTGCTCTGAGTTTAGGAGGTGGGCTACAGCTACTGAGTGGAACAATCTGGCTCTTAGTAGCCAGTTTTGTCAGGGTTTATCAGTGAGGCTGAAGGATGCTTTGGCCTTTCATGAAACTCCTGTGTCTCTAGAGGCTGCTATGTCTCTTGCCATATGCATTGATAGACGCCTGAGAGAGAGATCTAGGGGCCCTCACTCTCAGGACATACTATTACATGATGTATCTTCTTCCTCTGACACTTCGGGTGAAGATACTCAGGTGTTAGGTCTGGGAGACGAAACCATGCAGTTAGGGGGAGCTACTCCTGGATACGCTTTTAAGCATACTGGTCATAAGAAGGGAGTATGTTTTTTTCTGTGGACAGGAGGGACTTATCTGAGTATGTCCATGCAATCAGCGTAAAAAAAAAAAGAAGGACGTTTAATTCCAATCAGACTTTTGGAGGGGTGAGTTATAAAATCTGCATTTGTCTTTGATTGGTAGTATCCAATTTCTCCTGACTGCGGAGGTGACGCTAAAGTCAAAAACTGTAGGATTGAGGTGTTTATCGACAGTGGGACAGGGGGTGAACCTGATTGATGCTCAGTTTGTCCATATGCATGGGTTGTCACCGTGCATTAGAGAAAAATATTTGCATTTTTGCTATTGATTCTGGCCCTCTAGCTCAAAAGTGTTTATCGCAAGTAGTGCATGATATCAGATTAAGAATATGTGACTTTCATCAAGAATTTATCTTGTGTTTTGTGTTGGAGGGTCTTTATGCTCCACTGGTTCTGGGTTTGCCATAGTTGAGCAAACAAAATCCAACTATTGATTGGCAAGCTAGACAGATTCTGGATTGGGGTAATTATTGCACTGACAATTGTCATACATCTTTTTCTGTTTTAACTACTAAGACATTGTCTTCATGGATGCCAGGATTTACCTCTCCATCGGGAACATGATTGTCCTATCTACCTTATTCCCAGAGCTAAGTTGCCCAAATCTAGATCGCATAACCTTTCTGGACCTGAAAGACTGGTCATGAGAGAGTATATTACCGAGATTTTGGCTAAAGGACACATAAGACATTCCAAATCTCCAGTGGCAGCAGGGTTTCTTTTTGTTAAAAATAAAGACGGAAATCTTTGGCCATGTTTTTATTTCCGTGAACTCAATCAGATTATTGCCTGTTATCCTTACCCCCATCCTTTGATTCCTGATTTGTTTAACAAGATTGTTGGTGCCAATATGTTCCCCAAGTTGAACTTAAGGAATCTGGTCAGGATCAAGAAAGGGGATGAATGGAAGACTGCTTTCAATACTCCTGAGAGTCACTTTGAGAACCTGGTCATGCCTTTTGGGTTGACCAAAGCTCCTGCGGTTCTCCAGGATTTTGTTAATAACACTTTTCATCACTTTGTGGGGAGGTTTGTAGTTGTGTATTTGGATACATTCAAATTTATTCTCCAGACGTGGAGATACATCATGATCATGCTAGACAGACTTAGAAGATCCTAAGGGATAATAAATTGCAAGCAAAATTAGAGAAGGCTCTTATGCGTTTTTTGTGGTTCACCAATGATTACTGAAAATGTATTCAGAACTATTTGACAGTGGTGAAATCCTTAACTGCCATGAATAAAACAAGAGACGGATGTCTCAGTGTGGTCTGATTCGGCATTGCAAGCTTTTTCTGCGATTGAGTAGTGCTTCTCTTCTGCCCTTATATTGTTGCAGTTGGATGTATCACAACTAGAGATGAGTGAATCAAAGCTGACAAAGTGGAATTCAATCCAAATTTTAGGAAAAATTCAATTAGCACCGAAGACGAATCTCCTCACGCTTCGTGATAACGAATCACATTTTTTCCTAGGCTTCATGTTCCCCCTCCTCTCTGCCGCCGGCACCTTGCGGCTAGTATGGAGCGAGGACGTGCACTGCGTCCTTATGTCCACAGCAACGGAAGGTAAAGAGGGTTCGACTGCATCCACCTCCTTAGCGCGGTCGGCGTCCTCCACTCCTATGGCAACTGTAAGGAGTCTGATCGCCTATCTGAGCACTCGGCGCTGTGCTGGTTGCAGGGGAATGAGTCATGTGGTGCTGGCCACATCATATGACTCCTCTTACTGGGAATGAGTCATGTGGCGCTGGCCACATCACATGACTCCTCTTCCCCACTATATATACAGGCAACCTGCTGGCTACAGGTTGCCTGTGAATAAGGTCCTATCCAGTGTTCCTTTGTGTGATTTTGTGGCTTTTGAATCCCGACTCGTTGATCGTCTCTGTCCTTGCTTGCTCCTTGTGTCTGCTTTGCTTCTCCTGGTATTTGACTTTGGCGTGTTTTTGACCTGTCTTTTCTAATCCTCTTGTACTGTAGTTACATCTAGGTTCTGACTCGGCTTGTTGACCATTCTATGCTTGTTTGTCTTGTTTGTCCCTCCGCACTTATCAAAAATAGGGAACGCCGCCCAGTTGCGCTTCGCTACCTAAGATGGATAATGCAAGTAGGCAGGAACAGGAGTGTGGGTGGAGTCAGTGGTGAACCATCTCCTCCCCCTCTTTGTGACAGGCTGCTGCACATGTGAGGAAATGGAGCAAGGAACTCTGGGAACGGCGGGATCACCCATAATGCCATTCATGTAGCCAATCTGCAGCCAGCCTTGTGATGTCACAGCCCTATAAATAGCGGCAGCCATCTTCGATTTTACCATTTACCAGTGTACTTAGTGCAGGGAGAGAAGTCTGCAGGCGCTAGGGACAGTGTTAGAAAAGATGTCATTGTGCTAAAAAAACAAAAACAAAAAAAAAAAACAGTTTACAAGTGCAAGGAAAGATTATTCAAGTTGTAGGGAAAGGATAGGGAGAAATCATTCCGCAACATTTATGTTGAACAGGGTTCAGTAGGGGAGGTTACAGCCTGGGTAATAGGAACAATCAGATTAAACCTTGCTGCACTGACTAAGGATCCAAACTACAATTATACAGCTCTGCAATTCCAGGAAACCGTTCTTATTAGGGTACAAGTGCTGTTTGATTCAGGCATTAACATGGTTTATTACAAGAAAATATTTATACATCTTATTTGCCCTTGTGCGGTGCAGTTATATGTTCTAAATAATGTTTTGGGTTGTAGTGGGGAAAAAAGGCTTATTAGCTGTTGTGTGGTGAAGTGCTAAAATTGCTGCATTTTTTGTTGTGTATTAGTGGCAAAAGTAAAATATTTGCAGCTCAACAGTGATGTTATCTGTTGTAAAGCCTTTTGTGGAGTGTAATAATGGAAAAAAATATATACAGTACAGACCAAAAGTTTGGACACACCTTCTCATTCAAAGAGTTTTCTTTATTTTCATGACTATGAAAATTGTAGATTCACACTGAAGGCATCAAAACTATGAATTAACACATGTGGAATTATATACATAACAAAAAAGTGTGAAACAACTGAAAATATGTCATATTCTAGGTTCTTCAAAGTAGCCACCTTTTGCTTTGATTACTGCTTTGCACACTCTTGGCATTCTCTTGATGAGCTTCAAGAGGTAGTCACCTGAAATGGTTTTCACTTCACAGTTGTGCCCTGTCAGGTTTAATAAGTGGGATTTATTGCCTTATAAATAGGGTTGGGACTATCAGTTGCATTGTGGAGAAGTCAGGTGGCTACACAGATGATAGTCCTACTGAATAGACTGTTAGAATTTGTATTATGGCAAGAAAAAAGCAGCTAAGTAAAGAAAAAACAGTGGCCATCATTACTTTAAGAAATGAAGGTCAGTCAGTCCCAAAAATTGGAAAAACGTTGAAAGTGTCCCCAAGTGCAGTCACAAAAACCATCAAGCGCTACAAAGAAACTGGCTTACATGCGGACCGCCCCAGGAAAGGAAGACCAAGAGTCACCTCTGCTGCAGAGGATAAGTTTATCCCAGTCACCAGCCTCAGAAATCGCAGGTTAACAGCAGCTCAGATTAGAGACCAGGTCAATGCCACACAGAGTTCTAGTAGCAGACACATCTCTAGAACAACTGTTAAGAGGAGACTGTGTAAATCAGGCCTTCATAGTAGAATATCTGCTAGGAAACCACTGCTAAGGACAGGCAACAAGCATAATAGACTTGTTTGGGCTAAAGAACACAAGGAATGGACATTAGACCAGTGGAAATCTGTGCTTTGGTCTGATGAGTCCAAATTCAAGATCTTTGGTTCCAAACACCGTGTCTTTGTGTGACGCAGAAAAGGTGAACGGATGGACTCTACATGCCTGGTTCCCACCGTGAAGCATGGAGGAGGAGGTGTGATGGTGTGGGGGTGCTTTGCTGGTGACAGTGTTGGGGATTTATTCAAAATTGAAGGCATACTGAACCAGCATGGCTACCACAGCATCTTGCAGCGGCATGCTATTCCATCCGGTTTGCGTTTAGTTGGACCATCATTTATTTTTCAACAGGACAATGACCCCAAATACACCTCCAGGCTGTGTAAGGGCTATTTGACCATGAAGGAGAGTGATGGGGTGCTGCGCCAGATGACCTGGCCTCCACAGTCACCAGACCTGAACCCAATCGAGATGGTTTGGGGTGAGCTGGACCGAAGAGTGAAGGCAAAAGGGCCAACAAGTGCTAAGCATCTCTGGGAACTCATTCAAGACTGTTGGAAGACCATTTCAGGTGACTACCTCTTGAAGCTCATCAAGAGAATGCCAAGAGTGTGCAAAGCAGTAATCAAAGCAAAAGGTGACTACTTTGAAGAACCTAGAATATGACATATTTTCAGTTGTTTCACACTTTTTTGTTATGTATATAATTCCACATGTGTTAATTCATAGTTTTGATGCCTTCAGTGTGAATCTACAATTTTCATAGTCATGAAAATAAAGAAAACTCTTTGAATGAGAAGGTGTGTCCAAACTTTTGGTCTGTACTGTATATTTGCCCCTCAGTGGTGCAGATATCTGTTGTAAAGCCTTTTGTGGAGTGTATTAGGGGAAAAATAAAATATATATTTGCCGCTCAGCGGTGCAGCTATCTGTTCTAAAGCCTTTTTTGGTGTGTATTAGTGGAAAGAGAAAAAATATATTTACCGCTCAGATGTGCAGTTATCTGTTGCAAAGCCGTTTGTGGCGTCTATTAGTGCTGATCGAGCACGCCTGGCCGAACACATGTTCGGCTCGAGCATCTCGATGCTCGGCACATGGCGGTACTCGGCCGAGTAGCGCATGTGCTCGAGCAGCCATGCTCTAGTCTCCTCTCCGCATGTTTCTTGGTTGCTACGCAGACAATAAACATGTGGGTAAGTACTGCCCTCACTGTAATGCCAGTAGCCATGTTGGCTTCTGGCATTACAGTGATTGGCTGGCCGGAACGTGTCATCGGGTGCTATATAGCAGCCGATGACCCATGTTCGGCTCATTTGTAGTCAGGGAGAGCTGAGCATAGAAAGGGACAGAGAATGTAGGGACTGTAATTATATATATATATATATATATATATATATATATATATATATATATTTTATGTTTCAGAGACTCAAAAGTCCTTGTAAGGACTATTGTGTGTGACAGCAGCAATATATGTTTGTAGCACAACCTGCACTAAATTGCTGTGCATAGAAAGGGACAGACAGTGTAGGGAGCGTAATAGGAAGATTTTTATACAATTTTTTTTTTTTAGATACCCATAAATCCTTTTAAGGACTATTGTGTGTAACAGCAGCAATATATATTTTTAGCGCATCTTGTGCTAAATACTGCATAATTTGCCACTGCGGACAATTCATTTATTAGCGCAACTTCTCCTGTGTATGTGTGCAGTTGTGTGCATCGCTAAAATATCAGTGACATCCAGTGCACTTTTTCGAAAGTCAGTGTCCGCTGCGGACAGTTAACCTGTTTGGGACACATGACGTACCAGTAAGATGCCACGTCAACTTTTTCTGTCTACTCCAAAGAAGGGCACTTTCCCGTGTCTGCAGTGTGTCCATTGCTCAGCAGTAATTAAAGGGGAGACCTTTTCCCATCCGCACACAGGTAAAAGATTCCTGATTAAGGGATTTTTTACTTGTGATAGCAATTATGTAGTTTACCTGTTGAAATGCCCCTGTGGTTTGATATATGTGGGTGAGACATCTGTCAGAATGAAAGATAGGTTCAGTAATCATAAATCCAGTATAAGGAAGAAAAATCTGTTATTGCCAGTTCCCTTTCATTTTGACAGATGTTCTCACAACATATCACAATTAAGATTTCAAATTATCGAACAGATACAGCAACCACGTAGAGGTGGCAACAGGTTATTAATGCTTAAAAAACGGGAAAGCTATTGGATTCACACTCTGCAGACTCTGGAACCAAAAGGTCTCAATCGAGACTATGAAGTGAGTTCTTTCCTATAGAGTATTAAATACTATCTATATTAAATATTGCTCATTTGTTGTATATTGCTGATTAATTTTGTTTCTTTTCTTAGTCACAGAAAAAATGAAAATTGAAAAAATTGAAAATTATGCGAAAATAATTTGCTAATAATGCGAAATATATATATAAAAAAATTGTTGAGTTATGTTTAGCATGTAAGAGATGTAGATGTCTTAGGATATTAATTTGTAAACATTTCATTTTTAAATCGGCTGTTATATATCGGGCTGCACTACATGTCTGCCATCTTTACTTTATTCTTTCTCCTTTTTTGTATAAATATTTACAAGTATTTGTCTATTATTGTGATCACTGATTGAAGTGATCTGTCTTCAGTCATAACTGTTTTTGTTTCTATCTAGTCTTTTGACTTTGTGTATACATTGTAACCATGACAGTGTGACGTCATCACGTCTGAACGCCGGACTTGGCGCTCTATTTAAATTGCTTTGTAATTTAATTCATTATGCTTGACAAAGGCTCAGTGTTGAGCCGAAACACGTGTTGCCTTGAATGCTTTGAATAAAGCCAACTGAACTACAAGGAGTGAGTGCCGGTCTTTTTCTGAATATTGAAGTGGGTTTTTCATACCTTAGACGCGAGCACCACGACGCAAGAGAGGAGTGCCGGCTGTTTCCCTGTGTTTGACGTACCAGTACGTCATGTGTATTTCCGATCACCGCCGCCCGGCGGACGTGCGGTGATCGGAACAAGGTGCCTGCTCAAATTATTGAGCAGGCACCATGGCTAAATGCGTGTGACCCCCCCACCCGTGTCGGTGCATCAACGCAAACCACAGGTCAATTCAAACCTGCGGCTTTTCACTGTTGCGGTGGCAGCTGGAGGCGGTGCCATCGGGTCCCCGTGGTGCTGTAGGGGGGACCCGATGGCATGGAAGGCAGCGCAATGCCTTCCTGAGGCATCGGTGCTGCCTTCCTGCCACGAGCCTGTGAGATCCAGCCCCCTGGATCTCACAGGCCAGAAGCTGTATGAGTAATACTCACTGTATTACTCATACAGCCAATGCATTCCAATACAGAAGTATAAAGTAATAAATAAAAAAATAAAAAAAAATTCCCCCCAAAAAATGTAAAGTTTCAAGTAAAAATAAACAAAAACATCATTTTCCCCCAATAAAGTTAAAAAAAATTGTAAAAAATATGGGGAAATATTAGACATATTAGGTATTGCTGCATCCGTATCGACCGGCTCTATTATAACATGACCTAACCCCTCAGATGAACACCGTGAAAAAATAAAAACTGTGCTAAATAAAAAAAAAAATTGTCACCTTACATCACAAAAAGTACAACAGCAAGTGATGCAAAAGGCGTATAATAGTATAAAATAGTACCAATCTAACCATCACCTCATCCTGCAAAAAATGAGCCCTGACTAGAGTTGAGCGAACACCTGGATGTTCGGGTTCGAGAAGTTCGGCCGAACATCCCGGAAATGTTCGGGTTCGGGATCCGAACCCGATCCGAACTTCGTCCCGAACCCGAACCCCATTGAAGTCAATGGGGACCCGAACTTTTCGGCACTAAAAAGGCTGTAAAACAGCCCAGGAAAGAGCTAGAGGGCTGCAAAAGGCAGCAACATGTAGGTAAATCCCCTGCAAACAAATGTGGATAGGGAAATGAATTAAAATAAAAATTAAATAAATAAAAATTAACCAAAATCAATTGGAGAGAGGTTCCATAGCAGAGAATCTGGCTTCCCGTCACCCACCACTGGAACAGTCCATTCTCAGATATTTAGGCCCCGGCACCCAGGCAGAGGAGAGAGGTCCCGTAACAGACAATCTGGCTTCATGTCAGCAGAGAATCAGTCTTCATGTCATAGCAGAGAATCAGGCTTCACGTCAGCCACCACTGCAACAGTCCATTGGCATATATTTAGGCCCAGCACCCAGGCAGAGGAGGGAGGTCCCGTAACAGAGAATCTGTCTTCATGTCAGCAGAGAATTAGTCTGCATGTCATAGCAGAGAATGAGGCTTCACGTCAGCCACCACTGCAACAGTCCATTGGCATATATTTAGGCCCAGCACACACACAGGCAGAGGAGAGAGGTCCCGTAACAGAGAATCTGGCTTCATGTCAGCAGAGAATCAGTCTGCATGTCATAGCAGAGAATGAGGCTTCACGTCACCCACCACTGCAACAGTCCATTGGCATATATTTAGGCCTAGCACACAGGCAGAGCAGAGAGGTCCCGTAACAGACGATCTGGCTTCATGTCAGCAGAGAATCAGTCTGCATGTCATAGCAGAGAATGAGGCTTCACGTCAGCCACCACTGCAACAGTCCATTGGCATATATTTAGGCCCAGCACCCAGGCAGAGGAGGGAGGTCCCGTAACAGAGAATCTGTCTTCATGTCAGCAGAGAATTAGTCTGCATGTCATAGCAGAGAATGAGGCTTCACGTCAGCCACCACTGCAACAGTCCATTGGCATATATTTAGGCCTAGCACACAGGCAGAGCAGAGAGGTCCCGTAACAGACAATCTGGCTTCATGACAGCAGAGAATCAGTCTGCATGTCATAGCAGAGAATGAGGCTTCACGTCACCCACCATGTCCGACCATGTCCACGACCATGTCCACGTCCGCGTCCCTTACTAGATGTTTTTCTCATTGTTATGGTTCACCACAACAACAAATATATTATTTGGCCCAATGTATTGTATTCAAATTCAGCGGGATATAAATTTGAGGCCTAGTATTTAGGCGCTGGGTGACCGGTATGGATTTAGTGACAGAATTAGACTTGGAAATGCACAGAAGCGTGTGTGTGTGAAGTTATTCTGAATGACCCAATGTGCACCTTGAATATTATATACCCTTTTAGGGATAGATTTCAAATAGCTCTGATATAGCAGAAACCACTAAATTATGAAATTGCTAAATTGGGAATTGTATTTCAACCCAGAACAAAAAATGTGCTTTGACGGACACTAAATAACTTTCCCAGCCACAACAGGACAGCGGTAACGAGAGATTTAGCAGGATATAAATTTGAGGCCTAGTATTTAGGCGCTGGGTGACAGGTATGGGTTTAGTGCCAGAATTAGACTTGGAAATACACAGTAGCGGGTGTGTGTGAAGTTATTCTGAATGACCCAATGTGCACCTTGAATATTATATACCCTTTTAGGGATAGATTTCAAATAGCTCTGATATAGCAGAAACCACTAAATTATGAAATTGCTAAATTGGGAATTGTATTTCAACCCAGAACAAGAAATGTGCTTGAACGGACACTAAATAACTCGCCCAGCTACAGCACTAAGGACAGATTTAGCGGGATATAAATTTGAGGCCTAGTATTTAGGCGCTGGGTGACAGGTATGGGTTTAGTGCCAGAATTAGACTTGGAAATACACAGTAGCGGGTGTGTGTGAAGTTATTCTGAATGACCCAATGTGCACCTTGAATATTATATACCCTTTTAGGGATAGATTTCAAATAGCTCTGATATAGCAGAAACCACTCAATTATGAAATTGCTAAATTGGGAATTGTATTTCAACCCAGAACAAGAAATGTGCTTGAACGGACACTAAATAACTCGCCCAGCTACAGCACTAGGGACAGATTTAGCGGGATATAAATTTGAGGCCTAGTATTTAGGCGCTGGGTGACAGGTATGGGTTTAGTGCCAGAATTAGACTTGGAAATACACAGTAGCGGGTGTGTGTGAAGTTATTCTGAATGACCCAATGTGCACCTTGAATATTATATACCCTTTTAGGGATAGATTTCAAATAGCTCTGATATAGCAGAAACCACTAAATTATGAAATTGCTAAATTGGGAATTGTATTTCAACCCAGAACAAGAAATGTGCTTGAACGGACACTAAATAACTCGCCCAGCTACAGCACTAGGGACAGATTTAGCGGGATATAAATTTGAGGCCTAGTATTTAGGCGCTGGGTGACAGGTATGGGTTTAGTGCCAGAATTAGACTTGGAAATACACAGTAGCGGGTGTGTGTGAAGTTATTCTGAATGACCCAATGTGCACCTTGAATATTATATACCCTTTTAGGGATAGATTTCAAATAGCTCTGATATAGCAGAAACCACTCAATTATGAAATTGCTAAATTGGGAATTGTATTTCAACCCAGAACAAGAAATGTGCTTGAACGGACACTAAATAACTCGCCCAGATACAGCACTAGGGACAGATTTAGCGGGATATAAATTTGAGGCCTAGTATTTAGGCGCTGGGTGACAGGTATGGGTTTAGTGCCAGAATTAGACTTGGAAATACACAGTAGCGGGTGTGTGTGAAGTTATTCTGAATGACCCAATGTGCACCTTGAATATTATATACCCTTTTAGGGATAGATTTCAAATAGCTCTGATATAGCAGAAACCACTCAATTATGAAATTGCTAAATTGGGAATTGTATTTCAACCCAGAACAAGAAATGTGCTTGAACGGACACTAAATAACTCGCCCAGCTACAGCACTAGGGACAGATTTAGCGGGATATAAATTTGAGGCCTAGTATTTAGGCGCTGGGTGACAGGTATGGGTTTAGTGCCAGAATTAGACTTGGAAATACACAGTAGCGGGTGTGTGTGAAGTTATTCTGAATGACCCAATGTGCACCTTGAATATTATATACCCTTTTAGGGATAGATTTCAAATAGCTCTGATATAGCAGAAACCACTCAATTATGAAATTGCTAAATTGGGAATTGTATTTCAACCCAGAACAAGAAATGTGCTTGAACGGACACTAAATAACTCGCCCAGCTACAGCACTAGGGACAGATTTAGCGGGATATAAATTTGAGGCCTAGTATTTAGGCGCTGGGTGACAGGTATGGGTTTAGTGCCAGAATTAGACTTGGAAATACACAGTAGCGGGTGTGTGTGAAGTTATTCTGAATGACCCAATGTGCACCTTGAATATTATATACCCTTTTAGGGATAGATTTCAAATAGCTCTGATATAGCAGAAACCACTCAATTATGAAATTGCTAAATTGGGAATTGTATTTCAACCCAGAACAAGAAATGTGCTTGAACGGACACTAAATAACTCGCCCAGCTACAGCACTAGGGACAGATTTAGCGGGATATAAATTTGAGGCCTAGTATTTAGGCGCTGGGTGACAGGTATGGGTTTAGTGCCAGAATTAGACTTGGAAATACACAGTAGCGGGTGTGTGTGAAGTTATTCTGAATGACCCAATGTGCACCTTGAATATTATATACCCTTTTAGGGATAGATTTCAAATAGCTCTGATATAGCAGAAACCACTAAATTATGAAATTGCTAAATTGGGAATTGTATTTCAACCCAGAACAAGAAATGTGCTTGAACGGACACTAAATAACTCGCCCAGCTACAGCACTAAGGACAGATTTAGCGGGATATAAATTTGAGGCCTAGTATTTAGGCGCTGGGTGACCGGTATGGATTTAGTGACAGAATTAGACTGGGATATGGCCAAAAAATAAACAGACTATTGCTGGTTAAATGCACTTGGTGTGACAGCTTCACCCTGATGTAGGCTTTAGCCAAAAAACAACCACACCATTGAGGGTTAAATGCACTTGGTGACAGGCGCAGCTTGCCCCTGATTTAGTATATGGCCAAAAAATGAACAGACTATTGCTGGTTAAATGCACTTGGTGTGACAGCTTCACCCTGATGTAGGCTTTAGCCAAAAAACAACCACACCATTGAGGGTTAAATGCACTTGGTGACAGGCGCAGCTTGCCCCTGATTTTGTATATGGCCAAAAAATGAACAGACTATTGCTGGTTAAATGCACTTGGTGTGACAGCTTCACCCTGATGTAGGCTTTAGCCAAAAAACAACCACACCATTGAGGGTTAAATGCACTTGGTCGCAGCTTGTGCTGGCGCACCACAAGACACAAAATGGCCGCCGATCACCCCAGAAAAATGTGACTGACAAACGGTCTGTGCAGCCTAAAAACAGTGAGCAATTGAGGATCAGCAGCTCAATGATCCACAGCTGCAGATCGATCAGTTAATCAAGTCCTTTGGAGGAGTTAATCTGCCTAATCTCGCCCTACTGTCGCAGCCGCAACCTCTCCCTACGCTAATCAGAGCAGAGTGACGGGCGGCGCTATGTGACTCCAGCTTAAATAGAGGCTGGGTCACATGGTGCTCTGGCCAATCACAGCCATGCCAATAGTAGGCATGGCTGTGATGGCCTCTTGGGGCAAGTAGTATGACGCTTGTTGATTGGCTGCTTTGCAGCCTTTCAAAAAGCGCCAAGAAAGCGTCACAAAAGCGCGAAGAAAGCGACGAACACCGAACCCGAACCCGGACTTTTACGAAAATGTCCGGGTTCGGGTCCGTGTCACGGACACCCCAAAATTCGGTACGAACCCGAACTATACAGTTCGAGTTCGCTCATCCCTAGCCCTGACCTGAGACAATCAGCAAAAAAAAAAAATATGGCTCAGAATATGGAGACACTAAAACATCATGTTTTTGTTTTAAAAAAGCTGTTATTGTGTAAAACTTACATAAATAAAGTATACATATTAGGTATTGCCGCAACCGTATCACAAAAAGTGTAATAGCAAGCGATCAAAAAGTCATATGCACCCCAAAATTGTGCCAATTCAATCTCATCCCGCAAAAAATCTGACCTTACCTAAATGATATTATTGTGTAAAACTTACATAAATAAAAAAAAAGTATACATATTAGGTATCACCGCGTCCGTGATAACCTGTTCTATAACAATATCACATGACCTAACCCCTCAGTTGAATACCGTAAAAAAAAAAAAAAAAAAAAAAAAAAGCCTACCCCCAATTTGCCTGAGCTACTGGTGAATGTTCTCCTCGTGAGTGCACATTTCTGCAAGTCATCGACAGCTTCAGCCGGTCTGTCAACGCTGCAGCAGCGTTTAAAATTGCCAGCTCATCGGCTGTTGTGCGACGTGAGCATGCACTGGAACTCCACGTTCCACATGTTGGCCAGGCTTTGTGAGCAGCAGATGGCAGTAGTGGAATGCCAGCTGCAACACGGTCGTCAGCTTATGCTATTGACAAGTGAGGAGTGGGCATGGATGTCTGACCTCTGTGAGGTTTTAAATAACTTTAGGGAATCAACACAGATGGTGACCGGCAATAACGCTATTGTCAGCGTAACCATCCAACTTCTGTGTCTACTCAAAAGCTCGCTGCTCACAATCAAGGACAGCGCTTTGCATGTGGAAGAGGTGAAAATGGGGGATAACGTGACATGATAGCCAGACCACCCTCAGTTTGTCTTCTAAGTGCGAATTGGATGATTAGGAGGAAGAGGAGGAGGAGCAGGAGACGGCTGCCTCCGCTACAGAAGGTAGTACCCATGGAAGTTTAATTCCATCTGTTCAGCGTGGATAGGCAGAAGAGGAGGAAGAGGATGAGGAGATTGAGAGTAATCCTCCTGATGACAACAGCAAATTCTTGCCTGTTGGTACTCTTGCACACATGGCTGACTTCATGTTAGGCTGCCTTTCCAGCGACCCGCGCGTTATGCGAGTTTTAGACAACACAGATTATTGGTTGTTCACCCTTTTCGACCCCCGCTACAAAGAGAACTTCTCATCTCTCATTCCTCTGGTGGAGAGGACGAGCAAAATGGTGCAATACCAGAAGAGCCTTGTTGAAAAATTGCTCCAAAAATTTCCATCTGACAACGCTAACGGCAGAGTTTGTAGTTCGTTAGCCAACCAAGGAGGCGAGACAAGGGGAACAGAAAGCAGTTCCAACAGAGGAAGGGCAACACTTTCCAAAGCCTGAGACAGTTTTTTATGACACCCCGCCAGCACCCTCATCTTGATGCGCTGCTTAGTGTCACAAGGAGGGAAAAATTTGGGATGATGGTAAAGGAGTACATAATGTTTTACAGGGTCAGCTCACCAGCAGGCCTTCACCTACAATCTTTTACAGGGTCACCTCACCAGCAGGACCGCACCTAAATTATTTTATAGGTAATCTCACCTGCAGGCTCGCACCTAAAATCTTTTACAGGGTTAGATCACCTGCAGGCCCTCACCTAATTATACCTAATAGGTAATTTGTATGCATGCTGCCTTGCTTGGATGTGGTAGCCGTAGCTGTTTCTCAGGCTCCCTCTCTGGAATCAAACCCTAATTGCCCATTACCCATAGTCACTAGTGTTGAGCGCGAATATTCGAAAAGCAATTTTTTTTCACTAATATCTGCACTTTGCGAGTTTTGCGAATATTTAGAATATTGCGCTATATATTCGTAATGACGAATATTTGGTTTTGCTATTTTTAGACAGTACACATCACAATGATGTGTACTGTGTAAAAAAATAAAATAAAACTATTTGATCATCCCTCCCTGTTTCTAGCTTGTGATCCAAATGAGAAGGCTCCAATATTACTTACAGTGATTCAGTGAGTTGAGCGCAAATATTTGTAACCAAATATTTATAGCGATGTGAATATCGCTACTTCGAGAGGACACTGATCCCTCCCTTCTTTTAGCATGTGGGCAAATGAGAAGGATGCAAATATAGTTGTCAGAGGTTAGCAACATCCCTAGCAACTAATAGGAAAGTTGGCCACTATTTCACTATATAAGATCCTTCCCAGCAGAGATTTTGTGCAGTTTCATGTGATGGGTTGTGAGAGGAGCTTAAATACTGTGCTGTGCTTTTTTAAAAGCAAATCACATATCTGATATATACTGAACTGATAGCTAGTGTAAGATAGGGTAGGTTAGTGTAGCAGAAAGGTTCTAGTGTAGGGTATAGTGTTAGCTGAAAGATATAATCTGTTTAGTTAGTGTGAGATAGTATAGGTTAGGGAATAGTGTAGGTGATAGGTTCTAGTGCAGGGTGTAGTGTAGGGTATAGTTAGCTGAAAGATATCCATTTAGTTAGTGTAAGATATAGTAGTTTAGTTAGGGAATAGTGAAGCTGATAGGTTCAAGTGCATGGTGTAGGTTAGGTATAGTATAGTGTAGGCTTTAGATGTGTTTTAGTATAGTGTCTGCGTGTAATGGTGCAGAACCCCAAGCAACCAGACAGAGGTAAAAAAATAGTGGATTTATTAAATAAATGGCAGTACAGTCCAAACTAGTAAGCATATATAGGTAGCAAACCCGAATAATAATCTGTGCAGGGAAACACCAAGAGGACAGCCAGTGACCAGGCCAAAGTTCTTATGCACAGTATTAGTCTGTGTAACGTGGTACCTAGGGATGAGACGTCAGGATTTCCATGGCCCGATCCAAGGTTATACACAAGACAAACTGTTCAGCAAAGATGGAGTATCCAGAGGCAGTCTCTAGAGATAAATCGAGGAAGGCAGAGGTCATGCACAGGTAAGTCTGGGCGAATATGAACAGCAACATACACCCAGGTTGTCAAAACAACAGTGGGCACTGACCAGCCAGGGAGATCACCTTTTAAGTACCTTCTAGCCAATCACAAAGTGTCATGTGTCTATTCCTCATAGGTCATATAATGATCCTAATCCCTGACACTTGTGCGGCCTAGGCTGGTCCTTAGTCACTTAACCCATGCCTGCCCTCTAATCTACTAGAATTTACATACAGGTATTTCCCCCGTCAGCGGCCTGCGTAGCGAATAAGATGCAAGTATGTTCGGCCGCGTATCCATTTGTGAACCTCCTCTTGAGCGCATACGTGGACACTTGAGCAGCCCAGCATGAATACACAATCGGGTCGGCACGGACACCGGAACGGAACCCGCAGGTGATACCGGAACAAGACCGGCCGCTGCGTGACTCCGAGACCCCGGCGGTCTTCCCCTCCGGCGACCATGAGGACGCACTACCGCGTCTGCCCGCAAAGGAGTCAGAACTAAAGACTCCCCAGGCACATGCGTGACCTGTCCTGCTACTCCAAGCCCCACGAGGACCCCTGGGGGCCCCAGTGGATCGCGGAACAGGAGAGTGTCTTACACTGCATTAGTTTAAAAAAAAAGTTTATTAGTGTTATTTTCTTACTGTTGATGTAGTATCTGGGTCAGTGTCTGTGTCTTTTGTTAGTTAAAAAACAAACAAAAAAAAGTTTATTAGTGCTATTTTTTTGTTTTTTACTGTTTAGTTGGTGTATTGATTAGTGTTTGTATGTTTTGTTAGTTGAAAAAAAGGCTCTTACTGTTATTGTGTTAGTGATTCTATTTTTTTTTATTTAATTTTTGCCCCAGAGTCCCCACCCCAATAAAGTTTTTCCCCAAATCCCTTATTATTTTTCCCCCTTTTTTTCTGCATATATAAGGCAATATGTGCACTTCACGTGGGAGTTCAGGTAACAGTGGTAGCGGAGTTGGCTCCAGTGCTGGACCGCTGCCAGCACGGGGCCACTCCTCTACCCACGGAGGGGTGGGCGCAGGTGTCAGCGGTGTCAGCCTCATTCGTGACTTTTTTGGGCGTGGCAGCCGCCGCATTTCCTCTCAGGATGCTGAGGAAGTAGTGCCTCTCGTGGCCCAAGCCAGTGCCACAGAGTCCTCTGCCCCGGCTCCAAGCAGCAGCAGCACTCCACCTCCTGCAGGACCAACCTCGAGCCCCAAATAATCTACCCTGCTTCTGTTTGACAGCAACAGTGAGAGTGAGATCTTGGGTGAGGTAATGCAGGAGGCTGAATTGCAGTTCAGTACTTATGCTCAGCACCTTTTGGAAGAGATGAAGGAGGAGGGGGTAATGCCTGTCAGTACCCCAGTGACATCCCTTCCAACTGGTGTGGGTGTTTTCAGCCACCAAACCCCCGCACCTACTCAGACCCAGATGTCAGTGAGGGGACAGAGGAGCCAGGTCAAGGGCTCCATGTCTGCTTTTCCCTTCAGCCCACGACTGTTTGGCCCTGGGCCTGACATATTTGGGGACGAAGAGAAGGGTGACGAGAATGGGTGACACATCCCTTGTCAGGCATCAGCAGCACTGATGAGGAGGAAGGTAGGCACCAGAGGCAAACGGTGCAACAGGTTGCCAAGAAGCCCAGCGTCCGGGGCTTCACTGGCAATGGCAGCACTGGTAATGGCACTCAACATCTGCTGCCCTTCAATCTTGTGGACAGCAATCCATTCCAACAGATGTTGGAGCAGGCCCAATCCAGATGGCTTGTCCCCAGCCACCATTTCTTTGCCAGGACCAGCGTCCCTGCCCTAAACCAGCACATTGTGCAGAATGTATCCCTATTGCTGGATCATGCTGTCAGCGACAGGGTGCATCTGACAATTGATGCTTGGACCAGCAGACATGGGCAGGGTCTCCACGGCTGCTGAGCCCCCCAGCTATGCAAGTGTGGGGCACGTCCACTGCCAGGCCGTGCTCCAGCTTGTGAGCTTAACGGAATGGAGACACTACACTACAGGCTCAGGTTCTCAATGACGTGCTCCCCATAGTGTTCCTGCTGGACAGGACACTAGATCGCCTACTATATTATGGCAGTATGGACAACATGTTTATATCTATCTACCCCATCTCTCCCTGGAAGCCCTTAAATTTTCTTCCCCTCCAGACATCAGCATTGTAGAGGATCGGATTACAGTATGTTTTGCTTGAACTTAAAGGAATAAGAATTTCTAGTTCTAGTCAACCAAAATGAAGCACAGCTGCATTAGTTATACGGGGAATGTTTAGTGGCAGTTCTATGTAACTCCTGAACACATGGTATTTTCCGAACAGACTCCAAACTCCGCTCTGCTGAATGACAGTATAGATTCTCCAGTGTTGTCTGTCAGCCCTGTCCTGGTGAAGTCTGCCAACGGGGTGTGTAACACTACCCCCCGTGTGTAGTCAAGCCTCACATCTAAAGGCTTATTCTGTACCATGACCTGCGATCGATGATTCGGTGCTGCGCACTGGAGGCAGCCGCCAAGGACCGCGCCAGCAGCCGTGGACCATTGCTGAGTCTTCACTGATGGGAAGGTGAACTAATCCCGGTGGCAGAGCCTTGGATACTTCCAGACCCTGGCGAGGCAAGCTGGGTCATCACTGTCTTCTGCACTCAGACGGGCAGAGAACGGATGGGTCCTGCCATTGACTGGAGCCCAGTGTGTGTGCGGTGCCGATCGTGTATTGGTGGGGAGTGCGGTGGTACCCATGCTTCCTCACAGATAAAATGAGGATGAGAGAGCCGTTGCTAAACACCGCCACGCCTACTTTCCTCTGACTTGAAGGAATCAGCACACGGTGTGGCTGGCTGTGTTACCGCAGAGTTCTGCTCCAGACTCGATTTGCCAGATATGGAAACTGAGAGCAGACCCGTGCAGGCGGCGTGTCTAGGTAATTTTGGACTCATTTATAGTGTGCTTCATAAAATTAAAATACCTTTTTTTTATTGACAATGGAAAATATAGCATTTTGCATGTATGCATGTTTTTGCATTCTGCCTGCAAACTTTGAATATGCTGCTGTTAGAGGTGTCTTATTTTGTTTTTTGTGTTGCCCTGGTCTGGTGGGGGCCAATTCCTGGGAACACATTGTTGTTGCACACTTAAAACCTGCTGCTGTCAAAGGTGTCTAATTCTATTTTTTGTGTTACCCTATCTGGTGGGGGCCAATTCCTGGGAACACATTCCTGCTGCACACTTAGAATCTGCTGCTGTCAGAGGTGTCTTAGTTTATTTTTGGTGTTGCCCTGGTATGGTGGGGGCCCATTCCTCGGAGCACATTCCTGCTGCAAATGATGAACCTGCTGCTGTCTGTTTCTGCTGAGTTATGTTGATCTATGTGTAGGCCTTAGACTCGACCATTACCATGTTGCTGCTGCTGCCTGTCCTGATCATGCTGAGTTATGTGTACACCTTAAACTCAAAATTTACCATTACATGCTGCTGTTGTCTGTCCTGATCATTATGAGTTATCTGTACGCCTTAAACTCTAAAATTCCCTTCACCTGCTGCTGCTGTCTGTCCTGACCTTGATGACTTATGTGTCAGCCTTATCCTACAGCGTTACCATTTCCCTGCTGCTGTTTGTTATGGTCCTGCTCTGTTAGGCCTATCTATGTGTATGCCTTACACTACAGCTTTACCATTTACCTGCTGTTGTCTGTTCTTTTCATGCTCAGTTAGGCCCATCTATGAGTATGCCTTACACTACAGTGTTACCATTTACCTGCTGTTGTATGTTCTTTTCCTGCTCAGTTAGGCCCATCTATGTGTATGCCTTACACTACAGCGTTACCATTTACCTGCTGTTTTATGTCCTGCTCCTGCTGAGTTTAGTTGAGCTAGGTGTAGGCCTTATAATATACCCTTAACAATTATCTGATGCTGCAGTGTGTCCTGATACTGCTGAGGACAACCAGCATGAACCACTTATTCACCCTTGGAGTTTATCAACCATTGAGTATTAGAATTCTATTAAACTGGTGTGCATGCTTCATTTTTGTGCATGTGCTCTGTTCATCGACTGTTCATAAACTAACATGTTCATTGGTAATCTCAGTGCAGAGTTAGCCCTTGTTGTGTTGCTGGATTCACACCATTCAACTTTAATGGGGAATAGGAAAGATGTGGCCTATAAACTCCACACATAAATCATGGTTAATAGTTCCCTCTAACCCCAAGAGGTCTGAGAGGGGTCTCCATAGTTCAGGGTCCATAGTCCGTAGGAAGGAGGCTAGCCCTCAGGCTTCTCCAGCAGCCCCAGTGATGGTTCAGTCCGTCACACGTACAAAATCAGCAGGTTACATCTTAAATCTATACCTCACTGTGTGTTTAAATATATATATATATATATATATATATGTACACTCACAACGAGGTAGAGATGTTGGATATAATTGGCTAATTTGCTACGTGTCACAACTGGTAGTAAATAATCATTTGTAAAGGGGTGAGATACTTATTTGCATAACTGTATATATACATTACAGAGTGTTGGAGAGAGATACAAAAGTAATGTAAGCATTATACCTGGGCAGTTTCTATCCTCTTAAGATCAGACCACTTTTTAAAAGTATTTAAGTCTTTGAAGGGGAAATATTAGATTTAATGTTACCATTAAAATAACAGATTGTATTACAGCAAATACTGGCGGCAATACAAATAAAGCTCCTCCTGAGTCCAGACCAACAGGACGCAAACTATAATCTATAGACAGTGTGTGTGTGTGGAGTATATAGTGTGAGGCAGGAAAATGGATGTACAATGTGAATGTGAGAGATTTTTCTATGCTGTCTATACATACATGCTACAGACATAGTGCTGTGATGTCACAACAATACTTAGTGCAGCAATCAGTAATATCTACTTAGAACTGATAAATAGTGAAATCGTATGTATTGTAAAAAATATATTTGCATCATAAGTGGCGATTTTCGCAATCGCAAATATTTTATAACACTATATCTGCATGTAAAGCGATTGGTCTGACATGCATCTGAAATGTAATCAAATACACTGGTGTAATGTGAAATTACTTAACGTGATCAGGAGTTCTTCCTCACTATAGCGAAATTTGCTTCCAACCATCTTTTCCAATCGCCTCAAACTTCAAACTGGTTGCTAAACTAGACCATGCCCTTTTTGTTCATGCACACCAGATACATTTTAAAATGTTAAAAAGCAATGCACAAAGATAACGACTTAGCGAATATATGACAAATATTTGCACATATTTTCGGGAAATATAACAAAATCGAATATTGCCCCTGCTGCTCATCACTAGTAGTCACCATGTTTTGCGCTGACAATAACATCAAAATTTGATAGGCCAGACATCCGAATGGATCGTCGCTGTCACTGGGATGCGTGATCGGCCCCAGGTTATCTAGAGTCACCAAAGCAGCAGCAGGCCCTCACCCATAATGTTTTAGATGGTCAGATCAGCAGGCCCTTGCTCCATCAATCATAATTTTTCAAGGCTGTGTATGATGACCTCCTTTTTTGTGTAATAATGGGTGTATTGGAGTGCCGGTTCCTTGTAATTTTTGGCAGCCCATTCACTTAGTGCATAGGCTTTATTAGTGTAGGAGTCCTACTACATGAACAATTGTACCACAATGTGAATGAGGCCCTCCTTTATGTCATATGCAGGTTGTATCGGAGTGCCTTTTCCTTGTAATTTTTGGCAGCGCTTGCACTTTATATACAAGTAAATATACAGGGAAGAATGTTTCCTAAATTTTTTTCCTCTAAAATCGATTTTATCTTCTGTTTTGTGGGTATTATTGTCAATCTTTTAAAGTGACTTACTACTTGGACATCGTTCCCAGCAGCGACCTGGACATCCAAGATGCATCCAGACATCCTCCCCATACTGTTCCCGAACCATTTAGGTAGTGTTTCCATCAATTTCTGACCTTTTCCTATGAACTAGGCACCCTCCCCTCTTCAGAGCAGAGGGTGCCTGGTTTAATGCTCGGGTTCTCCCATTGACTTTAATTATACTCGGGTGCTCGACAGATCACCTGAGCATCCCGATGTGTTCGGCCCGAGCACCCGAGCACTATGGTGCACAATAAACACTAGCTTGTATAAGTGGAAAAAGAAAAAATATATTTGCCGCTCATCAGTGCAGTTATCTGTTCTAACGCCTTTTGTGGTGTGTATTAGTGGAAAAAAATATATACATTTGCCGCTCATCGGTGCAGTTATCTGTTCTAAAGCCTTTTGTGGCGTGTATTAGTGAAGAAAGAAGAACTATATTTTTGCCATTCTGCAGTGCAGTTATCTATTTTAAGGCCTTTTGTGTCGTGTATAAATGGATAAAGAAAAATATATATATGCCGTACAGCGTTGCACTTATGTGTTGAAAAGCCTTCTTTAGTGGAAAAGTGGAAAAAATTAGGGTCTGATTGCCGTTCAGCGGTGTAGTTATATATTCTAAAGCCCTTTTTTCCCTGTGTTAGTGGCAAAATAAAAAATATATTCGCCGTTCAGCGTTGCACTTATATGTTGAAAAGCCTTTTTGTGTAGTGGAAAAGTGGGAAAAAAAATAGGGCCTAATTGCCGTTCAGAGGTGCAGTTATATATTCTAAAGCCTTTTTTGTCCTGTATTATTGCCAAAAGAAAAATATATTCACCGTTCAGCGTTGCACTTATATGTTGAAAAGCCTTGTGTAGTGGAAAAGTGGAAAAAATTAGGGCCTATTTTCTGTTCAGCGGTGCAGTAAAGCCCTTTTTGTCGTGTATTAGTGGCAAAAGAAAAAAATAATTGCCATTCAACGGAGTAGTTACGGTATCTCACAAAAGTGAGTACACCCCTCACATTTTTGTAAATATTTTATTAAATCTTTTCATGGGACAAAACTGAAGATATGATAATTTGATACAATGTAAAGTAGGCAATGTACAACTTGCATAACAGTGTAAATTTAGTGTGCCCTCAAAATAACTCAACACACAGCCATTAATGTCTAAACCGCTGTCAACAAAAGTAAGTACACCCCTAAGAGAAAATAGTCAAATTGTGTCCAAAGTGTTAATATTTTGTCTGGTCACCATTATTTTCAAACACTGTCTTAACTCTCTTGGGCCTGGAGTTCACTAGAGCTTCACAAGTTGCCACTGAAAATCTCTTCCACTCCTCCGTAATGACAACATGGAGCTGGTTGATGTTAGAGACCTTGCACTCCACCACCTGCCATTTAAGTTTGCCCTCCAAATGCTCCTTCAGCACCTTTAGCAAGGCAGTGGTGATCTTGGAGGTGTGTTTGGAGTCGTTATCATGTTGGAATATTGCCCTGTGGGCCAGTTTCTGAAGGGAGGGGATCATGCTCTGCTTCAGTATGTCACAGTACACAGTACATGTTGACATTCATGGTTCCCTCAATGAACGGTAGCTCCCCACAGTTGCTAGCACTTATGCAGCCTCAAACCATGACACTCCCACCACCATGCTTGACTCCTCACCTGGTTGTCGACACACACACTTGAACCAAATAAGTTTATCTTGGTCTCATCAGACCACAGGACATGATTCCAGTAATCCATGTCTTTAGTCTGCTTGTCTTCAACAAACTGTTTGTGGGCTTGCTTTTTTGTGTAACATCTTGTAACACTTCGCTAAAAATTGCTTGTGCTCCAATGTCCTCCTCATCCTCCAGTTCAGCCCTCACAAGGCTCATGTGGCCATGAGATCTAGGCGCAACATCCCTAGACCCCTGACCAGACAGATTTACCAGCATCTTTTTCAGGACATTAATCAGTGGAATGATGTTGTTTATCCCGTAGTCCTTGCGACTGACAAATAGAAAGGCCTCCACAAAGGGCACGAGAAAACAGCAGGTGTCACACATGAGATGCCACTGACTAACATCAAAGTTACACAGGGGAGTAACTCTGTCCGCCTGTATCATCAAGAAATAGTTTTTGGTCCTTCTCTGTTCGTATAGTCGGTCCAACATATGAGTGGAATTCCAATGGGTGGAAATGTTGCATATCAACCTATGTTGGGGTATGCCGTTCAGCCGCTGCAGTTCAAGGAGGGTGTGCTTTGTGGTGTAAGAGTGGCTAAAGTGCATGCAAAGTTTCCTGGCCATTTTTAGGATGTCTTTCAGGTGGGTGAAAGACTTCCGGAAATGCTTGACAACTAGATTGAACACGTGTGCCATGCAGGGAGCATGGCTCATGACTCCTTGATGCAGCGCTGATACCATGTTCTTTCCATTGTCAGTCACCATGGTTCTAATTTTGACCCAGGATTTGATTTCTTGGTGAAGGACGTGTATCAGTTCTTCCCTGTGTGAACCTGTTCCCCCAGGCTAAATAGGTGAAAAACAGCATGACACCGCCGTGCCCTGCACATGTGGTATGCTGGTTGAGCACTGTGAATTGTCCCTGCAGTGGAGGCCGAGGACACGGTGGAAGATGAGGAGGCAGCGGCGGACATTGTTGCAGGACTAACGGCGTGATAATGTGGGCCGTAAAGGACATATATTGTCCTTGACCGCAGTTACAGCTCCATACATCGGTGCTGCTGTGCACTTTGGCAGACACCGACAGGCTCAAGGACTGGCCCACCTTCTGTTCTACAAATTTGTGCAGGGCTGGTACTGCTTTTTTGGCAAATAAATTATGGCTTGGGACTCTCAACCTCAGCTCGGCACCAGCCATCAGTTGACTGAAAGGTGCAGAGCCCACCACTTGGAAAGGGAGGGACTGTAGCACCAGCAACTTGGCCAGGAGAATGTTCAGCTTCTGCGTCATTGGATGAGTGCATGCATACTGTTGTCTCTTGGAAATCGCTTCGGTGATCGATTGCTGACGGAATGACTGACGATGAGTGGGAGGGCGAGGAGCAGGAGCATCAGGACTGGTAAATGATGGGAAGGACAGACAGCCTCCTTCAGCTGAGGTGGTGGAGCCTTCACTGCCTGAAATCAGGTGCATGTGTCATGCGCTAGCTGCCACCCACCCCTCTGTCCCTGCAGCAGGCTGGACCACGACATTGGCGCAACGGTTCTACGAGGCCACTTCATGGTGATGCTGCATATGTTGATGCAGGGCCATGCTTTACCTTCTGCCCACACATTCAGCAAATGGCCATGCTCACCTCCTCTGGCGGCTTAACAAAAAACTGCCACACTGCATAGTAGGTGATTTTACCCCCAACACTCTGCACTGACTGACTGCTACCGTTGCAGCCTCCGTGAACCCCTGCACCACTACTTTCCAGGCAGGTAGGCTCCTTCAAAGCAGGTGATCTACCCTGGGCATGTTTGGCTTCCGACCTCCCACTGCTGCCACCCTGCTGACTCCCGGCCACGGTACCAACTTGCTGGCTCTGCTGCTGCCTCATGCGCCAGCTGCCACCTTCTTCTCCCAATGATGATTAAGCCCCTTCGTCACCCGGCTCCCAATTGCTTCATCATCATCGAGTACTGTCTGCACGTCACTAATGTCCTCCTCAACGGTCTCTGAGCCCGGAGTCTGACACTCGCAACACCAGCTCCCACGCCACTCTCCTCATCACTACTTGCCCACCTACCCGAGGAAGAGGAGGATGTCTCCTCCAAATATTGGCTGGGCAGTAGCTGCTGACTGTCCTCTAGTAGCTCGTCCGTGCTGCATAGTGGAGCTGAGCCCACAGCATGTAATACTTGTCTGGCTGAGGGAACAGAAAAGGACAGAGGCAGGTTGATGACAGATGAGGGCACAGGGCCTTCTCCCGGGCCATACCAACAAACGGTTGTGTCTGATGAACCCACAGACTCTTGGCTGGTGGTGTCTGATGTCACTCGGGACAAAGTGCATGACCGAGTCAACCATTCAAGAACCACTGGGTTTCTGATCAAGACATGATCGCTAGATGACAACGGGAGCTCAGGCCTGTCGAAGTGACCCCTGCTGCCATGTCATATTACTCTGCTGCGACCTGTGCAGGGCCTGTCACATCTCTGTCTGACATACTGTAATTTCAAATAAATAAATAAAAAGGAAATTAATACACCCCAAAAAAGGCAGTAATTTTCTCACTTCATCACGCAACAGCTAATAAGTCCCTTTTTTTCCACTAATACACCCCAAAAGAGGCTTTAGAACATATAACTGCACCGCTAAACAGCAAATAAGCCCTTATTTTTTTCCAGTTATACACCCCAAAAAAGTCTTTAGAACATATAACTGCATTGCTAAACGGCAAGTAATACGTATTTTTTTTCCCACTCTTACACCCCAAAATAGGAGTAATTTTCTCACTTCACCACACAACGGCTAATAAGCCCCTTTTTTTCCACTAATATGCCCCAAAAAAGGCTTTAGAACATATAACTGCACCGCTGAGCTGCAAGTAATACCTTTTGCTTTCCACTAATACAGTACATGCCACAAAAGGCTGTCATTTTCTTACTTTACCACACAACGGCTAATAATCCCTTATTTATTTCCACTAATACACCCCAAAAATGGCTTTAAAATATATTATTGCACCGCTGAAGGGCAAATAATACTTATTTTTTTCAACTAATACACCCCAAAAAAGGCTGTAATTTTCTCACTTCACCAGTCACCACACAATGGCTAATAACCTTTTTCTTGCACTATTACACTCCAAAAAAGTCTTTAGAACATATAACTGCACCGCTGAACGCTAATAAGCCCTTATTTTGTTCCACTTATACACGCCAAAAAAGGCTTTAGAACATATAACTGCACCACACAAGGGCTAATAAAACGTCAAAATATTTCCTAGTAATACACACTGTTAATGGTAGTAATGTATCACACAGCACTTGCACCCCAATAACAAGATAGGTTTTCTGGAATTACAGAGGTATCATCTATTTCAAACCTGAAAGCAGCAGTATAGTGGCAATTTGGATCCCCAGTCAGTGCAACAAGATCTAATAGGATTATTCCCATTACCCAGGCTGTACACTCCCCTATTGGACCCTGTTCTGCTTCAATACTGTGGAATAATTCCTCCCTATTCTTTGATGACATCTTCATCATTTGGAACGGGAACGGTGCCTCGTTCCGTTCGCTGGTGAGGATGTTCAATAACAACCAGATCGGCATGCACTTCACTTGTGAGGTTGGAGGCACCACGTTACCATTTCTTGATGTCCTCATCTCCCATACACCTGCTGGCGCTCTGGAGACGTCGATCTACCGTAAACCGACGTCCACCAATACCCTGCTTAGGTGGGAGAGTAGTCACCCCCTCCCACTTAGGCGAGGTATTCCCAAGGGGCAATATCTTAGAATTAGGCGTAATTGCTCCACAAAAAGAGAATTTGTCAGACAGGCTGCCGATTTACGTACCAGGTTCCTTCAACGCGGTTATCCCGACAAGGTTCTAAGGAGAGCATTTGAGTTTGCATTACACGCAGATAGAACATCCCTCCTTGTTCCCAAACCCTGCACCACGCCACCCTCCAACATCATCCGACCGATCATGACCTTTGACAGGGCTGCTGGCGAAGTTAGACACATCTTTCAAAAAAACTGGGGTATTCTACAACTCGACCCCGATTTAAAGGAAGTGGTGGGAGACTATCCTCACGTTACTTATCGCCGAGGACGGAGTCTCCGCGATACATTAGTATCGAGCGAATTCACCCCCCCACCCTCTCTATCAGGCTCAGCTTGGCTCAAATCTGGTATCAAGGGATGTTTCAGATGCAGCGGGTGTATCGCCTGTCCCTATCTAAAAACCGGCAAAGACTTTATCAGTACGGTGACAGGGAAAACATACCATATACACCATTTCATTAACTGCAGGAGCCGTGGTGTCATTTATTTGCTGTCATGTGAATGCGGCAAGGGATACGTAGGAAAAACTATCCGGGAACTGCGCAGACGTGTCGGTGAACATCTTGGCGACATAACCAAAGCTAAAGACACTCCGGTCGCCAATCATGTTCACCGTCAACACAATGGGAAAGCCAGCATCACTGTGATGGGCATTGATCATGTCCCACCCCCCAAACGTGGAGGAGATTGGGACCGCGCCATATTGCAGCGCGAATTGCGCTGGATTTACTATTTAAAGACAATGGCCCCTATGGGATTAAATGAACAGCTTAACTTTAGCTGTTTCATTTGATTTCCCAATATGTATTATCTCTCTCTTTTTTCTTTGGGCCGGTTCTACTGTCTCTATGGCCTTTGTGTAATTTAATTTGCCTCTAATAGTCTAGTTTCTATTTCATATATATGAAGCGTTACTATGGATCCTTAGAACCCTGGATCCACCTGGCATTTAATTGTGACAATGACTACTGTGCCCAATTATTTTGCCCACACTCCGTTCCGCCACTTGCCAATACATTAGTTGCCTCCTGCTCGGAGCGAGGATAGTGGGCGTTCCTCGTTCGACCCGGCGTGCCCCGTGACCAGTTTCTGGTCATGTGATCTCTCACATGCTGTGCGGCGTCATCCTCTGGCGACGCGCTCCACGGGCCGCATCGTGCTGGAACGCACGCTCACTTCCTGCGTTCCACCGGGCACGTGACACTCTACTCACCAAGTCACGTGACCGGAAGTAGAAAGCGGCAAGAGAACCCGGCGGCATCGGACTGTATTTAAGACACAGAGCGGTGAGTGTACTCTGCCGACAGCCCGCCCCTGGATTGATCGTCCCTGAGGCCCATTGTTATTGCATAGTTGGCACCCATTGGTGCATCTATTTAGAATAACACGTCCATTATGGTCATGCCTTGTGTGTCTTAGCCTGACTGGCCTCACACTCTCTTAGGCTTCTGACCCATTTCCAAAAAATACCTTCTTTGTCTCTTTGGTCGCACAGGCCCAATCCATAGCCCTGTGTGTACCATCTATCTCCCCTGATGATATTCTGTGAACGAACTGAAACGTGACACGTAGGGAGCATCTATTAGGGACTACTAGGGTTTCTGTCCCCACAGGGACAGGCATCCGGACGGGGACGCTCCTTGCGGGGTAAGTCCCCGTATAGATAGGTAGGGCATAATAGCCCCTGCCCCCCCTCTTAGGGTTGCCTAGGGCTAACCACCTTGCCTCCAACCATCCTAAAAGGGGCTCATCTATTATTCGCGTGTGAACGAGAAGCATCCAAGGACCGTTCTTCACCCCCAGTCTTCTCTACGAGACATCCTGAACAACAAACCGGGTGAGAGCGTTCCTGCTTCTTTTCAAATCTTTGGTCACACTGCTTTTGTATGTATTAGTTTGCCTGCTGGGCTGTTTTGTTATATTTGTTTTGTCTAGAGGCTCCTCCTCTGTTGTCTTTAATTTTAGTTCGACCTAAAATAAATGTTAAGTTTTATCCCTCTGTCCTATGGGATCAGTACATTTTGCTAATTTTTGGGATTTAGTGGGCCTGTTTGACATATCTGGCCCTTTAGTTAACTTTTTCCATTTCGCACACTAGGCATGGCAGGTTTTCTTGCTACTGGGTTTAGCGCAGAAAACTGGCTCACTGAGGCTAGAGAGATTTTTTCAGAAAAAGAATTTTCCCAAAAAAAATATACCCCGTCATTTAATGCAGCCTTCAAAGAACTCACTGATATATACAAGGATCAAATCCTCTCCTGGTGGGAGGTGCAAAGCCTAGAAAGTTATCTGAAGCACAATATTGTGCCTCGAGGTCTTAGGATTGCACTCCTACCAGGAACGAGATTCCGCAACCCAGGCTTCCTCAGTAAATGGGAAAAAGAAGCTACAGAAAGCTCCTTGAGACTCATGCGTCTTTTGCTCACAGAGGAGAAAAATAACCTTGAGACTCTAAATAAGAAATTGAATGCGAGTATTGAATCGGCCCAGTCATTCTCACAAGAAACCGAGTTTGCGAATAAAGAAAAACAACTTCAGAACCTTCTTGAAAAATACCAGTACCATTTGAAGGAACGCAAACATCGGCAGTTTGTGAGGGACCTGGCCGATTTTAAAGATAATAGAGTCTACTCCTCCATTGCCAATAGGAGGGAACCCACAGGAGCCCTAACTGAACAGTCATCCACCGACACCGACTGTTCAGACTCTGATAATTCAGTTAAGGGTCCAAGACCCCCATCACGGGGAGGTAACCGACGTGGGCGCCAGAGGGGGAATTCACGAGGACGGGGACAATATCAAGGTACCCCTAACTCTCGTTTTTTAGGAGGGACAGGTCAATACCAAGGTCCACCAACCCCTCAGCAGATATACCCATTACGGAACCGCCTGCAACAAACTCAGAACCCAGAGGTCCCCAGGTAGTCAACCTCTCATCCCGCAATCTCAGTCCCACTGAGATAGAGGTACTGCAATTAGGCCTTTCCTTTGTGCCAACCCCCTCTTTTAACTTGTTTGAAACATTCAAAGACCTCAATCTATTTGTCAGGAAGCTCCGCTGGCACAAATTCTATAAACTCCAGGATAAAAAACAGTGCCGTGAGTTAGGCATACCCCTGGATATTTTAGCGGACGTTCGCCTGCTGTACGGACTGGACGGAGAATTCGACAAGTTAGAGGGCCAGGGACCTTTCACTAACCTTAAACTTAAAAGCAATAGGATGCCTCCCAACCTGGGTGAGTTATCGTGCGTGGATGTCTTCTTCAGCACGGTCTCGCAAGAGATTGAGAACCTACGTCCCACCTTCCATTCCAATATTGACCGGGCCCATGCCACCGCTGTAGCTAGCTTGGAGACTGATCGCTCTATAGTAATCAAGCCCTCCGATAAAGGAGGCAACACGGTGGTCATGGACCACGGTCAATACACGGATATGTGTGAGGCCCTGCTGAGGGATTCATCCACGTACGAGGTTCTCTCTACTAATCCAACAAATAGATACAGACTGGAATTGAAAAGCATTCTCGACGAAGCCAAAACTGCATCTATTATTTCCGAGGATGAGTATAAATTCATGTTGCCCACTCATCCACGTTTGGCAACATTTTACTGTCTGCCTAAACTTCACAAGGGAACACGTCCCCTGAAAGGGCGCCCCATAGTATCCGGGGTAGGGAACCTATCCCAAAATGTAGGGATCTATGTGGATCGTGTATTGGCACCCTTTGTGACCTCGCTGCCATCCTATACCCGAGACACCACACACCTGCTCAAACAACTGGAGGGCATTCACGTCGATAACGCTAGCCTATTGACTAGCATCGACGTGGAGGCCCTCTACTCCAACATTCCTCACGACTTGGGAATGAAGGCAGTTGAGCATTTTCTCAGCACTCGTGGTTGCCAGTACCGCGCCCACAGCCATTTTGTCCTCTCCCTTCTTGAGTTTACTTTGACCACCAATGTCTTTTCATTCAACGGGAGACTCTACCACCAGCTCAGGGGCACCGCGATGGGGTGTTCCTGTGCCCCGTCGTATGCCAACTTGTTCCTGGGCTGGTGGGAGGAGACTCTGGTTTTTAGGGACGAATGTTCTACTCTCCTGGACCAGATTGGCTTGTGGGCGCGGTACATTGATGACATCTTCATCATTTGGAACGGGAACGGTGCCTCGTTCCGTTCGCTGGTGAGGATGTTCAATAACAACCAGATCGGCATGCACTTCACTTGTGAGGTTGGAGGCACCACGTTACCATTTCTTGATGTCCTCATCTCCCATACACCTGCTGGCGCTCTGGAGACGTCGATCTACCGTAAACCGACGTCCACCAATACCCTGCTTAGGTGGGAGAGTAGTCACCCCCTCCCACTTAGGCGAGGTATTCCCAAGGGGCAATATCTTAGAATTAGGCGTAATTGCTCCACAAAAAGAGAATTTGTCAGACAGGCTGCCGATTTACGTACCAGGTTCCTTCAACGCGGTTATCCCGACAAGGTTCTAAGGAGAGCATTTGAGTTTGCATTACACGCAGATAGAACATCCCTCCTTGTTCCCAAACCCTGCACCACGCCACCCTCCAACATCATCCGACCGATCATGACCTTTGACAGGGCTGCTGGCGAAGTTAGACACATCTTTCAAAAAAACTGGGGTATTCTACAACTCGACCCCGATTTAAAGGAAGTGGTGGGAGACTATCCTCACGTTACTTATCGCCGAGGACGGAGTCTCCGCGATACATTAGTATCGAGCGAATTCACCCCCCCACCCTCTCTATCAGGCTCAGCTTGGCTCAAATCTGGTATCAAGGGATGTTTCAGATGCAGCGGGTGTATCGCCTGTCCCTATCTAAAAACCGGCAAAGACTTTATCAGTACGGTGACAGGGAAAACATACCATATACACCATTTCATTAACTGCAGGAGCCGTGGTGTCATTTATTTGCTGTCATGTGAATGCGGCAAGGGATACGTAGGAAAAACTATCCGGGAACTGCGCAGACGTGTCGGTGAACATCTTGGCGACATAACCAAAGCTAAAGACACTCCGGTCGCCAATCATGTTCACCGTCAACACAATGGGAAAGCCAGCATCACTGTGATGGGCATTGATCATGTCCCACCCCCCAAACGTGGAGGAGATTGGGACCGCGCCATATTGCAGCGCGAATTGCGCTGGATTTACTATTTAAAGACAATGGCCCCTATGGGATTAAATGAACAGCTTAACTTTAGCTGTTTCATTTGATTTCCCAATATGTATTATCTCTCTCTTTTTTCTTTGGGCCGGTTCTACTGTCTCTATGGCCTTTGTGTAATTTAATTTGCCTCTAATAGTCTAGTTTCTATTTCATATATATGAAGCGTTACTATGGATCCTTAGAACCCTGGATCCACCTGGCATTTAATTGTGACAATGACTACTGTGCCCAATTATTTTGCCCACACTCCGTTCCGCCACTTGCCAATACATTAGTTGCCTCCTGCTCGGAGCGAGGATAGTGGGCGTTCCTCGTTCGGCCCGGCGTGCCCCGTGACCAGTTTCTGGTCATGTGATCTCTCACATGCTGTGCGGCGTCATCCTCTGGCGACGCGCTCCACGGGCCGCATCGTGCTGGAACGCACGCTCACTTCCTGCGTTCCACCGGGCACGTGACACTCTACTCACCAAGTCACGTGACCGGAAGTAGAAAGCGGCAAGAGAACCCGGCGGCATCGGACTGTATTTAAGACACAGAGCGGTGAGTGTACTCTGCCGACAGCCCGCCCCTGGATTGATCGTCCCTGAGGCCCATTGTTATTGCATAGTTGGCACCCATTGGTGCATCTATTTAGAATAACACGTCCATTATGGTCATGCCTTGTGTGTCTTAGCCTGACTGGCCTCACACTCTCTTAGGCTTCTGACCCATTTCCAAAAAATACCTTCTTTGTCTCTTTGGTCGCACAGGCCCAATCCATAGCCCTGTGTGTACCATCTATCTCCCCTGATGATATTCTGTGAACGAACTGAAACGTGACACGTAGGGAGCATCTATTAGGGACTACTAGGGTTTCTGTCCCCACAGGGACAGGCATCCGGACGGGGACGCTCCTTGCGGGGTAAGTCCCCGTATAGATAGGTAGGGCATAATAGCCCCTGCCCCCCCTCTTAGGGTTGCCTAGGGCTAACCACCTTGCCTCCAACCATCCTAAAAGGGGCTCATCTATTATTCGCGTGTGAACGAGAAGCATCCAAGGACCGTTCTTCACCCCCAGTCTTCTCTACGAGACATCCTGAACAACAAACCGGGTGAGAGCGTTCCTGCTTCTTTTCAAATCTTTGGTCACACTGCTTTTGTATGTATTAGTTTGCCTGCTGGGCTGTTTTGTTATATTTGTTTTGTCTAGAGGCTCCTCCTCTGTTGTCTTTAATTTTAGTTCGACCTAAAATAAATGTTAAGTTTTATCCCTCTGTCCTATGGGATCAGTACATTTTCCTCCCTATTCTTTGCCTACACTTCTAATGATTTTCCTTGAACTTCTATTCAGCAAAATAAACATTTTTAAGTCTTTGCTAGAACTTTCCCTGCACTAAGTACACAGAAAAATGGCTGAATCTAAGATGGATGAGGCTATTTATAGTGCTCTGACATCACAGGGCTGCCTGGCTGCTGATTGGCTGCATGCATGGCATTGTGGGAGATCCTTTGTTCCCAGAGTTATTTTCTCCATGTCCTAACATGTGCAGCAGCCATTTTAGGAAAACATGCAGAATTCAGGGCGAATCAATTTTTTCCTGAAATGCGAATCAAATTCAACTTTGTCAACTTCGATTCGCTCATTTCTAGTCAGAAACTGTGAACTCAGCCTTACAGGTCAATGTTAGCGTCAGGTATAATGGACTTAACCATGCAGTGGTCCAGGATTCTATTATAGAGTGAAAGAGCACTTTCCTTTTACACTTTCCACTGATTCCACATAGATTGCTACACAACATGTTTGCACGCTGATACAAGTTGTGGGTCCATGAAAGAGTGGAGAGGGTGTCAGTAGTAAGTTTGTGTTGACATCACAGTTTATTTTTCCCTTCATCTGATCTGTCAACCTCTCTAGCTTTTGGTTTCCAAATCATGAGCAAATCTTGATGCAAAATACTGACCGTGTGATAGAGGCCTTATTGATGTTTCAAAGACAGGAACCATTGTGTATTTCATTATTCAGTTCGTCTGACAGATCAGAAGGGTAAAAGGGTGGGAGGAAAAGGCATTGGTCTCATTCTCCACTGCAAACTGCCACTGTGTGTCAGGATCATCTGTCTGGTCTACCTCATCGTTCTACAGCCCCTCCTGCTCCACACATTTATGTATACATTGTTTGTGCGTGAATGCCTTCCTCCTCCGTCAGTTCAGCCCCACAGGGCTCAGGTGGCCATGAGACGTAGGCACCACATCTTCTGTCGCCTAGCCAGCAGGATTCATCAGCATCTGCACCGGGACGTAAAGGAGTGGAATGACATCATTCACCCCAAAGTCCTGGCGATTAACAAATAAGGTTGCCTCCTCAAACAGCAGGTGTCATGCATGAGCTGCCACTGGCTAACATCAAAGTTACACAGGGGAGTGCTCCTGTCTGCCTTTATCATAAAAAAAATGTTTATGGCCTTCCTTTGCTCATATAAATCGAGGTAAGGGGAGAAAAAAAGAGGGTTAATCCTGTACTCCTGAGATAGGAGATATGGGATAAACACACAGGGTGCCAGAGGTAAAGACCAAAGTGGAGGAGAAAATGGGATAGAGTTCAGATAATACTGAACAGCGAGGTACTAGACCCAAAAGCAGGGCAGCCTAGGTGATGGACTATATGCAGGGATGCAATATAGTAATACTGGAGTGAATCAAAAGGGAAAAAAATCACCACGTGGCGCCTAACTGCTAATAAGATATTGTATATACTTACAAAAGATGTACACCAATAGGAGGGGTTAAATATAAATAAATATATATATAGATATATAAAACTGTAATCGATATATTAAAAATAGAAGCGATATAAAAAAAAGATAAAAAACTAATATATAGTAAATAGGGGCCCTTTACTGAAATAAAAGGACGGGACACAGCAATGCTCAGTGCTAATATGATGGAACCATAAAACGGCTGGTGTAAAATATCAAATTAATCAAATAAAAGCATATGCAAGGTGAAACAACACCGAAACTCACTTCACCAGGGAGGGGTGTAAAGGGATAAAGCTCAAGACACCCAAAACAACCACCTCCCTCGCCTGGCTCGCTTGTAGAGTGGTTGGAAGATACGGCAGTCCACAAATGGGAACTTCTGGTATAATCCTTTAATTGGTAAATAGGTCAGGTGGGCTCAATGTATTTCGGGGATATACAAACCCCTTCCTCAGGAATAGAGCAAGTAATAGGCTTATGCAAGGTGTTAGAACAAGCAAACATCAATATATAGCAGATTCAAATTTAAAAAAAGGGGTGTGTTTGGCGCCAAAAAGATTGTCAATTTGCTCACATAGGTGGCCAACATATGGAGGGTGGACTTTTAACAAGTAGAAACATCACATATAAGGCAGTGTTGGGGAAAGCTATTCTGCCTTTGTAGCTCAAGGAGAGCATGTTTTATAAGAGTGACTGAAGTGCATGCAAAATTTTCTGCCTATTTTCAGTTGGGTGGAAGACACTAGGAACCACTTGGCAACCAGATTAAAGACATGCTCCATGCATTGTGCATGGGTCAGCCCTCCTTGACGCAGCGCCAACACAATGTTCTTACCATTATAGATCCTCATTTGATGAGGAGACAGTTAGGATTCGATTTCCTCTTGAAGGACATGGAGCAGTTCTTCCCTGGTGTGACTCTGCTTTCCCAGGCAAACCAGGTGCAGAACAGCGTGACACCACCAGGCTCTGAATAAGTGGTGTGCGAGCCCTTTAAATTGTGCCTGAGTGGAGGCTGAGGACAAGGTTGAGGATGAGAAGGTAGATGAGGACATATGCGGAGGAATCACAGCTGGAGAATTTATAAACAGCATTGCCATCAATGGCCAAGTTACCATAACCATAGTTACAGCTCCACATGTCAGCGCTGCTATGAACTTTAGCAGACACTGTCAAGTAGTGGCCCACCTTCTGTTCAACATACATTTGCAGAGTTGATACAGCCTTTTTGGAGAAGTAATGATGGCTTGGGACTCTCCCCCTTAGTGATTGCTGATGAAGAAAGTGGCAAGGAGTAGGAAAAGGAGGAGCATGATCATCAGGACCAGTAGATGATGGGAAGGATTCAGGAAACAAAGCTCCCTTCTGCTGAGGTGGCTGCTTCACCTTTTGCTCACAGATTGTACTCGCAGCCACTCTTACATCCTTTAGTGACTTGATGAATAATTCCTACACCATCAAAAATAACACTTTACCTACACCACTCCATGCCTGTCTGCCGCTGCATCTATGAAACTGTGCCCTGCTGGTTGTTTGCAGACAGGTAGGCTCCTGAGTAGCAGGCGGTCTACTCGGGGGCACGTTTGGCTTCAGATCTCACACTGCTGCCACCATGCTGACTCATGGACACAATTGCACCCTGCTGGTTCACCTGCTGTCTCATGCGCAAGCTGTCACCCTCACCCCTTGATGATGATGATGAAACCGCCACTCCAATTGGCTCCTATGTGCGATTGGCTACATCATTATCCATTACTTTTTGCATGTCACTGATATCACCCTCACCAGTCTCAATGCTATGCACTTGACCGCACCAACACCTGCCCCACGCAGCTCTCATCATTGCTACTTGCCACATATAGGAGGAATCAGCGGATCTCAAATCTTGGCTGGGCAGTAGCTGTTCACTGTCCTCAATAAGCAAATCCTTGGTGAAAAGCACAGCAGAGCTGGCAGCATTCAATATTTCCTGGGCAGAAGGAACACAGAAGAAAGAGACAGGTTTAGAACAGGTGGGGGCACAGAGCTTGTTCCTGGGCCCTGTCAATTAAGCGTTGTGTCAGAGGAACCCTCCGACTCCTGGCATTGGGTGTCTGATGTCAATTGAGATGATGTTGAAAACCAAGTCAAATATTCAAGGACAGCTGGGTTGCTAGTTAAAACATGAATGCTTAATGACACTGGCGGCTCTGGTCTGTTGATGTGACTGCTGCTAATACTCCCCCTTCTTCTGCTGCTAATTCTGCTAGCTCCAGAAACATTTTTGCCAATGCCGGTTGCCTTGGAAGGCCCTGGCACCTGTCGGTCGGACATACTGTACAGTAACAGTAAATATAAGTTTAAAATAGCAGTACTATTAGACTACTTTTTAAACCCAATTAGAGAATCAAGGCCTTATGGAATTATGTATCCATGAAACAATGTAAACAACTTAAAACCAGTAGTATTAGACTGTGTTTCACCCCAATTACAGAAACAAGGTGTAATGGAATAACTTTTGTATAAAACAATGTAAGCAAAAAATTCACAGTAGAGAAATATATATATATAGTGTAGGAATATAAACTGTATATCACTGAATAGTTATCCTACTTAAAACTTAACTTTTAGTCATTATCATTAAAAATAGGTCCCACAAAAGTGTTTCGATAGCTGCTTATATCAGATACAGTGGACTTATGCACAATGAGGCACAGGGTAAAGGAACAAAGTAAAGAGCACGAATTTTGACTAAATTGTCCCACTCACGGTTTGATGATTATTCTGTTTACGGAGATGAATCGTACCGCAGCATGATATACGTGTTTGTAGTGGGAAGGTCCACAAGAACTGATAGAGGAGTATTGTAGTTACCGACTCTTCTTATAGACGACAGGTGGATAGCTGGGAAGATAAAATCCATATCCGACTGGTTAGGCCCTGCCTAAAAGCGGAGAGGTCTCCCGCCTATATGCGGGAGAATCACCCCCAGAGGGAGCGACCCCACTTATCGACGGCTGTCACTGTTATCCTGTCCCTTAAAAATATCTCCCAGTGTCAGTACAGCCAAAAAAGAGTTGTTCTATAATCCCAACGCGTTTCCTCCGATATATATATTACCGGATTCATCAGGGGATGTAAAAAATATATGTAAAACAATGTAAGTAACCTAAAAGCAGAAATATTAGACTGCTTTTTCACCCAAATTGCATAAATAATGCCTAGTGGAATTTCTCATGTAAAAAAAAAAAAAAAACTATGTGGACACCCCTATAGCATTGGTATCAGACTTCTATTTCCCTCCAATTATAGAATTAAGGCCTAAGGAAAATCCTTATCCATAACACAAAGTGTGAAACTAAATACATGAAAAAAATATTTAGAGTGCTATTTCACTCCAATTGCAGAATCAATGTATGTACAGAACAATGTGGACACCACAATAGCAGTAGCATTAGACCACTTTTTAACTCCAATTAGAGAATCAAACTGGTATATGATTATGCATGTATAAAGCCATGTGAGCACCACAATAGCAGTAGTATTAGGCAGCTTTTCCCCCCAATTAGTGAATCAAGGTGTGATAGAATTACTTATATATTAACCAAGGGGGGCACTGTTTTATTTGCCTCTGCACTCTCCCTATGCTCTCCCTATAGTGTGGATAAAGTCTCCCTATGATCTCCATAAACTGTTACTGTGCTGTCCCTGAACTGTTCCAAACTAAAATTTTACAACCAAAGGCTTTCTTAATCACTGCCCCTAGGCTCCACCCAACCAGACAGAGCTTGAGAGGATCTGTAGAAAAGAACATTAGAAAATCCACAAATCCAGATGCAAATCTTGTGGCATCATACCCAAGATGACTGGAGACTGTAATTGCTACCATGGGAGCTACAACTAAGTCCTGAGTAAAGGGTCTGAACTAAATACTTATGTCAATGCAATATTTTAATATCCAAAAATGTTTAACATTTTATTTTTACTTTCTCATTATAGGGTGTTCAGTATTAAATGATGGAGGAGGGGATATTTATTTATTCATGTATTTATTTATGTTTAGCACAAGGCTGCAACTTAACAAAAGGAGAAAAGGGTAATACAGACTTCAGCAAAACTGACTTTAAAAAATGTCACCATGATGATTTCCTCCCGAGGGGGTTTCTGTGAAGAAAAAAAAAATGATTTTGGTTTAACCTTATGATAACTTATGAATATTTGATTTCGGACTAAGAATAACTTTGGCACTTGCTGGAGTGCAGCAGTCCTGCCAATATTAGTGCAAAGGTGGGTTCAATACATTTGGCTTTGCCTGATACTTCAGCTCAGCAACGTCTACTGGTCAGAACATTTTGGAAACTACTTGTGAGATGATTAAGAATATTTTAAGAGATTATTACATACATTAACATGCTTTCCCTTAAGCCAAAAACATTCAATAACACATGAACTACATAATGATATTGGTAAGCTAAATTCCCTACCCCATTTGTATAATTTTTTTCAAAGCTGCATACAAACTAACTTGTCACTGATCAATCACATAATAAAATCAAATCACTTTGTCTGGTCCCGTTATAGCAAAAATAGCATACAACATCAGTTATGCTACATATTGCCTTGTTAGCAGGTAAGATTTAAAATCAGGAATTATAATCAAGTCATGGATAACTGCCGAAAATTATATACAGAAACAACCATAAAATACTTTCATGCAAAGAAAATAAGCAGTCAGTGAATGCAGGCTGAGTAGCAATCAGGGAATCTATTCATAAAGTTATCAGAAACAAATGTGTAATTGTATTATTATGCTGGAAAACAAAATAAATGCAATAGTAAAAATAATAGGTTGAAGTGAAAACCATGTGTCTGGGCAGAAAATGAACTCTGGGGGACGAGGGTACTGTTTGTACCTTCATATGTGATGAAATATTAGAAAAATGTAATTTTAGTACACCAACGTTTATCTTGACATTTAGTGCTTTAGGTACCATAATAATATGATTGATTTCCTATTTCAAAAACCTAAATGGGCTCAGCATGACCCTGTGGACTTGAAGATGAAATGAACAGTTAATAGTGTCCTGTTTATACTTACCAATGTAATGTCTGAAATTAAAATGTTTTATAACACCGCTATCATTTGATCCCTTGTGCTTCTATTGTAGCAAAATACCCCCAAAACAGCACATCTTGTTGGATGACCCTGATAAAATAGGTAAGAAATTATAGAAAAGATTGTCAAATATTGTATGCTTGGAATGCTGCCAGTGCCATCAGCAACACTGGTAAGGCACAGGGAGATTAGGAAATGTAATCCGTCCCGGCAGTCTTGTTGTAAGGAACAGGGTTTTGAGTTCCTAGATCATGGCGCTAACTCTGTGTTGGGGTAGAACCAGTATAGAGAAGGGGTTTCTTAGATGGCTGGAGGACTGTTTAAACTACATAAGAGAAGTGGAGCTTACAATTGTTAGGTAAATATATCTGTTAAAGATCAGGGGCTAGCGATTAAGGCCCCTTTACACTGCTTAATTCAGCAGACGATTGTCAGAAAGGAAGTGTTTTTTGCTGACAATATCTGTAAAGAATAAATCAAGGCAACTGGACTTACTGTAGATTTCTTGAAAACGTTTCACTCGTTCTTCCAACGAGCTTTCTCAATTCTGAGTGACAGTACAAGAATTCTCTCGGAATAAATATGTAAGTGAATCAACATCTGGTAATTATACCCAGCATGGGGTCAGAGGTCATTATACCCAGCATGGGGTCAAAGGTGTTGATTTTGCTGACAATCACCTGCTCATTAGTGAAGACCATTGTATTTACATGCAGCAAATCTCCATCGCAATATGGGAGAAGGATATCGCTAATGCCATCACTCGTCCCCATATAGAATCATTGCTTGTCGACAGCAGAGGCTGTTTAGATGGCATAATCTGCTGCCGGCAAACAACGATTTAGGTGACTGCATGAAAGATCCAATTACCTGATGAATAACATTTTGTTTGTTCATTGGGTATTTGGCTGCACGAACAAGCATTCGTACAAAGATTGCCAATGATAATCTGCACAATGTTAGGGCAGTGTAAAGGAGCCTTTAGAGGTGGAAGGAGACAAGGATAAGGAGCAGTTGATTAGACATTGTTGCAATCTAAAACATAGCAACGTTTAACCACCTCACATCTGCCCATAGGATATAAGCATCCTATGGGTGGATGTTTAACTCTGAAAGGACAGAGAGAAGGCAGAAACAGTTCCCAGCTGTCCCTGCCTTCTAGATTGCTGTATACATGCTTCCTGTTCTGGCCGGCGGTCACCGCCGGAGCCAGGAGAGTGCAGGAGCTGTTGGGTCTTCAATAGACCTCAATAAGCCCTGCACTGAGGCTGTACAGGGTTGTATAGTGCTATACAGCCTCTCTGGTGGAGTATTTCCCCTGCAACTGGGACTACTATGTCAGGAGAAGTCATTGCATGACCTTATGGGGGGACACAATGTATGAAATAAAAAAAATCAAGTCTTTTATAAAAAAAAGAAAAAATAAGTTTCACATGTAAAAAACAAAATTCCCCAATTAAATAATAAAAAAAGGAAACAATAAATAAAATAGATTTATTTGGTATTGCTGCGTCTGTGACGACCGGCTCTATAAATATATCACATGATCCACCCTATCTGATAAACACCATAAAAATAAAAATAAAAAATTTGTTTAAAAAAAGCTATTTTTGTTACCTTACACCACAAACAGTGCAACACGAAGTGATTAAAAAGGTGTATGTCCCACAAAATGGTACCAATAAAACCGTTACCTCATTCCGCATAAAATGAGCCCCTACATAAGAAAATCACAAAAAAAAAAGATAGCTCTCAGAACATAGAGACATTAAAACATCATTTTTTTGTTTCAAAAGTGAAATAAATAAAAAAAGTTGACATATTAGGTATTGCCGCGTCCATTACAACCAGCTCTATAAAAATATCACATGATCCAACACCTCAGGTGAACACCGTAAAAAAAATATAATATTGAAACAGTGCCCAAAAAAGCTATTTTTGTCACCTTACATCACAAAAAACAATGACTCTCAGAATATAGAGACACTAAAACATGATTTATTTTTTTGTTTAAAAAATGATATTATGTAAAACATGTACATATACATATTAGGTATTGCCACGTCCATAATGACTGGCTCTATAAAAATATCACATGACCTCATTGTCACCTCATCACTAAAAGTGCAACACCAAGCGATCAAAAAGGTGTTTGCTCCCCAAAATAGAGTCACCTCATCCTGCAAAAAATGTGCCCCTACCAAAGACAATCTCCCAAAAAATATAAAATAAACTATGGCTCTCAGAATATGAAGACACTAAAATATATATTTTTTGTTTCACAAATGCTGTTATTGTGCAAAACTTAAGTAAATAAAAAAAAATACATATTAGGTATCGCCGGGTCCGTAAGAACCTGCTCTATAAAAATTTCACATGACCCAACCTCTGAGGTGAACACCATAAAAAAATAAAAACAGTGTTGTCAAAAAAGCAATTTTTTGTCACCTTATATCACAAAAAGTGTAATAGCAAGTGATCAAAAAGTCATATGCACCCCAAAATAGTACCAATAAAACCATCATCTCAGCCCGTAAAAATTATACCCTACATAAAACAATTGCCCAGAAAAAAATAAAATAATATATGGTTCTCAGACTATGGAGAAACTAAAATGATTATTTTTTGTTTCAAAAATGATTTTATTGTGTCAAACTTAAATAAATAAAAAAGTATAGATATTAGGTATCACCGCCTCCGTAAAGACCTACTGTATAAAAATATCACATTACCTAACCCCTCAGATGAACACCGTAAAAAAATAAAAATAAAAAGTGTGTCAAAAATTGTTTGTCACCTTGTATCACAAAAAGTGTAATACCAAGTGATCAAAAAGTTATATGCATCCTAAAATAGTACCATTCAAACCATCATCTCATACAGAATAAAATGAGCCTCTACATAAGACAAACACCCAAAAAACAAAACAAAAAAAAATATGGCTTTTAGAATATGGAGTCACAATTTATTTTTATTTTTTTACAAAAATGCTTTATTATGTAAAACTGAAACAAAAAACTAAAAAGTAGTCATATTTGATATTGTTGCATCCGTAACAACCTGCTCTATAAAAATAGCGCATAATCTAACCTGTCAGATGAACATTGTAAATTTAAAAAACTGTGCCAAAACAGCTATTTTTTGTTACCTTGCCTGACAAAAAGTGTAATATAGAGCAACTAAAAATCGTATGTACCTACAATAGTACCAACAAAACTGCCACCTTATCCCATAGTTTCCAAATTGGGGTAACTTTTTTGGAGTTTCTACTATAGGGTGCATCAGGGAATCTTCAAATGTGACATGGTGTCAAAAAAACAGTCCAGCAAAATCTGCCTTCCAAAAACCACATGGAGTTCCTGGCGATTTGCAAAAAAATGGCTCTGTCAGGAAGGGGGAAATGGCCTGGATGTGAAGTTGTTAATTAACTAAAAATAACTATAACTATATATAAGAAAATTACAATTTTATGTTCACAAATATGAGTTGTTTGGCAAGGAAAACTGGGGAAGTAGAGTCCTTAGCCTGAGGAAGCGCGGTAGCGCAAAACGGCCGTCGCCATTAGGCGTCCTGTGTAGGAATAGTCCGCCCCAGCCCTGATGTATGCACTCAGCTTGTATTCAGCATGATGCTAAGAATAAAGGAATGAACCTTACAGCGGTGAGTGCCGTCTTCTTTTTTCTATCTATTCATTTAGGACCAATATGATAACATTTGTGTGGTTGAAACATGACTGAATGAGAATTGTAACTGGGTAGTTAATATTCAGGATTTTACTGTATTTTGGTTGAGATAGCTCAAAAAATTCAGGGGTTGGGATTAGGGTTGAGCAAACCCAAACTGTAAAGTTCGGGTTTGAACTAAACTTTATGATTTTTTGACCCCAGACCCAAACATTTCAGTAAAAGTTTGAGTTCGGTGTTCGGCGATTTAATAGCGCTTTTTGAAAGGCTGCAGTGCAGCCAATCATCAAGCGTTTAACTTGTGTGCCCTTAGAAGCCATCACAGCCATGGCTACTAATGGCATGGCTGTGATTGGCCAGTGCAGCATGTGACCCAGCCTCTATATAAGCTGGAGTCACGTAGCACCGCATGTCACTCAGCTCTTACTAGTACAGGGATAGGATGTTGCTGCTGTGAGGGAGAGAATAGGAAAGAATCTGATATCAGAACTTGTCGTTAACTCTGCAATCTACAGCAATTATTATTTTTTTGTGGGTGCAATGCAACATTTTTATACCCTGCGTGAACCCAATGACACAGAAAAATATGTTTAATCCGTCTGTTAGGTGGGCGTCTGCGGCATTTTGTGCAAGTTCAGTGCACCAGCACTGCATATGTGCCAGGGACAATAATTGAATCCTGTTCTTTTAGTTCAGTGGGAAACATATACCCATTTTGTAAGTGCACCTGCACTGCATATGTGCCAGGGGAAGTGAAAATAATATAGGTAATCCATCTGTGAGTTCAGGGACCAAGGGGGTGACATATTCACTTTTGTTTCTGTAAAGTACCCCTGTGCTACATATGTGAGTGTAATCAATTCAGTAAATCCATCTGTTAGATTCTGGGGGGACAAATTTTATTTATTTTTTTGCTAAAAAGCACATTTGCGCAATGCATTTGTGATAGTGAAAGAAAATCTGTTAAATCCATTGTGGGTGAAAAAATCATACATTTGCGGCCTGTACTGCAAATCTGTTTCACTGTGGGTTAAAAAAATCTTATTTTTTTTGCCAGAAAGTAACTTTGCGGCCTGCACTGCAAGTCTGACAGTGAAATATAATCAGTAAATCCATCTGTTCCACTGTGGGTGAAAAAATCATATATATTTTTTTTCCATAAAGTACCTTTGCGGCTGTGCTGCAAATCTAATTGTGAAATATAATCCGTAAATATAACTATGACATTGTGGGTGAAAAAAACACTTTATTTGGCCATAAAGCACCTTTTTGACCTGCACTGCATTTGTGATAGTGAAATAAAGTCAGTTAAAGCTATCTGTTTCACTGTGGATGAAAAAAATCTATTTTTAATTTTTTTTTTGCCAGAAAGTAACTTTGCAGCCTGCACTGCAAATCTGATAGTGAAATATAATCAGTAAATACAACTTGGACATTGTGGATACCTTTGTGGCCTGCGCTGCATATCTGACAACCAGGGAAATAAATACAGTAAATCCATCTGTAGGATTGTGGGGGTGACATTTCCACAGTTATCAGGCCAGTCATTCACAAGTGGATTGGAGGGTGGGTTTCTACACCAACATAGGCCAGGTACACAATTGTACAGCCAGGGCACATGGGCAATACACCATTTTTACACCCCGGACACAGAAAGATAATTTATCTGTCTGTTCATTCTGTGTGCTGACCTTCCTACAGCAATTTTTTAGTGGGCGCAATGCAACATCTAAAATAAATATAAATAATTTAATACTTAATCCGTCTGTTAGTTAGGTGGGCGACAAACCAATTTTTGTGTGAAGTACACCTGCATATGTGCCAGGGACAATAATATAGTTAATCCGTCTATGAGTTCAGGGGTTGACATATTTGCATTGTTGGCTATTTTATACCCCTGCTCTACGTAGCAGACAGGGAAATAATAATTACAAAAAAATGTCTGTTACATTGTTGGGTGACATTAACACATTTTTGCCGTTTAAATACCCCTGCTCTGTGTAGGTGACGGGGACCAAAATTTCTCAAATTTGTCTGTTCCATTGGTGGGTGACATTAACCCATTTTGCTGTTGAAAACCCCCTGCTCTGCATAGGTGACAGTGACTGAAATTTCAAAAAATCGTCTGTTCTATTGGTGGGTGACATTAACCATTTATTGCGGTAAAAAAATCCCTGCTCTGCATTGATGTAAAAACGTCTGTTACTTCGGTGGGTGACCGCAAAAAACGAGGAGAACGTCAAATAAGGGACATGACCCTGGACGTGGTGCTGCTGGTGTTGGTGAAGCTCCTGTTGCAGGGAGAGGACGTGGTCGATCTGTGCCAGCTACACACACAAGTGAAACACCTTCCTCAGGTGTGAGTAGGCGACAGAAACTTCAGCGTTATTTGGTAGGCCGGAATGCCGCTCTACAAATGGTGAGGCCAGAACAAGTACAGGCGATAGTAGATTGGGTGGCTGACAGTGCCTCCAGTTCCTTCACATTATCTCCCACCCAGTCGCCTTCTGAAAGTTCAGAGTTGGCATCAGCAGCCCATGGCCATCAGTCTTTCACCTCACCTCCTTGCAAATCAACCAAGCAGTCTGAGCCCCTAGTCATGCAGCAGTCTCTTCTGCTTTTTGATGACTCTGCTAGCAGGGTTTCCCAGGACCATCCATCTAGCCTTGCACCAGAAGTAAAAGAGATCGAGTGAACCGATGCCCAACCACTTATGTTTCAGGATGATTACATGGGAGGACCACCGCATAACATTTTGGTTGATGACGAAACACAGGTGTCAACTGCTGTGGCTTTCTGCAGTGTGCAGACCGACAAGGAGGGCAGGGGTGAAGACTGAGTGGAAGATGATGTGGAGGATGATGAGGTCCTCGACCCCACATGGAATCAAGGTCATGCGAGTGAACTGTGTAGTTCTGAGGAAGAGGTGGTGGTCGCACAGAGCCACCAGCACAGCAAAAGAGGGAGCAGGGTGCAAAAGCGCATCAGCGGTTCCCTAGACAGTACACCTGCTACTGCCCACCGCACCAAGGGACCGAGCACACCAAAGCCATCTCCAAGGAGTTCCCTGGCGTGGCAGTTCTTCAGGCAATGTACTGATGACAAGACATGAGTGGTTTGCACGCTGTGCAATCAGAGCCTGCAGCTAGGCATAAACGTTCTAAACCTGAGCACAACCTGAATGACCAGCGATTTAAGTGCAAAGCACGAGCTGCAGTCAAGTAGACACCTCAAAAACCAAGAAAGGTCTCTGGCTCCTCCTGCTACCTCTTCTGCTGCAGTCTCGGCATCGTCATCCCCCTCTGGAGTGACAGTGGCACCTGCCAGTCCACAAACAGACGATGTGCCAGCAACGCTATCACCTCGGTCACCAAGCGTCTCCACAATGTCTCAAGGAAGTGTTTAGCTGCCTATCTCCCAAACACTGGAGCGAAAGAGGAAGTACCCTCCTACAAACCAACTATCCCTGGCCCTGAATGCCAGCATTTCAAAATTCCTGGCCTTTGAAATGCTGTCATTCCGTCTGGTGGACACGGACAGTTTTAAAAATCTGATGGAGGTGGCTGTCCCACAGTACGTTGTGCCCAGCCGCCACTACTTTATCAGGCGAGCTATTCTGGGCCTAGCGCACATCCCTTGCCTTGCGCATCTGCTGAATTTAATTTATAAAATTGTCCCTCATTTCCACCCGAACAGATTTCAGCCATTGACCTCCCTTGGATGTGTTATCCCTTTCTCAGGCTCCATCTCCTGCATGGAACCCTGCTTCCACGTTACCCGTGATCACTAAGGTAGGCGCATAAAAGAACATCGAAAGTTGATAGGGAAGATATCCAATTGGATTGAGCACGTCACAGGGACGTGCGATCAGGCAGAAGTTATCTAGAGTCAACAAAGCGGCAGCAGGGCCTCTCCTGTATAATGTTTCATCCTCCAAAATACCGCAGTGACATTCCCTGTAATTTTTTTATTACTCATTTCAATTACAGGGCATCTTAAGTGTCCTGTATTGTTATTTATTGTCACTACCCCGCCGAGTTGGGTGTGGGTAATTGCTGTGCACCCCCTCCTTTCCTTCGATTCTTCCGCTTTAATAACTTGTCCCACATTTCCACCCGATCAGATTTCAGCCATTGACTTCCCTTGGCTGTGGTATCCCTTTCTCAGGCTCCATCTCCGGCATGGAACCCTGATTCCCTGTTACCAGTGAACACCATGGTAGGCGCATAAAAGAACATCGAAAGCTGATAGAGAAAAAATCCAATTGGATCGTAGATGTCATGGGGACGTGTGACATGGTGGAGCAGTATGTGTGCACACGCCTACAAGAACTGACTGATAAGTCTGCTCCCTTCAACTTCTGGGTCTCCAAATTGGGCACATGGCCTAAGCTTGCCCTTTACGCCTTTGAGGTGCTGGCCTGCCCTGTAGCCAGTATATTGTCTGAACGTTTGTTTAGCATGGCAGGAGGGGGTTATTAAAGAAAAGCACAGCCGCCTGACCACAGCCAATGTGAACAAGCACACGTTCATTAAAATGAACCAGGCAGGGATCCCACAGGACTTGTCCGTACCTTGTGCAGAATAGACATGTATAACGGCCTCACCCAGCCATTGTTGTACCCCAGCACACTTTCTCTTTGTTTAATTTTTTATATTTACCAATGTTTTGAGGTCTACCCAAATTTGAAGGAAAAAAAAAAAAAAAAAACAGTGTTGGCTACCTCCTCCTTCCTCCACCGCCGCTTCCACCTACACCGCCACATCCACCGCCTCCTCAACCTCCTACTCCATATGGACCTCCTCCTCCTAGATCAAGATTTTTTTTTTTTTTTTTACGTATTATATGTTATTTTAAGTCATTTCCCTATTCACATTTGTTTGCAGAGCACTTGCCATACTCCTAACCACATTTTGCTGCCTTTTGCAGCCCTGTAGCCCTTTCCATGACTATTTTAGAGCCATTTTAGTGATCCAAAGTTCGGGTCCCCATTGAATTTATTGGGGTTCGGGTTCAGGGTCAAGTTCGGGTCCCGAACTCAAACTTTTTTGCGAAGTTCGGCCGAACCCAGCGAATGTGAACATCCAGGTGTCCGCTCAACCCTAGTTGGGATGTGTCTGTAATTATCTGAAATTGATTATTAAAGATGATATGATTGAAGTGAGTAATGCAGCAGAGTCAATTTGGATAGAGCTTCTGATAATGTAATTTTAGCTATTCTGACATAGAATGGAAAATGGTTTTGCTACTACAGCTAAGGCAAGAAATTTCCTGAATCTACTGCAGGATAATGATCTGAGAAAGCTTGTTTGGAATCCAGCTAGTCTGGGTGCTCTATTACACCTAACACTGCAGATCAAAATAAAAATAAAAAATTATAAACAAAAGCTTATAAGATAGTGACCAAACTGTAATAACTTTTTATTTTAGTTACATAAAGGTTCCTATATAATTATTATAGAAGTACTAATATTACCTTTGTTCTTAAAGGGAACCTGTCACCGAGATTTTGTGTATAGAGCTGAGGACATGGGTTGCTAGATGGCCGCTAGCACATCCTCAATACCCAGTCCCCATAGCTCTCTGTGCTTTTATTGTGTAAAAAAATAGATTTGATACATATGCAAATTAACCTGAGATGAGTCCTGTCCCTGACTCATCTCACGTACAGGATTCATCTCAGGTTAATTTGCATATGTATCAAATTTTTATTGATTTTTTTTTTTTTACACAATAAAAGCACACAGAGCTATGGGGACTAAATATTGCGGATGTGCTAATGGCTATCTAGCAACCCATGTCCTCAGCTCTATACACAAAATCCTGGTGACAGGTTCCCTTTAAATAAATGTACTGAGGAAAAAAAATCTGAACTGTTTAAAGTGATCACAAATATATTTACTATGCAGTTTATTCTTATAGGAAGCAATTATATAAAATTAAAATCCAAGCCTATATGGCTTATAACAAAGGTAAAAAGAGAAATTTATGGACAACAATAAATAAAAAAAACTGTAAGCCTAAAGTTACAGAATCTGCCATTATGCTCTATAAGATAGCCTACAAAAGCTGCAACTAAATATTCAAACTAACTAAAATAGAAAATGGGAAACTAATTGCAGAGTATAATGAATCTTCAACAAATTATTTAAATAGATATAAAAAAAAAAAAAAGATGTTGGCCCCATGACTTATCAGGATAATAGTTCAAGGTGTAATCGAGGCAGCGCTATTCAGTATATTTTTCATCTGCATTCACAAAGGAACAGTCTGCTGAGTTGTGATCCAAAAAGGTTTGAATCTAATTGATTTGAATAAAGTTCCTGAATCTAATAGTTTTCATCCTCATATTCCTAACTCCTTAACAACTGCTCAACTGCTCATTGCGGTAGTGCAGGGCCTCAATCTGCAGGGACATCAAAAGGCTAATGTCATCAAAATATTAAATCAAAAGGCTACTGTTATCCCTGTATAATGTTATCTCTGAATTTGAAAAGGGTTCAATGACAAAGCCTGACAGTTACAAATAGGTAGGTTTAAAGGGTATATTAGATTGCCAGATTTTCTGGCAGATAATCATTAATGAGCGTTCCTAATACTGCCTCCAAATGCTTACAAAATCACAATGGTGTCCGGCGCACTGCTGCCCTGCATGAGGTGGCATCTAGGTGACTAATACACCCATAGCTTTCATAGTGGCAAACCTACTTGAAAGTCTATAAAAAAATTATCAAACCACCATTTTTTCTACTATAAATCATATCAGGTCATAAGAAACAATCAGATTTTCTTCTTATGACAATGGGGGCATAATGCTAAAATATTCCCCCATTGTCTTATAGGGGTGGGTCCCACCTCTGGGATCCGCACCTATATCGAGAATGGAGCCCCGCAAGGTGGTGGCTGGAGGACTCCGGTCTGGCCACCACTAAGCCGGCTGCCCATAGAAGTGATTGGGAGCGTACCGTGCATGGAGGACGGCTGCGCATGCGCAGTACACCCTGCTTCAATTGAGGAGCTCCGTTCTTGATAAAGGTGCGGGTCCCAGTGGTGGGACCCACACCTATAAGACAATGGGGGCATATCCTAGCGATATGCCCCCATTGTCTGAGATGAGACAACCCCTTTACTGAAGCACAGTGTTCAAGGTCACAAACTTTGGGTCCACCATAGTTTACCATTTCAGCTGCTGTTAAAGGTTAACTAAACATTTTTACAACTTTCTTTTAAACTGTTCTAAATAACCTAAAAATGATTCTTATAATGTGCTTTATTAATGAGTTTTGCTGTTTTGTTACTCTTAAAAAGACTCAAAGTTCTGGATTTTATCGTTTTTAAAAATCATCATTTTCATCCAGCGTTGACTTGTCAGCACTGTACTGGTATATGGACTTCATTGTCTGCTGCAGCCCCTGCCTCTGTTCCCCACAAGCTTAGTTAAATTCTAGCACAGCACATCGGTACCCTGTGCCCTGTACCAATGTGCTATGCCAGAATTTAGCTGAGTGGAATGGGCTCCTGCTTCTGTTCAACAGCAAATTTGTACAGGAGTAACTGTACTGTGCCAAAATTTAGCCAAGCTTGAGGGGAGCACAGGCAGGAGCAGCAATCTGTGCTCCGGCCTGTGCAGCCAGGTAAATCCATAACTAGTGCAGCGCTGACAAGTCTGAATGATGATTTCAAAAAGCGGTAAAATTCAGGACTTTGGAAAACAGCATAACTGATTCATAAAGTGCTTTACAAAAATAATTTTTGGGCTATTTTGAACAGTTTAAAAGAAAGCAGTATAAAAGTTTAGTCACTCTTTTTAGTGTGTCATCTTCTGAATATGGAAACAAACAGCAATAGTGTATGTAGTCACCTCATAAAATGTATCTAGACAAGTAAATGGTTTCTTTCATGTGATTTCCTGAATTGCTCTGTAGTTTTCTGCCATTTTTGTTTTACTATTAGGCAGCTCTGCAACACTCTCACTATACACACGCTGTAATTTAACCCCTTTATAAAACATTGGTGTGACTAAATCTTGGGTGTACAGACGAAGTTTGGGGCACCAGTCCATAAAAAAAAAATATCACAGAGTTCAAGAGAGTCCCTTCCGAACAACGCCATGACACTTATATAATCTGGGTGTGTTATTTGTATTTTATTTATTTATTTATTTTTACAATAAATGTATTTTAAGCCCTCGTCTGAGCAACAAGTGAAGTTAAAGCTTTCTCTGGCCCCGGCAGAGTGTCATTTAGTATACTTTCCTTCTATGACTTGATCTCATGTGGTGTACAATTTGTTACTGGCCTCTGTAACATTAGTCTTTTTTCCACAGCCTACAACCTGTTTTCTAGGCTGACACTACCAACCCTTTAGCCTATAGTCTAACTGTATTTGCTGATATAGCCATATATACCCTTTAATTATCATCCTAGCCTACACTAGGAAATACCTCATTCATTGCTATGGATAATGGCTTGCTCCTTTTTGTTCCTTTGGTCTTCAGTCCTCGAGGGAATAAATAGTATAGACCCATTAAAGCTTCAACAAAGAGTTAAAAAAAAGTCCTAGAGGCTAAGATAGGATCAGTTTGCTTTTTTTTTTATGACCACCAACCTAACTCAGGCCAGAATACTTACAAAAAAGTCCAAGTTTGTTTATTTTGTGAGGTAAAAGGGTAGACAAAAGAACACGACATCTGTACTGCTCTGTGTTTGGCACCACATTATAAAAATGTTATGCAGTAAAAACTATATCTTATCTGATCAAAGCATGTTTTCTATGCAAATCCAAATGTTATGCCCGTACAGCCCATAAGAAATTGTATTTCCTTTGCTCGTCTTTAGTAAAAGCGAACAGCTGTTCATTTGTGTGGAACTTAATGACTCACAAATAATACATTAATGTCTTACCATATTGGATAGCAGTCTACTTTCAGGCAAGACATTAGGTTACTGACTTGGCTTGAATAATTAATGTGAAATTAATCTTCCGTGAGATTTTAAATTGTTTAATAAATATCATCTCCCAAACTTTTTTCTTTTTACCTTCATGTAAAAAAAAATTAAAAAAATGTATAATTATCAGAATATAAATAGACTTTATAAGGTTCAAAGTAATCCTTAAATACTTTAAGGTCTAATGCAATCTAAGAGATAAGAAATAAGGTATAATAGCATTTGCAGACAAGGGATTCAGATCATCAGTGTTATGTATCCGTAAATACATTAAGCAAAGAAAACGCATCTGATACAGCTAATTGCTACAATTATCATCAGTCTCGTCTCTAATTATGCAAATAAGGAGATTATACATTCATCTGTGTCTTTAACCTTATCACACATGATGTCACTGTGCATGCAAATGAGCATTTATTATAAAATTGCAATGTATGCATACTTGTGGAAATACTAAATTAAATCTATGACAATGATAAATGTGTTTTAAGCAGCCCATAATATGTTGATGAGACCACCATTTTGGCTTGTGAGGAATGTAAGACCTTTGACCAAAAGAGATGTTTAGAACAACACGGATAAAAGAGCTTGGAATTTTACCATTTTGTCGTATTGCCTACTTGGTAATGAAGCAAAATAGAAAATGTCTGGCAGACACTTTGTTAGTACTAAATAACATATGCAGGCCAATCCCAATGTGAATGTTGGGGTATCAAGGCATTCAAACAATATTGCTTTTGACATAATTTATAGTTTATGGCCATCTTGTATGGGATAAAAAAATAAACAGCCTAAACTTAATAATGTAGATCACTTACATTAAAATAAATAAAATCTCAGACACAATGCAGTGCTGTTTCTTGAAAAACAATGTTTATGCTAAACTCATATAACCGCTTTAAAGAGGACCACTCACTAGAGATGGGCAAATCAATTCTAAAATTTGGATATTAGAGCAGTATTGTCCAAAAACTTTTGAGTCTAGCCAACTTCAATTTTGTTTGTTTTGATTCAGGAGAAGATAGACTCTTTCAGACAGTCAGAATACTTTCAATTTGGGTCAAATTTATTTGGACATGAAAGAAGAAAGACCCACATAGAATTTTAAGGAATTCTCTTTATCTCAATCTATCACTTACTGTATATCTTATAGGTAAAGGGAGTATTTGTTTTGATAAGAAATTATCCCTCAGAGCCAACTTCAGACAGAAGTTGAACTTGCAACAGTTTGTGTCTGATGATAGTTTCATTGTACCCTGAGATTTCCAGCATCTTAGCTGGAAGCAACCTCTTGTCACGGAAGGTGTACAGGAAACAAGACAACACAAAATGAATATACGACTCACTGGATCCAAAACTAAGGAACAAAAAGGGAGACCCCTGCATCAGACCTGGCACTCTCCCTGACTGCTCAGCCTATGTGAAAATCCCAATGGTAGATGATCGCATATCCTCGTACCTCGACTGTATAACACCTGAACACCCTAAAATAGTGAGGGGACACGACCACCGGCTCCCTACACTAGATACGGAGGGAGTCAGGGTCACCTGGGATCCAGCAAACAGAAAAACACAAATGAATGCACAAACTTATCTTGTAGAAGACTGGGAAGTAGGATCAGCATGCACACACACTCCAGGAAGAAATATAAACCTCACACTGATGCACTATGGGGAGGAATTTAAAGGGATGCAATCAGTACAACTACATGACAGCTGAGAGAGGCTAACGAGATGAGGAACTTGAAGCAAAACAAAGGAAGCTCAAGGAGGAGGTTTTGAAAGGTATCTGTCAGAGCTTCTCAGATGTCTGGTGGTGACACCTCTAAAGCACAATTCAAACCTAAATTGATTGTCTCATCACAGAGGGCTGCTTTAATCTGCTCAGATTTGATGGAGACCCCTTGCAAATTGATAATTTTGCCAAGGATATATTTGGCCACCTGTGTATAATAACCACACGAACAAATAGACGACCTGGCACTTAGACTTCCAAAATAAAATCCATGTTAATGTTTTTAATAATGCCAACATGGAGCACAACAAAATTAGCCTATGTGTTTCAACGCCTTATTCATAGCCCACTAGTTATGAAAAACCCCACCCCCTTAAAAAGACATGCTAATTGAATTTTTAACCCCTAAAGGACCCATGATGTATATGTACGTCATTTCTTTGTGGGACTTAAAGACCCATGACGTACATGTACTTCATGGGGATCAGGCAGGTACAGGAGCTGCACACGCCCTATCCATGGCAGGGGTCCGGCAGTTACTGATAGCCGTACACCTGCTGCATGCACCAGCATCGGTTAAATCACAGATGCCGGCGCATTAACCCTTCATGTGCCGCAGTCAGCGCTGTCCGCGGCACATGCGATGTCCTCGCGAGGATCGGAGCTGCTTTCGGTCCCCGTGCTGTTGTGATGGGGACCAAATGGCATGGAAAGCAGCCCGATGCCTTCCTTAGGCATCAGGGCTGCCTTCTGGTGGAGAGCCTGTAAGATCCAGCCTCCTAGATCTCACAGGCAGGAAGCTGTATGAGTAATACACACTGTATTACTCATACAGCCAATGCATTCCAATACAGAAGTATTGGAATGCGATGTAAAGTGGAAGTTCCAAAGTGGGACAAAAAATAAAGTGAAAAAAAATAATAAAGGTTTCAAGTAAAAAAATGTATAAATAATTTTTCCCCAAATGAAGTAAAAAAAAAATAATTGGGAAAAATTGGGAAAAAAAGAAAAGTAGACATATTAGGTATCGCCACATCCGGATCGACTGGCTCTATAAGCATATGGCATGACCTAACCCCTCAGACGAACACCGTATAAAAATAAAAATAAAAACTGTGCTAAATAAACAATTTTTTGTCACCTTACATCACTAAAAGTATAACACCAAGCGATCAAAAAGGCGTATTGCCGCCAAAATAGTACCAATATAACCGTCACCTCATCCCGCAAAAAAAGAGCCCCTCAAAAATTGCCTCAAAAAAATAAAACAATGGCTCAGAATATACACTAAAACATAGTTGTTGTTTTTTTTTAAATGCTGTTATTGTGTAAAACTTAAGTAAAAAAATAAATAATATATACATATTAGTTATTGCCGCGTCCATAAGAAACGGCTCTATAAAATATCACATGACCTAACCCCTCAGGTGAACACTGTAATTTAAAAAATAAATAAAATAAAAAGTGTCACCTTACATCACAAAAAGTGTAAGAGCAAGCGATCAAAAAGTCATATGCACCCCAAAATAGTGCCAATCAAACCGTCATCTTATCTCGCAAAAATGGTACCCTACCTAAGATAATTGCCCAAAAACTGTAAAAACTATCGCTCTCAGAATATGGAGACACTAAAACATAAATTTTTTTTAGTTTCAAAAATGATATTATTGTGTAAAACTTAAATAAATACAAAAAGTATACATATTAGGTATTGCCTCATCCGAAACGGCCGCTGTATAAAAATAGCACATGACCTAACGCCTCAGGTAAACACTCTAAAAAAAAAAATATTTAAACATTTAAATTAAATTTTAATGTGTAAAAAAAGCTATTTTTTGTCACCTCACATCACAAAAAGTTTAATAGCAAGTGGTCAAAAAGTCATATGCACCCCAAAATAATGGCAATCAAACCGTCATCTCATCCTGCAAAAATAATACCCTATCTAAGATAATTCCCAAAAAAACTAAAAAATCTATTGCTCTTAGACTATGGAGACACTAAAACATGATTTTTTTGTTTCAAAAATGAAATCATTAGGTAAAACTTACATAAATAAAAATAAAAAGAAGACATATTAGGTATTGCTGCATCCATAATGACCTGCTCTAAAAAAATATCACATGACCTAACCCCTCAGGTGAATACCGTAAAAAATAAAAACAGTGTAAAAAAATTACATTTTTTGTCACCCTACATCGCAAAAAGTGTAATAGCAAGCGATCAAAAAGTCATACGCACCCTAAAATAGTACCAGTCAAACCGTCATCTTATCCCCCCCAAAAATGAGCCCCTACACAAAAATAAATAAAACTACAGCTTTTTGAGCATAACAAAGCAGAAATGCTTTGTTATGTAAAACTGAAACAACCAACCCAAAATATTTGGTATTGTCACATCTGTAACAACCTGCTTTAAAAAATGCCACATGATATTCAGATGAATGTTGTAAATAAAAAAAAATAAAAACAGTGCCAAAACTGCTATTTCTTGTTACCTTGCCTCACAAAAAGTGTAATATAGAGCAACTAAAAATCATATGTACCCTAAAATAGTACCTACAGAATTGCCACCTTATCCCGTAGTTTCCAAAATGGGGTAACTTTTTGGGAGTTTCTTCTCTAGGGGTGCATCAGGGGGGCTTCAGATGAGACATGGTGTAAAAAAACAGTTCAGCAAAATCCACCCTCCAAAAACCGTATGGCGCTCCTTTCCTTCTGCGCAATGCCGTGTGCCCATACAGCATTTTACGACCAGATATGGGGTGTTTCTGTAACCTACATAATCAGGGCCATAAATATTGAGTTTTCTTTGGCTGTTAACCCTTGCTTTGTAACTGGAAAAAAAAAAGATTCAAATGGAAAATCTGCCCAAAAAGTGAAATTCTGAAATGTAATCTCTATTTTCCATTAATTCTTGTGGAACACTTAAAGGGTTAACAAAGTTTGTAAAATCAGTTTTTTATACCTTGAGGGGTGTAGTTAGTAAAATGTGGTCACTTTTTTGGAGTTTCTACTCTAGGGGTGCATCAGGGGGGGCTTCAAATGGGACATGGTGTTGAAAAACCAGTCCAGCAAAATCTGCCTTCCAAAAACCATATGGCATTCCTTTCCTTCTGCACCCTGCCGTGTGCCTGTACAGTAGTTTATGACCACATATGGGGTGTTTCTGTAAACTACAGAATCAGGGCCATAAATATTGAGTTTTGTTTGGCTTTTAACCCTTGCTTTGTAACTGGAAAAAATGGATTCAAATGGAAAATATGCCAAAAAAATGAAATTTTGAAATTGCATCTCTATTTTCAAAGTTTGTAAAATCAGTTTTGAATACCTTGAGGGGTGTAGTTTGTAAAATGGGGTCATTTTTGGGTGGTTTCTATTATGTAAGCCTCGCAAAGTGACTTCAGACCTGAATTGGTCCTTAAATGTGGGTTTTAGAAATTTTCAGAAACATTTTGAGATTTGCTTTTAAGCCCTCTAAATTCCCCCAAAAATAAAATGGCATTCACAAAATGATCCAAACATGAAGTATACATATGGGGAATGTAAAGTATTAACTATTTCTGGAGGTATTACTATCTATTTTAAAATGAGAGAAATTGCAATTTGGAAATTTGCTAATTTTTTTCAAATTTTGGGTAAATTTTTAATTTTTTTATAAATACAAATTACATTTTTTGACTCAATTTTACCACTGTCATGAAGTACAATACGTGACGAGAAAACAATCTCAGAATGGCTCGGATAAGTAGAATCGTTTTAAAGTTATCACAACTTAAAGTGACACGTCAGATTTGCAAAAAATTGCCTGGTCCTTAAGGTGAAAAATGGCAGGGCCCTTAAGGGGTTAAATGTGGTAATTTAAACAGTTGTTGGAAACAAGTAATTTTTGCACACTTGGTATCTAAACCCAACTAAATCTGCAACCCATTCATACTGATAATAATTGGGTGGCATGGTGGCTTAGTGGTTTGCACTGGTGCCTTGCAACGCTGGAGTTCTAGGTTCAAATGTGATCAAAGACAACATCTGCATGGGGTTTGTATGATCCTCCTGTGTTTATGTGGGTTTCTTCCTGGTACTCCAGTTTCCTTCCAAAATCCAAAGACATAATGATAGGGAACTTAGATTGTGTGCTGCACTTGGGACAACAAGCAACAATAATGTCTGTAAATTGCTGCATAATATGCTGGCACTGTATCAGTGAGTAAAATAAATTATGAGGTTCTGGCACTTGTTCAGACCTTTCTATTCCCCAGTAGAGATGGCCTTGCGGTTCGCCCAACGGTCGGTTTGCGGCAAACTTTGCTCGTTCGCCGAACATATGGCAATATTTGAGCCCGCCATATTCTTTTACATTGTGAAGAACTTTGAACCATGACACATCCATCAGGTGGTACAGGACAGCCAATTGAGACATTTCAGCACATGGACAAACCCCCTACCTTATAAATAAACCTGATCTGGCTGCCATTTTGCATTCTGTCTTTTGTCAGTGTAGGGGGAGGTTGCTGTGTGGAGCAGGGACATACTGATAGCGACACAAATCGCTAGCTAATAGGTCCACAAAAGTCCTTTTAAGGACTAGTATAGGTGTACTATTGTTTGGTGTGCAGTATATAGAGGTGTAATACACTTATAATATACTTTATAATATAGAAAGCATATTATAGTGGATTTGTATTGTGCAGCAGTGGTGAGCGGTTCTGCAGCGATACTGCAGCTACACAGAGTGACAAAGGCAATTAGAAAAAAGTATTAGAATTGGTGTGATAGACCAGTCGCCCCCCAAAGCAACAGATTGAAGCGGGGTGTTATATGCCAATATACTTTCATAATAGTGTATTTGGGTACTGCAGATTTTTTATTTTTTTTTCTGTTTTGATACTTTCCCTCTGCTACACACAGTGACAAACGTTACTGGAAAAAAATATATATAACTGGTGTGATAGACCAGTGGCCCCCCAAAACAACAGATTGAAGCGGGGTGTTATATACCAATATACTTTCATAATAGTGTATTTGGGTACTGCAGAAATTTTGCCTGTTTTTCTGCGTTCCCTCGGCTACACACAGTGACAAACGTTACTGGAAAAAAATGATTATAACTGGTGTGATAGACCAGTGGCCCCCCAAAATGACAGATTGAATCGGGGTGTTACATAACAATATACTTTCATAATAGTGTATTTGGGTACTGCAGAAATTTAGCCTCTTTCACTGTGTTACCTCTGCTACACACAGTGATAAATGTTACTGAAATTTTTTTTTTATGATTGGTGTGATTGACCAGCGGCCCCCCAAAATGACAGATTGAAGCGGGGTGTTATATAACAATATACTTTCATAATACTGTATTTGGGTACTGCAGAAATGTTGCCTTTTTTTCACTGTGTTACCTCTGCTACACACAGTGACAAACGTTACTAGAATTATTTTTTTATAACTGGTGTGATAGACCAGTGGCCCCCCAAATCGACAGATTTAAGCTGGGTGTTATATACCTTCTTCCACATACACTGCACTTCTCTAGAGACTTTTGTCACAGGGTCATTTAAAAAAAGACAGGCAGAGGAAGAGGCAGGCTCTTCTGCAGTGGTCGTAGGGGTAGAGCAAGAGCACCAGGCCGGAGCCAAAGTGGGAAGTTGCAGAAGGTGCGTTTGATTACGTCAAAGGACGCACCAGACTTGGTTGAGGGGCTCACTCAGCCTTCCGCTTCTGCATCCTCCTCATCCTCTCTATCTGCACCCTCTTTACTCTCTGTTGTGTGCACCCCTAAAGACACCACCACCACCACCATATACCCTCCGCTTGAGTCACAGGAATTATTTTCCGATCCATCACAAGACAATTCCAATGCGCAGCCATTTTTGACATCGGATCAGGAAGAGGAGGTAGCAACAGCCGGCACTCAGCAGTCTGACGACAGTACACAGATCAGCCCAAGGAGGTTGGTCCCCGCTGTTGCTGCCTACTCCGAGATCTCTAATGTTAGTGGTGGAGAAGGTGACGTCGATGATGAAGTGTTTATTGACTTCACGTGGGTGCCCACAAGAGAGGAAGAGGAGGGGAGTTCAGAGGGAGAGATGGACCAGCAGATAGGGAGGAGTAGCAGGCCGAACTTACATTGCACAGGAGGGACAAACCAGACTGCTAATGTATCAAGAGCGAGCCATCAATCATGTAAGGTCACATCTGGCACTCCCAGGATGCCGGCACATGGCTCCGCAGTGTGGGCTTTTTTTAACGTGTCCGCTGCTAACAACAGTGTTGCCATCTGCAGCCTTTGCAGTCAACGCATAAGTCACGGTAAGCCCAACACTCACCTAGGGATGACCGCCTTAAGAAGGCACCTTGCCTCCCATCACCGAGCCCAGTGGGAGCAACGCCATCAAACAAAGCCACACTCCAGACTCTCACTGTCCAGCCTCTTCTCCTTCTCCTCACAATTGTCCTCCACTCCACCTTCCATCATGTCGTCCTCACATTTTTCTGGAAAAAGGCAGGCTTCCATGGCCCAAATGTTCGAGCATAAAAAAATTATGACGCCAGATAACACTCTCGCCCAACAGTTGACCGCTGGCTTGTTGGAACTGATAGCCCGTCAACTACTGGCATTTAAACTGGTGGACTCGGAGGCCTTTCGAACATTTGTGGCCATTGGAACACAACAATGGAAGGTCCCAGGAAGGAAATGTTTCTCACAGAAGGGCATCCCAGAGCTATATATGGCCACGTTCGGCGGCAAGTGAATGTATCTCTGGCACACAGTGTCGGTGCCAAGATACATCTGACCACAGACACGTGGTCAAGCAAATACAGGCAGGGAAGGTATATAACTTTTACTGCCCATGGGTGAACCTTCTGACGGCCGTCAAACATGTAACCCGTGGCACCCGTGTAGATTTGGTTTTACCGCCACCGATAGCATGCAGGCCTGCCTCTTCTTCTCCTCCTCCTACTCCATCCTCCCTCTCCTCCTCGGCTGAATCCTCCTTTTTTGCTACTACTATCTCTTCCGCTGCGCCGCCCAAGATCCCCAGAACCTATTCGACACGCCAGGTGAGACGTTGCCATGCTGTGCTGCGTCTGTTGTGCCTGGAAGCAAAGAGCCACACTGTTCCGGCACTCCTTTCAGCTTTGCGTTCCCAGGCAGATCAGCGGCTAACACTGCTCAATTTGACAGTACTTGGTTGTGCAGCAATTCGTTGTCAAAGACCCTGGGGTCCAGGATGTCTTGCGGCAGGCCAGGAAAATCTCGGGCCATTTCAGAAGATCTTACATGGCATGGCTCGTCCTTGCTGACATTCAGCAGCGACACAACCTGCCCGTCAGACGTCTTATTTGTGACTGCCCGACTTAATGGAACTCAACCTTGTATATGATACCAGTGTAGAAGAAATGAACAGCGGCACTCGCCCATATGCGATTGATAGCAGCAGCTATAATAGAAATCAAGTCAGGCAGGGGGCGGACAATTCAAGAGCACGCATCAAACAGCGAGTGCTAAAGTTCTGTAGGGTGTCCTTAAGTGTTACACTGCATGAAGAAATCTTCCGCCCCTTCTCTGCCTTCTAAAATAGATTGGCTGGATGCCTCTATAGCCATGTTAGCGTGAAGATAGCACTGATTAGTACGGCAACTAGTTCGTGACATGCTCAAGCAAAGTCCAACCTTGTATATGCTTGATAGGCTGCTCCAGCAGAAACGTGCAGTTAACGTCTACCTGTACGAACTCTGCGGCAGGACAGGTTCTGGCGAGCTTGTTTTTTTTTTCACGGCGCCAGTGGCTGCTCATGCGCGACACATGCAGACTTCTGTGGCCATTTGATGAGATCACCAAGCTGGTCAGTTGCAGCCAGGGCGCCATCAGTGAAATCGTACCTTACGCCTTCTTTCTGGAGCGTGCATTGCATTGTGTCATTGATCAAGCCGTCGAGGAGCAGGAGCAGGAAGATGAGGAAGTCGCAATGCTGGACTCCATCTGAGACAAGTCTACAACAGGAGTCTGAAGAGGAGTCAGAGGAGGATGGTGCCGGGGCGGATGAGGAGGAGCAAGAAGAGCATGCTTTAAACCTTTCTGGGATCCATGGTGTTGTCCGTGGATGGGAGGAGGAGAACAAGGATGACATTATCCTGGATGATGAGCAAGAGCCAGGCCACTACACTGTTTCCAGTTTAGTGCAAATGGGGGCCTTCATGCTCCAGTGTTTAAAGATGGACCCCCGTATAAAAAAAGCACAAAGGGCAACGACCAGTACTGGGTGGCAACGTACTTAGACCCCCAGTACAAACAAAAAATAATGAATAGGTGTATAGGGTAATAATCTACAGTGTTGAAGAGTCAATCACTTGTAGTTTAGACCCCCAAAAAATAATAAAGGAGAGAGAGCGCCAGACCTCGTTTCAAGTACAGTTAGAAAAAGGAGTAAAGAATACCACTAGACAGTGATAAATACTATATTGCACAGAAAAGTGTTATGGAGCGATAGTGTGAAGTCAAGATGGTGAGTGCTCCGGGTGGAAGACCCTAAGCATACCCTGCTCTGTAAGAAAGACCGTCTACAACCCAATAGTCAAATGATGATGTGGTTAACAAAGATGGAAACTGATAAAAATTGATGGAAATTATTAAATTATAAATGATAAATTATAAAAGGTAAGTATTAGAAGTGAGAGATGCCCAACACAGGACAAAATCACACTCTTAAATAACACTCACTTCACTGGGGGGTAGTCACCAGGATAAGCATAAAACACCTGTGACTTGAACCCCCCCGGCCAGGATCGCATGTAGAGTCGTAGTGATGAAGGCAGCAGGAAGTCCAGTGCTTCTGATCAATCACCTTTATTGTGTAAAATGGCTCGACGCGTTTCGGGGACAGTAGATCCCCTTCTTCAGGAGCATTACATAGTCAAATGGCAGTAAAACAAACAATTTATACCTTAATGGCCCTCAAAAAGGCGCGTTTTTCAAAGAACCGGAAGTGGTAAGGCCATACTTCCGGTATTTGGAACGCATATGCGTTCCACAATCGAATGGATAAATGAATCTAAAAAATATATATATGTATAAATGTAAATATAAATATAAATATATCGTCTTAGGTGGTCACAATGAGTAATGCAAGCTAGATGCTTATAAGTATACATGTGTACAGCAGAAGGGCCGGATCGGACATATCAGACCGGATAAGATCTCACTTCCGCCCCGTGGAACGCACAACAATGCGTCTCACCACGGGCGGAAGTAAGGGTGAACTGCTGGGTAATGATGACTTACAGAAACTAAAAGCTAGAACGATCGTCCGGCTAGGCTCCTTGAGGTGCCGCTGGTAGCTCCACCATCCTGCGACGTCCCGGGCCGGAAGTAGGACCGACTTCAGCTCAGTGGAACGCACCTCATGCGTTCCAACAGAGACAGGAGCCGGGGTTTCCGGTCCACGGCATCGAGGCCCTGGTGGAACGCACAGTGCGAATCAGTAGGAGCCTGTGGTGGTCTGCAAATGTAAATTAGAAAACCAGTGTTACGGGCACAAAACTGGTTATTAAAATAATGTAATATGCTAAAGGTGAACATAGAAAAATATATATATATAAAAAAGGCGTATAAGCAAAGGAAAAGAAGCACAAATATATACATGTGTGCTCACAACAATTGATGCACACATATATACATATATATAAATAAAATGCATACATAAAAACGGAAGCAGTAGGAATACTGCTAACAGTAATTAAATACAATATAATTCATATTCCTATAAAAAAATATTAATAATGGATGAATAATAAATAATAAATAGTAAATGGATACATAAATACATAAATACGATGGGTAATACATTAGATTGGGTAATGAAGAGGAAATAATAAAAAAAATACTAGGACTGAATATAGAAATTGTCAAATGGCACTCTTCCTCGGACATTTGTCCCCTACTGGAGGTGGTAAGTCCAGGTAACGGACATAGTGTATCGATGGGGTATGCTAGATACATAATTCAAAGAAGTTATATTCCTGATTTCGATGTTAATAGTTTGGGTTTTGAATGTTTAGGTTTTGAATATGGATGGAGAATGGCCAGACATCATAGTGGTTGGACTTTAATAGTTGGAGTGTTCTAAGGTTTCGTTCAGTCCGAACGGGGTCAGAGTATTTAATTTAAAAATCCAAAACATCTCCTTACAGCAGAGAGTTTGGTAGGAATGAGGTACCCACTCCAATGGCGTGACACGAAGTGAACTCGGGTCCCCATCATGATGGATTGAAAAATGCCGGGAGACGCTGTGGGTCACCACTTTACGGTGGATATTTGAACGATGTTCGTTCATCCGTTCGCGTAAAGATTGTGTAGTGCGACCTACGTAGTAGATATGGCAAGAGCAATACAGTAAGTAAATAACAAACGATGTGCCACAATTCATCTCTTGTCGCAGGGGGATCGTACCTTCCAACTTAGTGAGGGATAGCACTTGGGTGTTATGGGAAATCATGGCGCAACATTTGCACCGGGCCTTCCCACATCTAAAAGACCCTACCCTAGTGGGGTGGGCTGTGTTTCCTAGAAATTTCTCAATAGTGGTTGGTTTTACTGTCTCGCCAATTTTAGGGCATATGGGGGCCAGAATTTCTTTCAATGTTTTGGCCCTCCGAAATGTTAGTACAGGGGCCTGAGGGATACTCTGGCCAATGATCGGGTCTTTCAACAGAATCGGCCAATGTTTAATGAAGGTGTTTTTAATGGCAAGATGTTGTGAATTGTATCGGGTTATGAAGTTTAAAGGGAATTGTTTGGATTTCTTTCTACCATCAACATTTGTTGTGAGGACGGACTCTTTTTTAGTTCCAATGGTCCTTTTTTTAGAGTCTGCAATAAGTCCTTTAGGGTAGCCTTTCTCTAGAAATCTCTTTCCTATCATCTCTAATTGTCCCTGTAGTGTTTTCTGGTCAGAGCAATTCCTCTGTAACCTACGCATTTGACCGTATGGAATATTGTTTTTCCAACGGTAGTGATGACAGCTCTTATAATCAAGATAGCTGTTAGTATCCACCTGCTTAAAATGGGTTCTGGTAATGATGCAGTTGTCCTTTATGCTTAAATGAAGATCTAAGAAAGTTATTTCTCTCTGGCTATATTCAGACGAGAATGAGAGATTCCAACTATTTTTGTTTAGTGTTTCCACAAAAGTGCATAGATCTCCTACATCGCCATCCCAGATGAAAATAATATCGTCTATGTATCGTTTGTATAATCGGATATTAGGATGTGAAAGTAGGCCCATCTTTTCTTCAAAATAACCCATAAAAAGGTTAGCATACGATGGGGCAAATTTCGTCCCCATCACAGTACCCTTTTGCTGGAGATAGATTTTGTCCAGAAACGAAAAATAATTGTGTTGCAGGATGAAGTTGATAGATTTAAGTAAAAACAATATTCCATACGGTCAAATGCGTAGGTTACAGAGGAATTGCTCTGACCAGAAAACACTACAGGGACAATTAGAGATGATAGGAAAGAGATTTCTAGAGAAAGGCTACCCTAATGGACTTATTGCAGACTCTAAAAAAGGACCATTGGAACTAAAAAAGAGTCCGTCCTCACAACAAATGTTGATGGTAGAAAGAAATCCAAACAATTCCCTTTAAACTTCATCACCCGATACAATTCACAACATCTTGCCATTAAAAACACCTTCATTAAACATTGGCCGATTCTGTTGAAAGACCCGATCATTGGCCAGAGTATCCCTCAGGCCCCTGTACTAACATTTCGGAGGGCCAAAACATTGAAAGAAATTCTGGCCCCCTCATGCCCTAAAATTGGCGAGACAGTAAAACCAACCACTATTGAGAAATTTCTAGGAAACACAGCCCACCCCACTAGGGTAGGGTCTTTTAGATGTGGGAAGGCCCGGTGCAAATGTTGTGCCATGATTTCCCATAACACCCAAGTGCTATCCCTCACTAAGTTGGAAGGTACGATCCCCCTGCGACAAGAGATGAATTGTGGCACATCGTTTGTTATTTACTTACTGTATTGCTCTTGCCATATCTACTACGTAGGTCGCACTACACAATCTTTACGCGAGCGGATGAACGAACATCGTTTAAATATCCACCGTAAAGTGGTGACCCACAGCGTCTCCCGGCATTTTTCAATCCATCATGATGGGGACCCGAGTTCATTTCGTATATATGTATATATGTGTGCATCAATTGTTGTGAGCACACATGTATATATTTGTGCTTCTTTTCCTTTTCTTATACGCCTTTTTTATATATATATATATTTTTCTATGTTCACCTTTAGCATATTACATTATTTTAATAACCAGTTTTGTGCCCGTAACACTGGTTTTCTAATTTACATTTGCAGACCACCACAGGCTCCTACTGATTCGCACTGTGCGTTCCACCAGGGCCTCGATGCCGTGGACCGGAAACCCCGGCTCCTGTCTCTGTTGGTACGCATGAGGTGCGTTCCACTGAGCGGAAGTCGGTCCTACTTCCGGCCCGGGACGTCGCAGGATGGTGGAGCTACCAGCGGCACCTCAAGGAGCCTAGCCGGACGATCGTTCTAGCTTTTAGTTTCTGTAAGTCATCATTACCCAGCAGTCCACCCTTACTTCCGCCCGTGGTGAGACGCATTGTTGTGCGTTCCACGGGGCGGAAGTGAGATCTTATCCGGTCTGATATGTCCGATCCGGCCCTTCTGCTGTACACATGTATACTTATAAGCATCTAGCTTGCATTACTCATTGTGACCACCTAAGACGATATATTTATATTTATATTTACATTTATACATATATATATTTTTTAGATTCATTTATCCATTCGATTGTGGAACGCATATGCGTTCCAAATACCGGAAGTACGGCCTTACCACTTCCGGTTCTTTGAAAAACGTGCCTTTTTGAGGGCCATTAAGGTATAAATTGTTTGTTTTACTGCCATTTGACTATGTAATGCTCCTGAAGAAGGGGATCTACTGTCCCCGAAACGCGTCGAGCCATTTTACACAATAAAGGTGATTGATCAGAAGCACTGGACTTCCTGCTGCCTTCATCACTACGACTCTACATGCGATCCTGGCCGGGGGGGTTCAAGTCACAGGTGTTTTATGCTTATCCTGGTGACTACCCCCCAGTGAAGTGAGTGTTATTTAAGAGTGTGATTTTGTCCTGTGTTGGGCATCTTACACTTCTAATACTTACCTTTTATAATTTATCATTTATCATTTATTAATTTCCATCAATTTTTATCAGTTTCCATCTTTGTCAACCACATCATCATTTGACTATTGGGTTGTAGACGGTCTTTCTTGCGGAGCAGGGTATGCTTAGGGTCTTCCACCCGGAGCACTCACCATCTTGACTTCACACTATCGCTCCATAACACTTTTCTGTGCAATATAGTATTTATCACTGTCTAGTGGTATTCTTTACTCCTTTTTCTAACTGTACTTGAAACGAGGTCTGGCGCTCTCTCTCCTTTATTATTTTTTGGGGGTCTAAACTACAAGTGATTGACTCTTCAACACTGTAGATTATTACCCTATACACCTATTCATTATCCTTTAAGTGTCTGTAGTCACAAACACTCTTTGAGCTGCCTCACCTCCCCTTTTTGCTATTTTAACACCACCCCTGTCGGCGCCCATATCTTTTATTCCTTTGGGACACATTGTGATCCCTACGGGTCTGAATTAACTTCCAAATTTTCTTTTTTCTTTAACAAACAAAAAATGGCAGAAATGTTACCACCATCACAGAGGGCTGTCAGAATGCAACACTTCCAGGTCTTGCTTCGAGAAATGCTACATTCTGCTTTTTTGTGCGCTGGCAGAGGAATTTTCACTCACAGACAAACAGTTTGTGATGCATTGCAATGGAACTGTTGGCTTGCCCCTCATCCAGTGTTCTGTCCAAAAGACGTTCAGTGCAGCAGAGGGGATTGTGACCTATAAGTGCACTCGCCTAGCTCACAACAGTGTTGACTACATCACATTTCTAAAAATGAATAAGGCATGGATCTCGGAGGAATTCAACACATGTGACCAGTAGACCATGTTTGATTCAAATTCCTCATGACACCCCACAAATATCCGCTACCAACCATAACAATTCATGGTCCCTGTCTTAGGTAAATACAGCGGCATAAAAGGCCTTTTATGTCCGTTGAATGCCTAATTTTTGGGGCCTGTAATGGACGACACTTACTTCTGTATGCCTAATGTACCTCCAGCTACAGAATACAAAGTTCTTTGCTGTCAGGTGAGCGCCTGTTGGCTAATTTTTGGGGCCTGTAATGGCCGACACTTCTTTATCCAGGGAATGCCTAATGTACCACCTGCCACAGAATACAAAGTTCTTTGCTGTCAGGTGAACGCCTGTTGGCTAATTGAAAATCAATGGGTCTGTAAACGTTCCGCATTTTACAGACGTGTGAATGGACCCTATATGTATTTGACATGTATTTACCGGCTGCTGTCAGTTCTGGATGATTTAGGCCGAGCTATTACACTAAAACAGAGCAATATAAAAAATAAAAAAAATACACGTTATAACTGTATAAGCGATTTATATAACTTATTAGAAAAAAAAGAAAAAAATGTTATGATAACTTTTCCAATATCAGGATCATCTCCTGCACCCCCTTCATGGTCTGGTGTTGCCTCACCTCCATGGCCTTCATGCGCTCCTGAATGGACCACATATTGTTGCTGTGCTCCTTCTGCATTTTGGCCAATTTGGCCTTCAATGACTTCAGTACTGTTTGAAAAAAAAAATATATGAACATTATTTGCAATTCTTATTAAACCTTTATTTTGTGGTGCATCTGACTTTATGATCGCCTGCTATTACACCTTTTTGTGATAAAAGTTGTAAAAAAAATGCCTTTTTTGAGAGTTTAAAATTTTAGTTTTGAAAGGTGTACACCTGAGGGGTTAATTGGTACGATATTTTTATACAGCTGGTTGTTACAGATGCGGCAAGACCTAATCTTTTTCCTTATTTTTTAGTTATTTCTATTTTACACAATAAAAGCAATGTTGAACCAAAAACAATTCATGTTTTACTGTTTCCATAGTTTGAGAGGCATAATATTGTTTTTATTTGGCGATTGTCTAATGTTAGGGTCTCATTTTTGGCAGAATGAAATGACCGATTGTTACTATTTTGGGGGGCATATGCCTTTTTTGAAAGCTTGGTGTTGCAATTTTAGTGATGTTAGGTGACTAAATTTTTTTTTATTGTTTTTAGATCATAGGATATTTTTATAGAGACGGTCAATATGTACACGGCGGTACAAAATATATCTGTTTGTCTATTTTTTTACTTTGTTTTTATTTTTTTATTTGAAGTCTTTATACACATTGACAATTTAAATCTCAATACGTTAGTTAGTGATATTTATGATGATTAAATAGTTTATTAGCTAGTGATATTTCAGTACAGTATAATTTTATTTTGTTTGTTAGTTAGTGATAGTTCTATATAGTTTAATTTTATTTATTTGGTAAGTTAATGGTTTTAATGTAGATTAAAGAGTTTTTGTCCAGTGTTCTTTTTTGTATTACTAAAGTGTATGCTGTTGCCTCATTGTTGGCCCTTTTAATGTTTATCTACATGTTATGGATACATAATCATATTGCTATGTGCACATATTTACCCTCCTGGCGGGGGGCTGGTGATCACCTCTTCTTCCTCCAAGTCCTGAGATGGGGCGGTGCTGGAGGGTCTGGTGGAAGTGGCTCAATAGGCTGGGAGGGTTCGCCCTTCCTCCTCAACCTCCACAACCTCCCCGGCCTCCGCCGATCACATTCTCCGAATGGAGGGAATAGGAACTTCTGTGATCACAGAATGTTCAGATTTTAGATAAACAACTGCGAAATCTTAGCAACATTAGATATAAAGAAATTCCAATATGGAGGGATCTATATATAATTGCAGTGGCTGCCAGCTTATATGATGCATAACTCAATCAAAAATGAACAGCATGCAAAAAGACATCACCTCCACAGTGTCTTGATGAAACAATAGGGTGAGAGGAGACCCATGTGATGGGATTATCTCCTGAGTGTATCATAGGATGATCTACTTCTCTACACCAGAGTTGGCTACTTAATAATCCCATCACTAACACAATAGAACAAAGGGACAAATAAACGACGAACATTCATTGGGAGTCTCAGAGCAGAGTTAACCCTTATATGTTTATGGATTCACACCATGCAACTTTAATAGGGAATAGGAAAGATGTGGCCTATAAACTCAACCAAAAAAATAATGGTTTATAGTTCCCTCTAACCCAAAAAGGTCAGAGTTGGAGGCTCCATAGTCCTGGGTCAATAGCCCGTAGAAAGGAGGCTAGCCCTCAAGCTTCTACTGCAGGCACAGTGATGGTTCATTCCATCACTTGTCTGGCACAAAGCCAACACATCACATCACCCAAAGAACACCATCCCCACAATGACACATGGTGGTGGCAGCATCATGCTGTGGGAATGTTTTTCAGCAGCCGGGACTGGGAAACTGGTCAGAGTTGAGGGAAAGGTCTAAGTTGTGGGCATGTTCTACAAATTAAATTATGCAAATCCTCAAACAATCGATGTTAATTCCAGGTGGTGAGGCAACAAAATAAAGAACAAAGTCAAGGGGATTGAATACTTTTGCTTAGCACTGTATACATTACAGAGTGTTGGCAAAACATACAAAAGTTATTTACGCATCTACCTTGGCATTTTTCGTCCCAGATTCTTTTTATAAACCGGGGGTGTCTTTGCTTCATGTCTGACCATTTTTTTATGATGACCAGATGGCGGTGTTTGAGACCCGTTTGGCGCCAGATCTCAAAGGCCAGCTCCCGCACAATTAGCTGCTTCTCGGCGTGGGACCGGGTGTGGTCATATCTTCCGCTGCAAGATAAAAATGCAACCATATAATCCCAATTTTTAACAATAATAGTATTGAAAATAATTTACTCAAGTAAACTGCTAAAAGTATTTGATGATTTGAAGTGAAAATATTAGATTTAGGCCGCCTGCACACTGGCATGTTTTTTCACAACTACGGACCGTACAAACCCGTCCTGCCGTCCTGCAGAGTAGAGTCATTGTTGCTATGACGACGTGCGCTTCCGGCCACCACCGTTGTACTGTGATACACTTGTATGATCTATACAAGTGTATTACTGTACAGTGGTGGCGGCAAGAAGCGCACGGCGTCATAGCGAGTTAGCAACTAATGAATCCGTGCGCTCGTCCACTCTGCAGGACAGCAGCCTGGGTTTTTATGCTCGGTAGTTGTGAAAAAACACGCCTGTGTGCATGCGGCCTTACTGTTACGGTTAGAAGATGGGATTGTATTACGACTGTATGTGGGTGGGGTCTGAGCTATCAGATACTGTCCAGCTAAGCAGAGATGTACTTGTCTAGTGAAGTGTCAGTACGGTATGGGGTGTACAGCTGGTTCGCCTCCCCAGGATGCACCCTGGGTAACTCTAAATGAACCAGCAAATACTGGCAGTAAGACAAAGAAAGCTTCTCCTGACTCCTGACCAACAGGATACAAACTATAATCTATAGACTCTGTGTGTGTGTGTGTGGTATATAGTGTGTGTCTGTGTGTGTGCAGTATATAGTGTTTGTGTGTGCGTTATATAGTGTGTGTGTGCGTGGAATATAGTGTGCGGCATGACAATGGATGTGCAATGTACATGTTAAATATATTTCTATGCTTTCCATACAAATATGCTACTAACATAGTGGGTGTGATGTCACAGGAATACTTAGTGCAAATATCAATAATATCTAGTGAGACCTTATAAAATGTGAAGTTTGGTGCACTAAAGAAAAATTTGAATCGCAGAAGGTCGCACTGGCAATTTTTTTTCATAACACTCTTATATAAAGTGATTGTTCAGACATGCAGGTGAAATGTAATCAAATACACTACTTTAATGTAAAATTGCTTACAGGCACCAGTTCTTCCTCTTCGTCGCTGAACTTCGTTCCAACCATCACATCCATCTAATTTGTAGTCGGTGCAAACCAGTTGCTGTAGGCCACGTCTTTCTAGTGCATGTGCTCTTGCAATTAATAATTTGACAAAATTTTGCATATAAAAAAAGAATGCTTGTAGATCGCAGATTCGCTTAATACTTCTGGTATGTCAGTGTCCTTGTTGTGGGACTATGTGTGCACATCTAGTAAGTATTTTGTGGCTGCAAATATGACCTGGAGGTTTTTCAGGTTCACATGCCATTAAAATGAATAGGACCCGCCGCAAACCTGTGGTTTGCGAACATTTGATCGAGTTTGAGCGATCACGTTCTTCTATAATCACACCCTCTCCTAGGTTTTATTACTTTTTACAATTCCAGAGAACTTCAAACTGTTTGTGCTACCATTGTGCTTTACCCTAAAATGGCAGGAAAGCATAAAAATATTAATAGGCCCGACTGCCACCCCATCCACCGAGTCTAATGAGATTACAGTGCTCTGTTTACCTGCTCACCAAGAACATTGCAGTGGCATGTAAAGTAATTAAGTAATTACACCTCCTTCTCCTTCTCCATTCAATTTAATGGGACAGCTCTGTCCTATTTACTTGGGTGGTAATTATATCTGGTCACTGCTGTGATGTTGACTGCGAGCAGGTAAACAAAGAGAACACAGTGCTCATACTAGTAGAGTGTTCTCTTCAATTAGCTGATCAGAAGGGGTGCTAGCAGTTGGCCCACTGCAGATCTGATATTGATGACCTATCTCACAAAAAATAGTGAATAGGACAGCACTACTCACTATTATTGTAGCGATTCCAGTATGTGGTTGTGCCTGCAGCGTCAAATCCTGGTCCTAGGATTCCCGTAGTAGACAATATAGAATAAGCCACGGCACTCCAGAGGGATTCCAATCGATTTCTTTATTACACCTTGTGCAGCAACGTTTCAACCTAATGGTCTTTATCAAGCTCCCAATACACAGATAACACAGTGAACATTAAATACAGTCTCATGGCCCCGCATTGGTTCCTGCTAGGCCCAACCCATTAACCCCCTCATTACTTCCTAAAAACATTCACATATTGCCCACTCCATAATCTATCCCAAAAGACATACTTTTGTCTGCCACATTACCATGCTGTAGGAGATTCCGTCCCGCCCTCTTTACTCAGGTACATATCTATGCTCTCGCTATTCCATGAGGCCTCGGCGTCCCTGTATACAGTCTGTGCATGCGCGACATCGTCACTTCCGCCCTTCCATGCGCACTTCCGCCAGGCTATGCCCAACTTTCAGATCATGTGATTCTGTCGCTCTAGTGACGCATTGTCACATGATCGTACATCGATCTATTCAATCACTTATCTTGATGTCATTCGGTGCTAAGGCTCAGTTACCCTAGATATTTAGACATATTGAGCAAAACTACAAATCGGGACCCGTGATTAGATGATGCGGGCTGCCTGGTATACACCATATATGAACCGATATTTTACCAAACCATTAGTTATACCATTCTAATACGCTAACTACTGTCAGGAGGCTGCAGCTATCAGGTCCATTATTACATCCTTTTACATCGATATTTTCTATTACATCTCTAAAGCTTCAGAGTGAATAGCATGGTGTTTTATTCATAGGCTGTTCATGCAGGTTTTCCATCATTCGTCCAGTGGCTGGTATATAGAGCAGGCGTTCCAGGGGTAGTTAGCCCTCAGTCCACTAGCCCATCCAGTCCCATACTGTCATTCATTCTACAGGGGAGTTCAAATGGGAGCACGTAGGGTAGCTCTTCCTTACGGGGAGTCACCCTCATCCTCTCACGACCTCCCAATATTTTATGGCTAATCCTGCTACATCATTAATCACCTCCAACACCATTTCACTCAATTGTTTTTTTACAAAAAGATTCTCAAGCTATATAGGATATCAAAAAGCTGGATCCTTCTAGCTACAGTCTCCATCTATTATAAACATCACATAAAAATCATATTATATATGGTGCAGACCTTGATAGACCCACATCACCATCAGGGGATCCATATAGCAGGTTCCCCTGTTTTCTTATCAACTATGGGCCTTTCATTTAGAGGCATCGTGAAGGTCAAGAGGCGGTTCTCCCACAGCATGTATGTTTACACCATCTAGGGACAAAAGGAAAAGAGATTTCTTAAGAAAACTAATACCATAAAAATTGAGATATAGGCAAAAAAAGGAGCTAAATATTATACATATATATGCATATATTAAAAATCGGCTACTAAGCCTAATGTTAGAATGATATTTACGCACAACCTAGTCGAGAGTCAGAAAAGGGAACCAACCTTAAATTCCCTATTCAAGCCCTTCGGCTCCATTGTCTCCAACTCGTAGATCCATCTTAGCTCTTTTTGTTTTAGCAGCTTCTCCCTATCTCCACCCCTCCTCAAAATTGGAACATTATCAATGATCCTATATCTCAACTGAGAGACATTATGTCTATGTTTCCAAAACTGCTCAGGCACTGGTAGCTCCGCTTCATCGTCACAATCTTGACTTTGCAGATTTTTTTTTTTTTTTTTTTTTTTTCACTAATAGCTTGCGTATAGTGTACCGATGTTGATTTATCCTGTTCTTACAGGGCTGTGTCGTCTCTCCTATATAGAGAAGGCCACACGGGCACTGCAGGCTATAGATAGCAAAATCAGTGTTACACGTATAGTGTCCTCTAATGTCATATTTCTTCCCCGTTCTAGGATGGCAGAAGGAGTCACCCTTGATTAGGCTGCCGCAATTGCAGCAGCCCAAGCAAGGGTAACACCCCCTTCTACCAACCTCTTTTTTCTTAATTTTAACATCAGCTGATGTCAGGCTATCCTTAAGATTTCTGGGCCTCTTGTATGACATCAGCGGGGGGGATTGGAATTCAATTACCTTAGGGAAGGAATGTGTCAGTACGTGCCAGTTATGTCTCAATATGCCTGAGATGCGATTGCTCATTTTACTATAGGTTGATAGAAATGGAATCCTACTTATTTTTTCCTCTCTCTTTGTTGTATTGGTTAATAGTTGCTGTCGGTTACTATTCCTGGCTTTTTCCAAGTGTCTATCTATCAAGTTTTTGGGGTATTTCCTATCCCTAAATCTTTGTCCCATTTTTTTCAATCTATCATCTACCAGACTTTCTTCTGACACTATTCTTCTTGCTCGCAAAAACTGACTAAACGGTAAGGATTCCACTGACCTCCTAGGATGTGCACTATCAAAGCATAACATGCTGTTCCTGTCCGTTGGCTTAATAAAGAGGTCGGTTTCCAATTTACCTTCCCTTACATAAACCAACGTGTCTAAAAATTGTAATGATTCCGCTGAATGCACCTTTGTAAATCTCAATTGATCATGCAACTGATTAATATAATCATGAAATTCCTGTAGTTTTTCTTCCGTACTGTTCCATATAAGGAAAATATCGTCTATATACCGCATCCACCCCCTCACGTTACTGTAGAAGGTGGATGGGTATATAGACGTTTCCTCTATTTTCGACATGTATATATTCGCATATGACGGGGCCACGTTGGACCCCATCGCGGTGCCCCGACATTGCTCGTAAAACACATCTTCAAACAAAAAATAATTATGATACAGTAGAATTTCAAGTAGGGAGATTAAAAATGATTTGGTGTCAGACCCAAAATCCGACCTCTCTAGGGCCCATTTGACTGCCTCCAATCCCAGTTCATGATCGATACTGGTATAGAGGCTGGTTACATCGAATGAAACCAAAAAGTCTCCCTCTTGAAATTCTAGTGTATCAATTTTTAACAGAAAATCTGCGGTGTCCTTCACATAGGATTTAGCCTCCATTGCATAGGATCTTAAAACTTTATCTAAAAAAGTTGCAGCATTGGAGAAGACTGACCCCATGCCCGACACAATGGGGCATCCTGGCGGGTCTATCAACCCTTTATGTATCTTAGGGAGGATATATAAGAGAGGAGTCACCGGGTTCTGTGGCACAAGGTAAGTATGTAAATTGGCATCAATCAGGTCATTCGCGAAAGCATTATCCGCCAATAACCTGATCTTGCGTATAATGGTCCATTTTGGATCTTGACTTTTCGAGGTTTATATATCTCCTTATCATTCACTTGTCTCATCACCTCCATTTTATACTTCTCCGTGTCCATCACCACGGTGGCTCCTCCCTTATCCGTCCTTTTGATAGTAATTTACCTTCTGTTTTTCAGGGTCTTTAATGCTGCTTTCTCTCCCCTTGTCAGGTTGGTGATATTAGGATCCATTTTTGATCTCTTGAGTTTTTCAATCTCCAGTCTGACAAGGGAGACAAAGGTCTCAATAGCTTTGTTGTATACTGGCGGTTGGAAGTCACTTTTGAGAAAAAGGCCCACAAAGGCTCACAAAGTTACAAACCTCTTTAAATTTCATTTGACATTTTTCTATTCAGCTGTGAGGACATTTTTGTGACAACTGGACGTAAAGTCATATTGGTTGTCAATTTTGAATTAGATTGTCCTTGTTATTATTTGAGATGCAGACAGAATTATAGTCTTTAATCAGTTTCAAAGAAGCAAATTCAAAGGTGATAGCTAGAGATGAGAAAATGTCTGTCAAATTTTTCGGAAAAAATTGGTTCGAAACTAAATTATTTGCAGCGAATCGTGTTAAAAAAGACTATTACCTGGCTGCAGAGAGCCTTTATACTGTACCTTGCAGTAACATGCATAGGGAGTCTGCTGTGGTAGTGAAACAATACTGTGAGTCAGTATGACATATAGATGACAGGCGTCACTCTTAGAATCACTGCACACTTCACTTATTTGGGCAGTTACGGCATCAAAACTGACCAAATAACTCAAGTGTGAACTCAGCTTTACAGGTCAATGTTAGCTTCAAGAAGAAGCACACTCCTTTTACACCGTCGTCAGCTGATTCCATATAGATGTCTACAAAACCTGTTTTATTAAACACTTATACAAGTAGAGCCCCCCCCCCCCCAACCCCCCGACAGAGTGGAGAGGGTGTCAGCAGTAAGTTTTGCCCTTCCTCTGATCCGTCAGAACAATAACCCCCAAAAAACGGATGCCTTTTGGCTTTCAAATCATAAGCCAATTCGGATGAGAAGTCCACAGAGTGGACCTATGACATAGTGGTGAGGTGGAAGCAGCATGAGGAGACCACAGAGTGACCCAATGACACAGTCTGGAGGTGAAAGCAGCATCAGGAGTAGGCCACAGAGTGGCACAATGACAGTGTGGAGTTGTTAGCTGCATCAGGAGGCTACAGAGTGGCACAATGACAGTGTGGAGGTTGCATAAGCAGCATCAGAAAGCCACAGAGTGGCACAACAACAGAGTGAGGGGGTTGCAGCAGCATCAGCATCAGCAGGAGACTACAGGGTGGCACAATGACAGTGTGGAGGTGGCAGCAGTATCAGGAGGCCATAGAGTAGCACAATGACAGAGTGGAGTTGTTAGCTGCATCAGGAGGCCACAGAGTGGCACAATGACAGTGTGGAGGTTGCAGAAGCAGCATCATAAAGTCACAGAGTGGCACAACAACAAAGTGTGGAAGTGGTGGCAGTAGCAGCATCAGGAGGAGGGCACATAGTGGCACAATGACAGTGCAAAGGTGGCAGCAGCATCAGGAGGCCACAGAATGGCACAATGACAGAGTGTGGAGGTGGCGGCAACAGCAGTATCAGGAGGAGGCCAAATAGTGGCACAATGACAGTGTGGAGGTGGCAGCAGCATCAGGAGGCCACAGAGTTGCAAGTTGACAAAAGTGTTGATGTAGCAGCAGCATCAGGAAACCACAGAGTGGCAAGGTGACATAGTGTGGCAGTGTCAGCAGCACCAGGAGAACAGAGTGACCCAGTGACAAAGTAGGGAGGTGGGTGGCAATACCAGTGTTTGGGTTCTTTGTGTTGCATTTCCCTAATGTTTGTATTAGGCCTGTAGGAGACTCCTGTTTGTCCTTCCTTTTGGAGGAACAGGTAGTCTCGTCCCTGCCATTAGTACCAGGGTCCTATAGGGCTTGATAGGACTCTAGGTATTCCTGAGTATGAACTCACCTACCTTTGAGGTATGTTCATACTGATAGTCAGTCAGGATTTTAGTTAGGGTTTTCACTAGGAGGTGTCCATTTTCCTTCCCTAGTTCTTAGGCCTGATTCCCTGTTACCCCCTTCCCTCCTATGCTCGGTGTGGTATTTCCCTCCCACACCGAAGCGTGACATTTTTTTGTTGATTTGTGTGCAGCCATGGATCCTATTGCTACACTGGCAGGTCAACTGCAAGGGCTATCTTTAGAGGTATCTGTCCTCCGCACGACCATCTTGCAGATGCAGAGATCACAGGCTGTTGGTCCTGGTGGTAGTGGTGGAGACCAGGCCTATCTGGGGCCTAAAATTGCCCTCCCGGACAGATTTTCTGGGGGGGGCGTGATAATTTCATTTTGTTTAGGAAGGTGTGCAAACTGTATTTTAGGCTACTTCCACACTCATGAGTCGGTGTGGTTATTTCCTTGCTTAAGGGGGATGCACAGTCATGGGCTTTTTCTCTGCCGACCGGATGACAGTCTCTCCGGTCAGTAGATCAATTTTTCAAAGCTTTGGGTCTTATCTATGATGATCTGGAATGGACCTCTCTAGCCAAAACAAAGCTGCCCATCCTTCATCATGGTGATCGTTCCGCTGAGATTTATTGCTCTGAGTTTAGGAGGTGGGCTATGGATACGGAGTGGAACAATCCTACACTCCATAGCCAGTTTTGTCAAGGGTTATCAGAGAGGCTGAAGGACGCTTTGGCCTTTCCTGAAACCTCAGTGTCTCTGGAGGCTACTATGTCTCTTGCTATACCATTGATAGACGCCTGAGAGAGAGATCTAGGGGCCCCCAATCTCAGGATGTACTATCACATGTTGTATCATCCTCCTCTGACACTTTGTGTGAAGCTACTCCTGGGTTTATGTCTGGGGATGAACTCATGCAATTAGGGGGAGCTACTCCTGGATTCACTTTTGAGTATACTGGTAATAGGAAGGGATTGTGTTTTATCAGAGTATGTCCATACATTCAATGGCAAAAAGAAAGAAGAGGGACATTTAATTCTCACCTGACTCTTGGAGTGCTGAGAGGAGAGTCAGAAAATGTGCATTTGTCTTTGACTGAAGAAAGCTGCTCATCAGCAAATCTAGACTCAAGTTGCTGCTGATGGAGCTGGAACTGCTCCTACTCCTGCCCCCACCCGCCACAGCAGCCATGGCAGAGGAACGTGAGTGCAGAGAACCCCCTGGTCAGACTTGCGAGAGGATGGCTGGTGGCTTATATAGGCAGCGGCCAACTGACTACATAGGATGTCTCTATAGTAGTTCAGTTTGTCCTACCTTTCAGCGGGTGTAAAAAAGGACCCCATTTTGGACCAGTAGAGAGGGTCCAAGAAGGTGGAGAGCCAGAAGACATCCTCTGCCAAATGGTGACCATTTGATTGTCACTATGCAAGCAAGTGAGCATGCATTGGAACTTCCTGCCTCCATCTCCACTGCATACTGTCATGGTGTGTCTGGGTCCTGTACCTTGTCTTCTTCATCGACCTGTAACTCCTCTAGCTGCTCCTCATCTGCTGTCACCTATGTAGAAAAACCACCCATTTAGCTACACATTGCTTGTGCTCCAATGTCCTCCTTCTCCTCCAGTTCAGCCCCCACAGGGCTCATGTGGCCGTGAGATCTAGACACTATGTCTCCAGTCCCCTAACCAGCAAAATTTACAAGCATCTGTTCCAGGACATGAAGCAGTGGAATGATTTTGTTCACCCCAAGTCAATAAAATTGAGGCAATTCGGAAATGGCCCCGACCTGTCACCACTAGGCAATTAAAGTCGTTCCTGGGAATGGTGGGCTATTATATAAGGTTTGTTCCCCATTTTGCCACTTTAGCGGCTTGTTGACAAGGCTCTTGAAGGGACAGAAGTCTGTGATGGTCCGCAGGAATGACCAGGTGGAAGAGGCTTTTTCCGCGTCAAAGTCGGTCCTGTACGAGGCACCAGTTTTGGTGACGCCCGAGTTCAACAGGGAGTTTGTGGTACAGACCGATTTTTTTGAAGTAGGCCTCGGAGCTGTACACTCTCAGGAAATCAATGGGAAGGAACATCTCATTGTTTTCCTGAGCCGCAAAATCTCCCCAGCCGAGACTAGGTACAGTATAGTGGAGAGAGATTGCCTGGCCATCAAATGGGCACTCGAGTGTATCCGCTATTATTTGTTGAGGAGAAAGTTCCATCTGGTGATCGACAACTCCTCTCTCAAGAGGATGAGCCAGTCCAAAGAGAGGAGTGCTCGGGTCACCAGATGTTTTACAGAACTTTAAGTTCTCAGTGGAACACAGGGCAGGCCGCTTGCAGGGAAAAGCACATGCCCTGTCCCGGGTACACTGTCTGGCAAGTGTTCACCCCCTCAGGGTTTAACAAAGGGGGAGGTATGTAAGAATGTAAGAAGGTGCAATGGTCCATCGTTGACAGAAGGTATGTGTCAACGAGGTTCCTGCCCGTAAGAGTAAGAGACAGTTTTCACGTGTCGGCAGCAGTTGCTGTTTGACACCTAGCTATTTAGTATAGCTGTATAGCTGATCTGGGACAGCTCTTTCTGGGAGTAGTCATAATGCTGGGTGGGTGACTACTCCCGACGTTCCAGGCCGGGTCTTGACTGGCCTATAAAAAAAAACAGCCAGCAGTGTCAGATGGGTGTGATTATCTCTCTCTCTCTCTGACAGAGGAGCCCTGGCAATCGCTGGATTGGGATCTGAGCCGTGTGCTAGGCTGGAGCCCTGATTTTGGGAGGTCTGCTCTGTCCTGAGCAATGCCGATTGGGTGTGAACTATCACCTAGGATAACAGGTGACTGTGTTGCTGCATTAACTGTTGAGGTGTGAACGAACACCAAAACTGCAAATGGACTGTTGTACTGTTTTGTTGTCATAAGTGTGAATAAAACACTGAATTTCTTTGGGAGTTACAAACTGGTCTTTGCCTCTATACTGTGTCCGCTTGTCCTGTCTACCAGAGTGAATCCCCACTATATATATACAGTACAGACCAAAAGTTTGGACACACCTTCTCATTCAAAGAGTTTTCTTTATTTTCATGACTATGAAAATTGTAGATTCACACTGAAGGCATCAAAACTATAAATTAACACATGTGGAATTATATACATAACAAAAAAGTGTGAAACAACTGAAAATATGTCATATTCTAGGTTCTTCAAAGTAGCCACCTTTTGCTTTGATTACTGCTTTGCACACTCTTGGCATTCTCTTGATGAGCTTCAAGAGGTAGTCACCTGAAATGGTTTTCACTTCACAGGTGTGCCCTGTCAGGTTTAATAAGTGGGATTTCTTGCCTTATAAATGGGGTTGGGACTATCAGTTGTGTTGTGGAGAAGTCAGGTGGATACACAGCTGATAGTCCTACTGAATAGACTGTTAGAATTTGTATTATGGCAAGAAAAAAGCAGCTAAGTAAAGAAAAATGAGTGGCCATCATTACTTTAAGAAATGAAGGTCAGTCAGTCCGAAAAATTGGGAAAACATTGAAAGTGTCCCCAAGTGCAGTCACAAAAACCATCAATCACTACAAAGAAACTGGCTCACATGCGGACCGCCCCAGGAAAGGAAGACCAAGAGTCACCTCTGCTGCGGAGGATAAGTTCATCCGAGTCACCAGCCTCAGAAATCGCAGGTTAACAGCAGCTCAGATTAGAGACCAGGTCAATGCCACACAGAGTTCTAGCAGCAGACACATCTCTAGAACAACTGTTAAGAGGAGACTGTGTGAATCAGGCCTTCATGGTAGAATATCTGCCAGGAAACCACTGCTAAGGACAGGCAACAAGCAGAAGAGACTTGTTTGGGCTAAAGAACACAAGGAATTGACATTAGACCAGTGGAAATCTGTGCTTTTGTCTGATGAGTCCAAATTTGAGATATTTGGTTCCAACCACCGTGTCTTTGTGCGATGCAGAAAAGGTGAACGGATGGACTCTACATGCCTGGTTCCCACCGTGAAGCATGGAGGAGGAGGTGTGATGGTGTGGGGGTTCTTTGCTGGTGACACTGTTGGGGATTTATTCAAAATTGAAGGCATACTGAACCAGCATGGCTACCACAGCATCTTGCAGCGGCATGCTATTCCATCCGGTTTGCGTTTAGTTGGACCATCATTTATTTTTCAACAGGACAATGACCCCAAACACACCTCCAGGCTGTGTAAGGGCTATTTGACTATGAAGGAGAGTGATGGGGTGCTGCGCCAGATGACCTGGCCTCCACAGTCACCGGACCTGAACCGAACCGAGATGGTTTGGGGTGAGCTGGACCGCAGAGTGAAGGCAAAAGGGCCAACAAGTGCTAAGCATCTCTGGGAACTCCTTCAAGACTGTTGGAAGACCATTTCTGGTGACTACCTCTTGAAGCTCATCAAGAGAATGCCAAGAGTGTGCAAAGCAGTAATCAAAGCAAAAGGTGTCTACTTTGAAGAACCTAGAATATGACATATTTTCAGTTGTTTCACACTTTTTTGTTATGTATATAATTCCACATGTGTTAATTCATAGTTGTGATGCCTTCAGTGTGAATCTTCATAGTCATGAAAATAAAGAAAACTCTTTGAATGAGAAGGTGTGTCCAAACTTTTGGTCTGTACTGTGTATATATATATATATATATATAGTTAAGTAAATGAAACATAATTTCCATACATTAGCAATATATTAAAAATATTTTAACTTGGTAAATTGCATGTGTGGGGTGAAATTGTGGAAATCCTCTTCAAAAATATACTGGACCTTACGTCACATGACAAATAGTGCCTATATTACTCAAATAAAAGTGTTTAATAAAAAGAAAGTGCTATATTTATAAAATAGTGTCTCTGCCAGCATTTTCAAAAAAGTGTTTTATATTTTTTCATTTTGGACAAATTTAAAAGTATTCCCACCGTGATTAAATTGAAACATACTTGGTGTGTCATCATAACATTGAGTGAATTACCTAATTAGGGAAAGTTACTACTTTAATTTCCTTCCTATCCACAGAAATTGTTCTTTTTTTAGGTTCCAATTATTCCCAGAAGTGCATTCTCCACGTGTTGTAATTACAACTGTTTGTCTTTATTCATTAAAGCAATAGTCCATTTCTACTTATGTATACAAAACCTAAAGCCTGCTGAGATATTGTTTCAATAAAATGTGTCCAGCTGAAGTGTTATTTGGCAATAACATCTTAGGCAAAAATATCTCTGATTATTCGCCCATTTTAAATATATATAAAGTAAAAAAAAAAGCTTATGTGGACTGTAGCTATTCCAATAACTTTAAAATACAGTTTTTAGCTTAGTCAGCGAATTACGATATCTAAAGGCCAGACATAGAATAACAATAATGCATGACATCATTGGCAACGAAGAAACGAGTGACTCAAATCTCTGCACTACAAAGTAATTTGGGTTTCATTTTGATACAGGTAATAAAGTATAAATGAACATTTTCACTGGTGGTTATTTTTTTTATTTTTTACCCTAGACCCATATTTCATTAAAATAAATGCTTTGTAATCTCCATAATAATTTTTTTTTTTTTTTAGGTTTACTATAATAGATTTTGGAAAATTGCATTTGATAATGAGAAGCTTTAATACTGTGCGTGGAATATGTTTAGAAATACAAAAAGTTTTAAACCATTTTGTTTATTTTGCAGTGGAAACAGCTATTATTAATAAGATTATCATTTCTGTGTCAGAAAAAGCACAAAACATTTTAACAGAATATTAGATAGATGTCTTCAATACAAAGTGTAGTCAAATCTTTTATGTACCCTACTGGTACTTTGATTATTCCATCCTTTAAAATAATCAAAACCAACATTTTACAGCTATGGACTCCAAGCAAAAGATATTGTCACAGGTTTAACTGACATTATATTAATTTCAAAGAGAATATTCCCTTAAAGGGATAGTTCCATAAGAATTGAATATTTGTTTTTAACTAATATTTAACTAATATTAATTGAAAATCATTTTTCTTTTTCATTTTGACAGTACTATGACAACTCAAATTAAATGCTAAATATTTTCCTTCTATAGGAGCAAATAGAAATGATAAGAACTCCTATATAAACAGCATAACAGTGAAATTGCAACACTGAGAATAAAAAAGTAATGGATGTATGGAAATCACAGGATTGAAAGTCACGTTAATGATCAGCGTTGAGTGAAGTATAAAAATTTTTTATTTGGCTGCTTCACCAAATTTTACAAAAATATTTACTTTGTGATCAATTACTTAGTCACAAAGTGAATTTCTTTGTATGTAGTGGGTGCAATAACAGGAAGCAGTGTAATAAAAAAAATAATAATAATAATAATTAAATCATACTTACCTCATCCATTTTCTTGCGATAGGCCGACCTTAGCCATCTTGATTGAAGATCTGGCGCAAAATCTCTCACGGCCCCTGATGACATCATCATGTTGGCCGGAGTGGTGATGTCATATGTCACCGCTAGAGATGAGCGAATTTAAAAAAAATTTGATTCAACCAAATTTTGGAAAAAGTTGTTTCGATCTGAATAAATTCTCAGCGAATTACGTAAAAAATATGCTATTTCCTGGCTTCAGAGAGCCTTTATAGTGGTGTAGAACACTGTGCCTTGCAGTAACACGCATAGGGAGTCTGCTTTGGTGAAATAATACTGTGAGTCAGTACGACATGCAGATGACAGGCGTCGCTCTTAGAATTACTGCACACTTCACTTATTTGGGCAGTCGCAGAGCCAAAACTGACTAAATAACTCACTTATGAACTCAGCCTTACAGGTCAATGTTAGCACCAAGAAGAAGCGCACTCCTTTTACACCGTCACCAGCTGATTCTACATAGATGTCTACAGACCCTGTTTTATTAAACGCTTATTTAAGTAGAGCCCCCTAACAGAGTAGAGAGGGTGTCAGCAGTAAGTTTGTGTTGATGTCACTAATTATTTTGCCCTTTCTCGTAAACGTCAGAATAACCCCCAAAAGTGGAGCCTTCACTTAGTCAGCATTTGGTCAGTAATCCATCAGTATTGCTTATGCAAAAAAAAAAACAGGAGTGGATCCAAAACAGAGATGACATGTGAATGGAATAGCTGCATGTCTTCTGTGTTTAGTACCCACTCCTGCTTTTGGCTACCAAATCACAAGCCAGTTTTTTTTTTTTTTGCTTTGAAAAATAAAAAACGATGTTTATTTAACAAATAGTATATTACACACAAAATACAACACAGAAGGGGGAAAAACACAAGATTTAAAATACAAACTGAAAAAAACAAAGTGCTTCTTCAACAAGAATGGATTGACGACCAGTGTTGGGGTGACCACGATGGTAATGCATATGGATCAAGAAATGTATGGGGTTATGGCTAATAACTGGAGGGCAGTCCAGCAAACAAGCCAACTCCAGCTCATTCCATGACGAGCTGGGTTGCCGAAAAGTGGATTCTAATATGTCTGAAGAAATGCGAGTAAAGACATTAGAATAAATTGTCCACTTCCTCCAACAGGACCTCTGCGAGGGTGGCATAAGAAATGTCCATGCGAGGTTCGACGGGCACAGAGAAAACAAGCTCTGTGGCCGACACTGATCCAGACACGTCATACCTGGTCCACATCGCTGCTAGCCAAGTAAGGTCCTGAGAACTGATCACCATCTTACCCAAACATCCCTATGATAGCCGTGAGCTCCTCTGAGCCGTTAGAGAGGAAGAGCAGGCTGCAAGTAAATGTCTTTGGTAACACATCCAATAGATCGTCTTCTTTGTATGTCCCACAGAACCAACTTGTCCACACAAGCTGCTTGCCTTGGTAAGTGGAGGCTTTGATGAAATCTGTATGAGCATCCTTTGAGTTCAGGTAAACAGGAAAATTGACTTTTAAGTTCAGCTCTGAGCCACTTTAATGGCAAGACCCTTCTGCTTCTCAGCAGCTATGTGGGCAGAGAGGTGCTTGGAATACTCTTTCAGTCTGGGGTATGAGAAATTAAACAAAGGTGTCACCCTGTACAGAGTCCATTGTTTTTGAAGGAGCAAAGCAGCCTGTGCCAGATCAAGAGTTTCCTCCAAGGGGGTGCACCACAGGATTTTTGTTTTAGACAAGTTTCACAATGCAGACCGTCGACATGCAGAGGTCAAGCTTCTGGGGGGATAACTTGAGCTGTGAAAATGACTGCTCCTTTGTGCCGATGACCTACTTTTGGTGGTTAACAGCCCATCGGTTGGTGTTTGCATATTCTTGCGATAAATGATGTTCACGTTCACTGACTGTAAACAGAGATATTGACAGACAAATGTATCAAACTCTGCTGCCAGCTTTCTAGGCGCAACGTCTCTAGTCCCCTGACCAGCCATATTTACCAGCATCTGTTCCAGGACATGAAGCAGTGGAATGACGTTGTTCATCCCTTAGTCCTGGCGACTGACAAATAACAAGGCTTCGTTAAAGGTCCTGAGCAAACGGCAGGTGTCACGCATGAGCTGCCACTGGCTGACATCGAAATTACACAGTGCAGTACTCCTGTCCACTTGGATCATCAAAAAATCGTTGATGGCTTTTCTCTGTTCATACAGTCGGTCCAACATATGGAGGGTGGAATTCCAATGGGTGGAAACATAGCATATCTGCCTATGTTGGGGATGTTGTTCTGCTGTTGCAGCTAAAGGAGGGTGTGCTTTGCAGTGTACGAGTAGCTGAAGTGCATGCAAAGTTTCCTGGCCATTTTTAGGATGTCTTGCAGATGGGTGGAAGACTTCAGGAACTGCTTGACAACCAGATTAAACATGTGTGCCATGGAGGGCACATGGCTCAGCCCTCCTTGATGCAGCACCAAAACCATGTTCTTCCCGTTGTCGGTCACCATGGTTCCGATTTTGAGTTTTCGTGGAGAAAGCCAGGATTTGATTTCTTGATGAAGGACACGAAGCAGTTCCTCCCCTGTGTGACTGAGTTCACCCAAGCAAACCAGGTGCAGAACAGTGTGAGAGTGATGAAAGGAGACACATAAGGCTTGCATACCCTACATGCTTCCAACATAATTCTTGGATCTCTACATTCTCTACATAAAAATAATGTATTTGATGTAAATCACGAGAGGGGCATATTCGACATAATTCGACCCATACTGCAAAAGGAGGTGTACAATCACCCATAAATAAAAAAAACAACAAAAAAAACCTGTCACATAAAGAAATTTCACCACTAAGTACATCTGTCCACAACGCAAAAGGAGGTGTATATTCACCCATACATTTTCAGGAAAAAAGCCAGTGTCACATAAAGCATTTCACAACTAAGTCGCTCCATATCGCAAAAGGAGGTGTATATTCACCTCTACATTTTCTGGGGAAAAAAGCCAGTGTAACAAAGAATTTCACCACTAAGTATGTCGGTCCAAAACTCGAAAGGAGGTGTACATTCACCAATACATTTTGCAAAAAAAAGCAAGTGTCACATAAAGAATTTCACCACTAAGTAAGTTGGTCCATACCGTAAAAGGAGGTAGACATTTACACATACATTTTCTGGAAAAAATAAAAATAAAATTTTAACACAAAGAATTTCATCACTAAGTACTTCAGTCCATACCACAAAAGGAGTTGTACATTCACCCATACATTTTTTCATAAAAAGGCCAGTGTCACATGAAGAATTTCACCACTAAATACTTCAGTCCATACCGCAAAAGAATCTGTACAATCACCCATACATTTTCCCAAAAAAAGCCAGTGTCACATAAAAAATTTTACCGCAAAAAGGGCTTTACCACATACAACTGCACCGCTGAATGGCAAGTAGGCCCTTAATTGAGAGGGGTCACACATGGCTTGCATACACTACATACCTCCAACATTATTATTGGATCTCTACATAAAAATAATCTCTCACAAGAGATATAGAGCAGCGGAGTTCAGCCACCCCTATTTGATTCACATTGTTTACTGCTCCTAAATTAAAATTGGGGCAACCAGCTTCAACTTCCTCTTATGTGTATGCCTACGGAGTTCTTTTGTTATGGCTTTGCACAGGGAGCAAGATTGTTATGCACAATTCTGATGGAACTCCTGATCTTAAGAAACCGGACTTGGACTCCAAAGCAGAGGATCTCCTGTCATATCTTGTGTGCTGTGAAGATCGAATGCAGATGAAGCAGATAAAAACACATGAATGTTTTTAACTTAGTGAAGTTGCTTTATTTAATTGTGAATAGATGGTAAAGGCAAAGTCACCCACAATGACGTAATTCGGTCCATACAGCAAAAGGAGGTCTACAATCACCCATCCTGAAGAAAATATGGTTGAAATAAAAAATTTCACCAATGAAAGGATAATGGAATTCGGTTCATACAGAATAAAGTCTACAATCACCCATCAATTTTCCACAAAAAAGCCTGTTTCACATAAAAAGTTTCACCACTACGTAACTCGGTCCATCCCGCGAAAAGGGCTTCACGAAATATAACTGCAGCGCTGAATGGCAATTAGGCCCTCGTTTTTTTCTACTTTTACACAACACCAAAGGCTTTTCAACAGATTAGTGCAATGCTGGATGGCAAATATATATATTTTTTTGCCACTAATACACGGCAAACTGGGCTTTAGAGTATAGCACTGCACAAGGACAATTAGGCCCTAGTTTTTTAAACTTTTACAGAACACAATAGGCTTTTCAACAGATAAGTGCAACATTGGACTGCAAATATATTTTTATTTTGACACTAATACAAGGTGTCAAATGGGTCAGGATTCAGTGCGGGTGCAATGCGTTCAACTCACGCATTGCACCCGCGCGGAATACTCGCCCGTGTGAAAGGGGCCTTACAGGTGATGATGTCTCAAGCCCCTTGGGAGAGAAGCAAACAGGCTGCATCCTATGTAAATAACTATAACTTAATTAGCCTGTAAAGGCAGCACACTTTTCAACAGATAAGTGCAACAATATATTTTTATTTTGCCACTAATACACGTCAAACAGGGCTTTAGAGTATATCACTGCACCGCAGAAGGGCAATTAGGCCCTAATTTATTTCAACTTTTACAAAACACAACAGGTTTTTCAACAAATAGGTGCAACACTGGACGGCAAATATATTTTTATTTTGCCACTAATACACAGCAACCTGGGCTTTAGAGTATAACACTACACCACACAAGGGCAATTAGGCACTAGTTTTTTAAACTTTTACAAAACACAACAGGCTTTTCAACAGATGGAATGCTGAATGGCGAATATATTTTAATTTTGCCACTAATACACGTCAAACAGGGCTTTATGTAATGCACCGAGCTGTTTTGCGAGGATCTCAACTGCGGAAGCGTTTTGCATTAACCAGTACACAAGACCCAGAACGAGAGTGAGGGTATTAGATCAGGTTCAGTGGCGGATTCCCAGGCGGCTCTCTCAATCAATTATACGGAGAGTTAGTAATCCTAACATCATACACCTGTTCCCTACTCTGAATCTATTATTAACAGCGAGATGCTATACCCTCTACAGGTGGATGCAGTAATTCATTTGGTGTAGACAGACAGTTATACAGTCCTTAAATCTTGTTTTGCATGACACACACCTCACTTGCAATAACTTAAGCAGAAACAGGGTGCATTGGTTATTATTGCTCATTTGAAAGGTAATGACAGTCCAGATTACATTCAGTCACTGAAATGACTGATACTTGTGATTAGGTAGATTGTTGAGAAGTGTCCCGGATTGCTAGCGAGGTTAGTGGTGTCAGCAATAAGGTTTCCAGGAGTTTGGGGTTTGGATCCAATGCCTATGGGAGAAAGGCTTCCGTAGGAGCATACACGGCGCACACTCCAAATTAGTGGAACGCCGTGCATAGCTCCCTCGGCGCTTATATCGGGTTGCTCTGCTTTGTGGGAGGAGCCCCTGACGTCATCGCGCACGTTGCGTTCCAGCCTGGAACGCAAACGCCGCTGTGTGATGTTCGGAGCTGGTGCTGCGTTCCAGATGGAACGCAACCTGCCGATCCCTTACAGCACCCCCCTCCTAAGGGAACCCCTCCGGGGTACCCCAGAAGGGGAGGGCCGGTCGGGGAACCTGCGGTGGAACTCCCTTTGCAGTTTTGGAGCGTGGACAACATCGGCCTCCTCCCAGGAATCATCTTGGGGACCGTAACCCTTCCATCGTATGAGGTACTGGAGTCTCCCCCTCCTCCTTCTTGAATCCAACAGCTCCTCAACCTCGAACTCTTCCTCACCTTGGACGATGACCGGAGGTGACGGAGCAGGGTTCCTGCCTGGGAAAGGGTTAGGACGAAAAGGCTTCAGCAGGGATACATGAAAAGTGGGGTGTACCTGAAATCGAGGAGGTAGGATGAGCTTCATCGTGTTGGGGTTGACGACCTTCTCGATATGGAATGGTCCCAGGAACTGTTTCCCCAATTTTTTAGAGGGAGTACCCAAGCGGAGGTTTTTGGTGGACAGCCAGACAGAGTACCCCGCTTGATATGGGGGATTCGGCCTTCTGCGTCGATCATAATAAAATTTTTGTCGATCTCTAGCTCGGATAAGGTTTCCTTTAAGCTCCTTGAGGGTCTTCTGCAATGTGGAGATGTAATCTTCAGTAGCTGGCACGTTAGTAGGGATACTCATCGGAGTGAGAGGAGAAGGGTGAAATCCGTAGTTCGAAAAGAATGGAGAGTGAAGAGCGGAGGCACTTTTGGAATTGTTATAGGAGAATTCCGCGAGAGGAAGTAGGCGCTCCCAGTCGTCCTGGAGATATGAGCAGTGACAGCGGAGGTACTGCTTGAGGCATTGGTTTACTCTCTCGGTTTGTCCGTTTTGTCTGCGGGTGGTATGCACTGGACATCCGATGGTCTATCTGGAGTTTCCCACATAGAGCCTTCCAGAACTTGGAGATAAATTGTGAGCCTCTGTCCGATATCAGTTTAGTAGGCACTCCATGTAGACGGACGATGTTTGTCACAAAAACCTCAGCAGTCTCCTTCGAGGATGGTAACTTTTTCAGGGCCACGAAATGTGCCATTTTTGTTAGTAGATCAACAACAACGAGTACTGTATTGTGACCATGTGAGGGGGGAAGATCAACTATAAAATCCAGTGATACCCACTCCCAGGGTCTGGAGGGTATCGGGAGGTTCATTAGTAGGCCGTAAGGTCGCTTACGGTCATGTTTGCAGGTGGCACAAATCTCGCATGAGGCGACGTACTCCTCAATTTCCTGTATCATGTTGGGCCACCAGTAATATCTGCGGACTAAATCAACGGTTTTGGAGATGCCCGGATGACCCGACATGGGAGTATCATGGCATAGTTGAATTACTTGTGTTGTAACGTTTGGTGGTATGTATAGATGATTCTCCTTATAATAGAACCCTTCATCATCCTTACGGAGTCCTGGAGGTCGATCCTTTTCATTTAGGTTTAAGCTGTCCTTGAGTCTTTGTCGTAGAGCTACAGTGGCGATAATTTTTTCTGGTGGAATGACCCATGAAGGGAAATCTGCCCCTGGATGGGGTTCATTCAAACGAGATAGCTTTTCCGTTTTTTGAGCCCGGTCTGTATGTGATTTGAAAATCGAACCGGTCGAAGAAAAAACTCCACCTTACTTGGCGAGAGGATAATGTCTTACCAGTCTTTAGATATTGGAGGTTGCGGTGGTCTGAGTATATAGTGATTGGGTGTTTCGAGCCTTCCAATATATGTCTCCAATTTTCCAACGTGTTTTTTATTGCCAGAAGTTCCTTTTCCCCTATGGGGTAGTTGACCTCGGCCGGATTGAGTGTCCGGGAGAAAAACCCCACCGGGTGTAGGGGTGTCATTAATGATGAGCGTTGAGATAAGACAGCTCCTACAGCATTTTGGGATGCATCCACTTCGAGGACGTACAAGTTGTTAGGGTCAGGTATGGTGAGAATGGGAGCGGATGTGAACCTGTCCTTCAGTAGTTGGAATGCTTCCTGAGCTTCTCCATTCCATATGAACCTCGTGTTGATGCTTGTAAGTCTGGTAAGCAGTTTTGTAGTCGCAGAATAGTTCTTGATGAATTTCCTATAAAAATTAGCGAACCCCAAAAACCTTTGAAGTGCCTTCCTGGACCCTGGAGTGGGCCAATTTTGTATACATTCAATCTTTTTCTGGTCCATCTGAATCCCCTCGGGGGAGATGATGTAACCCAAGAACGGTAGGGTGGTCGTTTCAAATACGCATTTCTCCAATTTTGCGTACAGGCAATGGGCTCTCAAACGTGCTAATACCCAACGCACATGTCTTCTATGGTCTTGGATGTTGTCTGAATATACCAATATGTCATCCAGATAGACAATGACACAAACATCCAGTAGATCTCGAAAAATGTCATTTATGAAATTTTGGAATGTTGCAGGTGCATTGCACAGTCCGAACGGCATCACTTGGTACTCAAAGAGTCCGTAGCGGGTGCGAAAGGCGGTCTTCCACTCGTCTCCTTTTCTGATCCTTATCAAGTTATAAGCTCCTCTAAGGTCCAGTTTGGTATAGACAGTGGTAGTGCTGAGGCGTTCAATCAGTTCGTTAATGAGAGGCAGTGGGTACCTGTTCTTTACCGTCACTTTATTTAGGGCTCTATAGTCGATGATAGGACGGAGGCTGGAATCCTTGTTCCGAACAAAGAACATTCCCGATCCTGCGGGTGAAGTAGAGGGCCTAATGAATCCCTTTTTCAGGTTTTCCTCTAGATACTGTTTGAGGTGGTCTAGCTCAGGTTTCGCCAATGGGTAGATCCTCCCCGTGGGTATTTCACTTCCTGGAAGTAGGTCTATGGGACAGTCGTATGTCCTGTGAGGCGGAAGCATCTCCGCATTCTTTGAGCTGAACACGTCAGCGTAGTCCTGGTAGTGGTCTGGTACCTGGGTGCCCCCAACCAGTAATATGGAGTTTGTAGGATAGCAGGTCTCCTGGCAATACCCCGAATCTAACCCTACACTCCCTTGGTCCCATAGTAGTGTTGGTCTATGTAGTTTTAACCATGGTAGTCCTAGTATGATAGGAAATAAAGGGGAGGGTATAATATCAAAGGACATGAATTCGGTGTGGTTGTTTTCACGCGTCACCATTATAGGTAGGGTTTGGTTTTGAACTGGGCCTGAGGCCGAAGTAGTGCCGTCAATAAAACTCACGGACATCGGGGAATTCTTTTTGATCATTGGAATTTTATTTCGCTTAATCAACAGCGTATCGATAAAATTCCCGCAGGATCCTGTATCCACCATTGCGTCAACGGTAAGTCGATTTTGGTCCCACTGTAGAGTAAGAGAGGTGTATAAGTAACCCGGGGTTCTGATCTGGGGAACTACGATTTTACATAGAGAGTATCGCTTACCTTCGGACTTCTTCCGTATTACCGGGCAATCTTCTACCCCATGGCCTTCGGAAGAGCAATATAGGCAGAGATTCAGGTTGCGTCTTCTGGTTTTCTCTCTCTCTGTTAGAGGGCCCCTGAGGGCACCTATCTCCATCTTTTCTTCAGGGGGGTGCATCTCGGTTTGTCTACTGGGAGGTACATATCCATAGCACCGCTCTGCTCTGCGTTCACGTAGACGCCTGTCGAGGATGGTGACACGTTGCATTAGATCATCAAGAGTGAGGGGCATGTCTCCTCTTGCCAACTCGTCCTTCAGTGCTTAGGAAAGGCCGAGACGAAACTGGTTTCTGAGACTGAGATCGTTCCACTCAGTCTCCCGAGCCCACCGCGTATATTCAGCAATAAAGTCCTCAACAGGCCGTCTGCCTTGTTTTATGCTCCTGATGGCGCATTCCGCCGTCAGCTGCTTGCTGTGGTCTTCATACAAGAGGGCCATGATTGTAAGAAATTGGTGGTAGTTGTCTAAGACGGGGTCCTCCCTCTCCAAGTAGGTATTTGCCCACGCTCTGGGCTCCCCCCTAAGAAAGGAGATCATTGTGAGGACTTTTATCCGGTCTGTAGGGTAAGTCCTAGGACGAAGCTCAAACATTAATTTGGAAGCATTAATGAAATCTCGGAACTGTTTACGATCCCCTGAGAATAGTTCCGGCGGACTGACTTTTGGCTCAGGTCCCTCCCTTGGGGGGTTTGTGTTCTGTGCGACAAGGTCTCGCAATGTCTGGTTCTCTAGTTGCAGGTTCTGAACATCCTCTGAGAGGTTCTCAACCCTCTGTGAGAGGGTGACCATGTGTCCTGCTAACTCCGCTGGATCCATTAGGGTTCCACTAATATGTAATGCACTGAGCTGTTTTGCGAGGATCTCAACTGCGGAAGCGTTTTGCATTAACCAGTACACAAGACCCAGAACGAGAGTGAGGGTATTAGATCAGGTTCAGTGGCGGATTCCCAGGCGGCTCTCTCAATCAATTATACGGAGAGTTAGGGATCCTAACATCATACACCTGTTCCCTACTCTGAATCTATTATTAACAGCGAGATGCTATACCCTCTACAGGTGGATGCAGTAATTCATTTGGTGTAGACAGACAGTTATACAGTCCTTAAATCTTAAAAGTTTTGCATGACACACACCTCACTTGCAATAACTTAAGCAGAAACAGGGTGCATTGGTTATTATTGCTCATTTGAAAGGTAATGACAGTCCAGATTACATTCAGTCACTGAAATGACTGATACTTGCGATTAGGTAGATTGTTGAGAAGTGTCCCGGATTGCCAGCGAGGTTAGTGGTGTCAGCAATAAGGTTTCCAGGAGTTTGGGGTTTGGATCCAATGCCTATGGGAGAAAGGCTTCCGTAGGAGCATACACGGCGCACACTCCAAATTAGTGGAACGCCGTGCATAGCTCCCTCGGCGCTTATATCGGGTTGCTCTGCTTTGTGGGAGGAGCCCCTGACGTCATTGCGCACGTTGCGTTCCAGCCTGGAACGCAAACGCCGCTGTGTGATGTTCGGAGCTGGCGCTGCGTTCCAGATGGAACGCAACCTGCCGATCCCTTACACTTTAGAGCATATCACTGCACTGCACAAGGGCAATTAGGCCTTAATTTATTTAAACTTTTACAAAACACAAGCTTTTCAACAGATAAGTGTAACTCTGGATGGTGAATATATTTTTATTTTGCCACTAATACACGGCAAAATGGGCTTTAGAGTAGAGCACTGCACCACACAAGGTCAATTAGGTCCTAAATTTTTTTTACTTTTACAAAACACAACAGGCTTTTAAACAGATAAGTGCAATGCTAAACGGCGAATATATTTTTATTTCACCAGTAATACATGGCAAACTGGGCTTTAGAATATATCACTGCACCACAAATTGGCAATTAGGATATTATTTTTATCTACTTTTACACAGAAGGCTTTTCAACAGATAAGTGCAACGATAAACGGTGAATATATTCTTATTTTGCCACTAATAAATGTCAAACAGGGCTTTTGAGTATATCACTGCACCGCACAAGTGCAATTAGGCCCTATTTTTTTTTTACTTGTACAGAACACAACAGCTTTTTCAACAGATAAGGCAATTAGGCCTTAATTTATTTCAACTTTTACAAAACACAACAGGCTTTTCAACAGATAGGTGCAACACTGGACGGCGAATATATTTTTATTTATATGGAACCATCATACCTAACAGTTCGGATCACGTAAAATCGGATCCAGTCCAGATCTTTGAAAGATCCACAAGCAGTATAAAAGGCAATACGATGGCAGTCAGAGGGCTACCACTGATGAAGAAGGCAGCTAAGACCTTCAAAACGCGTCTGGTGACTCCCCTCTAAACCTGCAAGACATCTTACCCTGGAAGCGCTTCCAAATAATCGGTTACATCCGAATCTTCTGGATCGAAAAAGACCGCCCCGCGAAAGTTTACAAACTGAGTTTGTCAAAGACACATGAGACGCCAGATTAGTGACGTCACACCCACGTGGAACGCCAAAGACCGGGAAACAGACATCATAGAGCGCAGCAAGGACACTCCAACAGCCGGGACACCTACACTTCACAAAGAAAGTAAACAGTCAGGGTGCAGCCCTCTTTAGTGTGTGGGACGCCACACCAGGTGCAGCATCCGACTGACACATTAACTATATCTTTTTATCTTTTTGTTATTATATATTTTTCTCTACTGTGACCAACATTAGTGTCCGGCCAGCAAGCCCTAAACAGGGAAACACCGCACCTTCTCCCCTGCAATATATTTTCATATACTTTCATATATTCCATATTATACAAGACTATTTTTTATGAACTGTATACAAATGGACACAATGAACTATTGAACCATTAAACCTACTGAAGGTGGAAACCACCATCGGACAACCATCGCATTGTCCCACTCCCGCATCCAACTTTGCACATTTATTTCACTGTGCATCCCCACCTCTGCAAATTGCAATTTTCATTTTTATATCTTTTATCTTTTATCCTTCATTTTTATCATATTCTCATAAAAATAAATGCACATTTTTACTACCATACCTGTGTACATTGGTCCTTTAGTATTACCGCTAGATGTAGAGTGCCGGTTTTCACTATACTGTTATATTTTTATTTTGCCACTAATACACGGCAAACTGGGCTTTAGAGTAGAGCACTTCACCGCCCAAGGTCAATTAGCCCCTGTTTCTTTAAACTTTTACAAAACACAACAGGCTTTTCAACAGATAAGTGCAATGCTGAACGGCGAATATATATTTTATTTTGCCAGTAATACATGGCAAACTGGGCTTTAGAATATATCACTGCACCGCTGAGCAGCAAATATATATTTTCCTTTTTCCACTAATCCACGCAGAAAAAGGCTTTAAAACAGATAACTGCACCACTGAGCTGAAAATATGTTTTTTTTTTCAATAATACACGGAAAAAAGGTCTTTAAAACAGATAACTGCACCACTGAGCTGAAAATATATGTTTTTCTTTTTTCACTACTACATGGAAAAAAGGGCTTTAGAACAGATAACTGCACTGCTCAGCGGCAAATATATTTTACTTTTGCCACTAATACATGACAAAAAGGGCTGCCATTTTTGCACTTCACTACACAACGGCTAATAAGCCCTTTTTTCCCTCTAATACAAGCCAAAAAATGCTTTAGGACGTATAACTGCACCGCACTATGGCAAATAGTTTCTTGTAATAACCCCTGTTAATGCTTGTATCAAACAGCACTTGCACCCTAATAAGAATGGTTTGATGGATTTACAGAGCTGTATAATGGCAATTTGGATCTCCAATCAGTGCTGCAAGGTGTAATAGGAATGTTCCTATTACCCAGGCTGTCACCTCCCCGACTGAACCCTGTTCAACACAAATGCTGTAAAATGATTCCTCCCTATCCTTTCCCTACACCTTTAATTATCTTTCCCTGCACTTGTAAATAGTTTTTTTTTAAGACAATGACATTTTTTATATAACTGTTCCTAGCGCCTTCAGACGTCTCTGCCTGCACTAAGTACAATTGTGAATGGCAGAATCTAAGATGGCTGCCGCTATTTATAGGGCTGTGACATCACAGGGCTGGCTGGCTGCTGATTGGCTGCATGCATGGCATTATGGGTTTCCTAGAGTTCCTTTCTCCATATCCTCACAAGCGCAGTAGCCATTTTAGGAAAAAATGCAATTCGTTACAACAAAGTGTGAGAAAATTAGATTTTGGTGCAAATAAATTTTTTTCTGAAATTCAGAACAAATTCCACTTCAGCTTCGATTCTCTCATCTCTAGTCACCGCATATGATTTTGCACGAGATCTTCAATCAAAATGGCGGTGGCCAGCCTGTCACAAGCAAATGGATGAGGTAAATTTTATTTTATTTTGTTTTTTGCACCATTTAAGGGAAAATTGATTCGCTTCCATGAAACACGAGGTAATTTGGCTTCATGGCAAATTAAATTGTTCCTGAAAATTCCCTGAGATTCGTAAGATGTAAAACCAAATACGTGAAAAATAGAGTGCTATTTCACTCCAATTACAGATGCAAAGCCTAATGAAATTTCTTACCTATAACACAAGGTGTAAAACCAAATATGTAAAAAAAAAAAGAGTGATATTTCACCCCAATTACAAAAACAAGCCGTTATAGAGTTATGTTTGTTTAAAACAATGTGGACACCACAATAGCAGTAGTATTAGACAGCTTTTTCACCCCAATTAGGGCATCAAGGTGTAATAGAATTGCTTATGTATTAAACAGGGTGGACAATGTTCTATTTGCCACTGTACTCTCTCTATGCTCTTACATCACTTTTTTTTATGTAAGGTGACAAAAAATGGCTTTTTTACACCGTTTTTATAAAAAAATAGAAATTACGGTGTTCACCTGAGGGTTAGGTCATGTGATATTTGGTTTTACACCTTGTTTTACACCTTATGTATTATGTGTTATAGGTAAGAAATTTTGTTAGGCCTTGATTTTGTAATTGGGGTGAAATAGCACTCAATTTTTTCACGTATTTGGTTTTACATCTTACGGATCTCATGGAATTTTCAGGAAAAATATCTCCCGTCTAGACTACTGCAACACTCTCCTCTGTGGCTTTCCATCTAGCACTCTAGCACCACTCCAATCTATCCTCAACTCTGCTGCCCGACTAATTCATCTCTCACCCTATTACTCCTCTGCCTCTCCCCTCTGCCAATCCCTTTGCTGGCTCACCATTGACCAGCTAATTCACTTCAAAGTACTAACAAATACATACAAGGCCATCCATAACCTGATTTGGTTTGTTAAAGAGTCATTGGCAAAAGCTAAGTCAATCCTGGACATCTTTCCGCGCGAGGCCCCAAAGCAGGAGAAGGCCACCCTGTCGGCATATAAATACCTCCAGATATCCACACAAGGGCCAGCTCCCGACAGATGCCCATCAGCGCAGAGCAGGCCCCAGGATGAGCAGCTGGGACTCTATCAAGCAAGGGGCTCAATACATTATTGAAGTCCCACCTCACCAACACATGGCAAGTATCCCTACCAGCAATATAGGAGGCCAGGCTAGCCTGGACAGAGGATGAAAAGGGAGGCGGAATATAAATAAATGCCAAGATAAACCACCTTTCATTCCATCATCCATGTAAAAAAACATATCTGCCCTCTCAATCAATAAGATGATCGACAGGTTCAAAATCTATTCCCTTATGAATGTATACGCTAACCCAATGAGAATGGGAAGATCAACTGGAATGATACTCATATTTTGCCCAATTATTTTTAAGATGAGCGCAGTTGTCGGTGAAGGAGTGAGTTTCAAGTAAAGCAACTATGGACAGTAAATATTTGCAAACACTATCAAATACCATAGATCTTTTAACTCTCTCACCCAGGCCACGACCATTCCATGTTAATATATTGTAGACCATTGCAGCATACCAAGCAGGGGAGAGCCCTGTGCCTGTATAGCAGGATTTATAACCCAGAAATCCCACCCTCATCTTCCCCATAAAAGCCCCACCCAACCCCCTCCGGACCCTCCTCAACTCCTGATTATTTATGAGGACAATATACCTCATAAGCCTCTTACCTAAATCACCCCCCCAACCCACCGCTAATCCATTGCCCACCCGTCCAGACCAGCCTTCAAACCAATTTGCTCAGAAATAATATAATGCAACACTATAGAGGATACTCATATACCCACAGAGTCTAACCACTCCTTTGCCTCAAAAGGGTTATGGAGAAAGTGTACCCTCTCTTTAGAAACAATTCTGTGCGTAGCGGGATAAAGCATTGCATATTTAATGTTAGATGACCGTAACCTTTTTTTAATCTCCCTATATTCTCTCCATTTTTTCTGGGTATCCCTGGAGAAATCAGGAAAGATTTAAATCAAGTTGTTATTATTATACTCTATCTCGCATAGTTCTCTTTTCCATATCAGAACCCAGTCTCCATCCCTGGAGCTGAGCATTCTGACCAAGAGAGCTCTGGGAGAGCTACTTTCAGACAATTTTTTCTGAGGTATTCTATGAACACGTTCAACACTGAAGGTGGTGGAATTGTGGTCTGACCCCAGGGCCTGGTCAAACCATTTTTGAATAAATCCCTCAGGATCCTGCTGCTCTATTCCCTCCGGAAACCTAATAATTCTCAGGTTCTATCTATGAGATCTATCATCAAGGTCAGTCAACTTATTCCTAAGCCTAGTCTGCTCCTGCTCTATTTTCTTAACCTTTTTGGATAGCCCCGCCACCTCGCCTCCTACAGACCGGATCTCAATACTAATTTCCTTCAGTTTTTCTCGTGCCCTAGATAAATCATGTTTAATCAAGGCCAGGTCTGCCTGCAGCGAGGAAACGTAGCCAGCCAGCAAGGTAATAGACTTATTTGTGCTCTGTACCGCACCCAATATATCAACCAATTTTCCATCTATGATCTCCAGGTGATCATCCTTTGTAACAACCCCCCCCTTTTTGACTCTCTGCACAGAGGTGCTGAGGGGCCTGTTCCTCACCCCCTAAAGTCGGAAGAATCTTCTGACCCCCCTTGCTTTTGCAATCAGAGATTTAAGGAATTTTGGCGAACCCGGCCCTCTGGGCCTCCTGTTGTATTTAGGTGGCACTGCTACAATCAGCCAAAGCACAACAGTGGCCACAATTTTAGACAAAACCACAGATAAAAAAATTACTTCTAAAAGGCCACAAAGTTCAGTCTCTAGAGGGTAGTTAGGCGAGGAGCTGGAAACAGCCCACCCGGTCTTATAAGACAGTCCGATCCTCTCTCAAAGGAATGACCTCAAATAAACAGAGGCGAGAAGCCTATCCCTTCACAATTAATCCAGTCATTCAATGGCTGTTCTGCGTCGCAGTCCAATGACAATATAATAATCTGCAGAGATCTCCTCAATCACAGAAGGCCAAAAATGTATTTTTCCATTTTTTGGTTTCCCTTCCCTTTTCACAGCAAGAGAAGAAGCCGAAGGACAATATGGTAGCGAGTTCACATAAATCATGGTAGCGACTAATGTTCAGTTAGCTATTATCTTTCAAGCGTAGAGAGGAATAAAGGTTAGATCTCACCAAACTTAAGCTCTTTGAGCTAATAAGCCAGTCCATGTCGACACGACTGTATAGAGGCCGTTTCACCGTTTTACTCTCTAGCCCGACCGGGATGCTGCCGACCCTCTGACCAGGACCAAGGGTCCTCCCTCCGCGAGGTAACACAAGCCACCACCTCAGATTAGCGATTTCCATAGCAAGGCAGGGCTCCCCCACAGGGACGCCAAACACGCCATCCACGCCAGACTCTCAAACTTGGCTCAAGTCCCTGCCGCTCAGCTGATCAGCATGTATGATGGATACTGCGGCAGGCAGAAAAGCGCAGCGGCGCTTAGCGGCGGGGCAAGGATCGGGGAGACCAGGGAGCGAGGAGAAGCCCTCTTATCAGCTATATCTCCCCAGTGGTAGCAGTCATAGAATCCGTACGGTACCAAGCCGACACATCCCACCCGTAGAAAGTAGATTCCTCAGCCACGAACGCCGAGCAAGCAAGCACGAGGCATCGGGGACGGGGCGGGCGATGGGCGGAGGCAGGCAGGGGGCGTGACACACCCACATTCACTACGTCATGCTGCTATGCCTCCTCTTCTGCGGGCTTTTGATTAGATCACCAAATTGATCAGTCGCAGCCAGGGTGCCATCAGTGACATCGTACCTTACGCCTTCTTTCTGGAGCATGCATTGCGTCATGTCATTGATCATGCCGTCGAGGAGCAGGAGAAGGAAGATGAGGAATTTGCAATGCTGAATGAATTCCCAGAGAGGGCTACTCCATCTGAGACAAGTCAGCAGAGTCTTAAGAGGAGTCAGAAAAGGATGGTGCCTGGGGGGAAGAGGAGGGGCAAGAAGAGCATGCTTTAAACTTTTCTGGGATTCCTGTTGTTGTGCGTGGATAGGGGGATGAGACAGAGGACAACATTGTGGTCGATGAGCAGGAGCCAGGCCACTCCACCAATTCCAATTTAGTTCAAATGGGGGCCTTCATGCTCCAGTGTTTGAAGAGGGACCCCCGTATAAAAGCATAAAGGGCAAGGACCAGTACTGGGTGGCAACGTACTTAGACCCCCGGTACAAACACAAAATGGTGGACTTGTTACCAGCATCACAGAGGGATGTCAGAATGCAGCATTTCCAGACCTTGCTGTGAGAGATGCTGCATGTTGCTGTTGTGGGCACTGGCAGAGGAATTTCCACCCACAGAGAAACAGTTGCAGATACCAATCCTACCACTTATGCAAGAAGAGGGCAGTGTGAAGATTTGTTGGTCACTTCACATATAAGACTATTCTTGCAAACAACCCATTGACAGCCGCCCTCTGGATACAGCCTCAGGGAACGCCTAGACTGACAGGTGTCCGACTACTTCATGTTAACGGCCAATGTGGACGCTCTGAGAAACGAGGAACCCTTTGACTACAGGGTGTGCAGGCTAGACCTGTGGCCAGACCTGGCACAATTTGCCATGGAACTCTTGCCCCTCGTCCAGTGTCCTGTCTGAAAAGACATTCAGCGAAGCAGGGGGGATCGTGACCGATAAGCACACTCGCCTAGCTCACGACAATGTGGACTAAAATAGTATGAGGCATAGATCTCAGAGAAATTCACCACCTGTGAAGACCACGTTTAATTGAATTTCACCTATTACCATAGTTTTTTTTTTTTCAAGAGGGGGGGATTTTGTTAGCCATGTTTTTAATACAATTTTATATTTTTAGTTCTTTTAAACATATGTATTTAACATGTATTTGTACCGGCCTGCAGTAAAATTGATATCTAATGACCTTCTAATATACCGCCAGCCACACAATCACTTGATGTTTTCTGTCCGGTGAATGCCTACTGTTTGGGGCCTCTACTCCACTGGCCTGCAGTAAATTTGATATCCAATGACGTATAATATACCTCCAGCCGCTTAATGACTTGATCTTTGTATGGTTAATGCATAATTTTCTGGGGACTATAATCTAACTAGCCAACAGTAAAATTGTTATACGGTAACCGCCTAATGTACCTCCAGCCACATAATTACTTGATCTTTCCTGTATGAAGAATGCATAATTTTTGGGGCCTGTAATGTAACTGGCCACATAATCACTTGATCTTTTCTGTACAGTAAATGCCTAATTGTTGGGGCCTCAGAGGAATTCAACACCTGTGACGACCACGTGTTATCGAATTTCACATATTATCATTTGGGGTTCATTCAAGAGGGGGGATTTTGTTAGCCATGTTTTTAATCAAATTTTATATTTTTAGTTCTTTTAAACATATATATTTGACATGTATTTTTATTGGACTGCAGTAAAATTGATATTCAATGACCGTCTAATATACTTCCAGCCACATAATCACGTGATGTTTTCAGTCCGGTGAATGAATAATTTTTGGGGCCTTTAGTCCACTGGCCTGCAGTAAAATTGATATCCATTGACCGTCTAATATACCTCCAGCCACATAATCACTTGATCTTTTATGTACGGTGAATGCATACATTTTGGGTCCTATAATCTAACTGGCCAACAGTAAAATTGTTATACGGTGACTGCCTAATGTACCTCCAGCCACATTATCAATTGTTCTTTTCTGTATGGTGAATGAATAATTTTTGGGGCCTGTAGTCCACTGGCCTGCAATAAAATTGATATCCAGTGACCGTCTAATATACCTCCAGCCAAATAATCACTTCACTCCGGTGAATGCCTAATGTTTGGGGCCTGTACTAATGGCCTAAAATACAAATTTTCGAGACTCTAGGATCCCCCTCTGGTATGTCACTGTCCATGTTGTGGGACAATTTGTGCACTTCTAGTAAGTATTTGGTGGCTGCAAATATGACCTGAAGGTTTTTTAAGGTTCGCCTGCAATTAAAGTGAATGGGGCCCGCCGCGAACTTGCGGTTCAGGAACATTTGATGTCACAGCCCTATAAATACGGTGGCTCTCTTAGATACAGACATTTTACTGCCTTCTGAGTGCAGGGACAGACGTGAGAAGGCGCTACGGACAGCAATCGGAAAAACCTCATTGTGAAGGGGGAAAAAAAACGATTTATGCAGGGAAAGGATAGGGAGGAATGATTTCACAGCATGTTAGTGCAGGAAGAGACGTGAGAAGACGTAAAATTTGCATAAACTTGGGCATATGGTTAAGACATGCAAATTAGCAGAATCTGCCTTGTTTTTTTTAGCTGAAATGCTACTTGCATGTGTTTCTCATATGCCCAAGTTTATGCAAATTAGTTTACATGACAAAACAGTATAGAACGGTTATTAAATATAATGTTAGGATGATTAGAAAACTGAAAATGTTTATGCAGCCATCCTAAGCAGTGAGAGAAGAGTTAGCTGGCATCCCAAAAATGTTTTACAATTTTTGTCACCTTAATGATAATGATCAAGTGGTGCAGGGCCCCAAAGCCATCCAACTCAAATCTAGCAACTTTGAGGCTTGGTGACTTTCTCATTTTGGAAAGAGAGCTGGCTTGGCCTGGCTGATTGCTCCTTGGCCTTTTGCCTGAGATTGTTGGCTTGACTGGATTTGGGCAAAGGGTTGTCAGAGCTTCATAGCGAAGACTTGGAAGGCAATTACTCAGTTGAAGTATGGCAGTATATATGCCGAACGTCCGTTTCGCAAACCAAGGCAAAATGAGGATCCGAAATTCCGTGCAGATTGAAATCCCCAAAGAAGAAGGGCGAGCTATTTTTCTTTGTGAACAACATTCTACTAAAGACTTTAAACGTGAAGAAAGGAAGCATTCTTGCTTTCAACGATTCAAGGAAAGGTGAGTACATTCTTGCATTTGATAATTTTTCGGACTGTTGCAACTTGTACGAGCAGCTGAAAATCCATCACGCTGATCCTATTCTACATGGAATTCATTTTGTTTTACTCTACTTGATGGGGGAAATTCCACTAATTGTACATATATCCCTTTGTTTCCTTATGTGACATTGAATTTTTTCTTTCAAGATATTGTTTAACTTTGAAATCTGGCCGGAAGCTTATGAATAAAGTGGACTTATGGACCGGAAAGTATAAATTTTTTGTCGCCTTCAGGGAGGAACCTGGAGGAATTGGAGGATCAATATCCTCCTATTAAGCTTCACAATTGGAAGAGACATAGGGTAAAATTATTATCCAGGGATGCCGGAATTTTGTCGAAAGTGTCATCAATTTGGCCACGCACAAGCCAACTGTAAAGAGTAGGCAGGATTTTGTGGGAAGTGCCAACAAGCAGGGCATAAAATCGCTAATTGTCAGAATGTGATTATATGTAACCTGTGCAGGATGGAAGTCCATGCCTTTAAAGACTGTCCAAAGCAGAATGGAGCTTGGTCCTATGAATGTTGCCATAGGCAAGGGACCTTCAAAAGAAGTGTAGGTCCCCAAAAAAGGCTGGAGCTGCACCCGCTATGAAAAAAACTGAGAAACCTAAGACAACGATCTTACCTGGAACATGCAGAGTGCTGATGAAGGAGAAAATGGTGGATCCTGTGAAGAGTGTTCCTGGAAAATCTGCTCCTGCAAAGGTGGCAGGGGAACCTGCTACTGATGCAGGAGTGAAGGGGACGATCACAGGAAACAAAGCCATGGACCTACAGACAAAATAAACAAAAAGAAAAGTGAGTGGTCATGAAGAACAGGTTTTCAGTGTCAAAAGAGCATCCTGTCAAAGTGAAGATGAGAGCGACAGCGGCCTAAGACCAAGCGTGGCCTTATTTGATTCTATGCACATTTTTTAGATTGAGAGATTAGCATCAGCAGAGTCATTAGTTCCATTTATGTCAAGTAGTTCATCTGATTAAAAATGACCTGATGCGCAATGCTTTCCTACAAAATCATCTCACAGAAAGTGTGAAATTTTGAGAGAGCTCAACAAAGAGAGCTGATTTTGTATGAAAAGATACTTTTTGTTATTTGAAGTTTTTCTTTAAGGACAATGTCTGATATGCTGAAAATCTCCTCCCTTAACATAAGCAGTATTAAGGGAGCATCTAAGAGAGCTGCTGTTTTGGCTTATCTGGAGACAGTCATCTGCAACATCATCTTTTTACAAGAATATGGAATAGAATAATCCCCAAACTACGCAGACCTACAGAAAAGTTGGACACAGGGCCCTTCATTGTGGTATGGAGACAACAATAAAAAAGCTACTGGAGTTGGAATACTATTCAAAGGAAATAGTTGCCAAATCATTTCATACATGCAATTGATTCCAGGAAGAGCTTTATTAGTAAATATCAACTTTAAATCAAATTACTAAATGTATATGCTTCACCTGAACTTCATGAAAGAACTGTGATGCTAGAGGATATACAACCTTTCTTAGCTTGTCAATCACCAGTGATCATGGCTGGAGACTTTAATTGTGCCCTAAAAGAGGAAGACAGTGCAGCAACTTAAAAATATGATTTTGGACTTTAATTTAATTGACATTTGGAGTAATGTAAAGGACAATGAACCAGGATACACATGGAGTAACTCTTTAGTTCAATCAAGACTGGATTATTTCTTCATTTCAAAAGTCCTGAAGCCTGCAATGATGTCTCTGGAGGGTAATATATTCTCTGATCATAAGTTGCTTCTAGTGCAAATTCAAGTAACTGAAGATGAAAAGGCAAAGGCGTATGGAGGCTAAATGTGAATCTATTGAATGATGAAGATATAAAGAAAGCATTTGTTCAAAACTACAAGAAATGGACTTGTTGTAAAGAAAAGTTCATGTTAATACTGTTATGGTGGGAATACGTAAAAGCCAAAACTAAAGAATTTTTCCTCAAAATAAGAATTTAAAAAGCAAAAGAGAAAAAACTGTGATTGAAAAATCTTAATACCAAACTACAGACTTACCTGAAGCTGATAAATGGGGACATGTCTCAGACCTGATAGAGAAAACAAAAGGAGAAATTAAAAAGGCAATTTACCAGAAAGGCAGATTGAAGCTGATGAAAAATGTACAAGATTCTTCTTAAAAAAAACAACTGGGCAAAAAACTGTAATATCAAATATCTGTGAGGAAACAAAGAAATGCTTAAAAAAGTCAAACAATTCTATCAAGAGCTGTTTAATAAAAAACAAATAGATAAAGCCTTTGTTGAAGATGCCTTAAACTCTTTAGAAAACAAGCTGGAGAAAGAGGAGCAAGAAACGCTATGCAAGGACATCTCACTAGAAGAATTGCATGCTGTCTTTAAAGGCTCCGCATAAAAAAAAAAAAAAAAAGCCAGGGTCTGATGCACTTACAGTAGAATTTTACATAACATTCTGGAATGTATTGAAAGGAGACTTGATGGATATCTTCAAGGAAGCTTTTTTTTGTTTGTTTTTTTACTTTAAATTTTTTACTATCTGTTATACAAAAAACATATACAATATCAGACCATCCAAAAGGTCCGTATTACAATAATCAACTATATATTAACATTTTACCCCGAATAGCCGCCCCTCCCCCCCAATTGGAGAAAGAGAGAGAGAGAGAAGGAAACCTTTTCAGAATAATGCTTCTCTGCACCTCATAGTCCTCCAACCGGGAACAGTTCCTTTTTATATGCTGAAACTGGCCCTTAGGAACCTTTTATTTAATTATAATAAACATATCATGATTAATAAAATATTAACGATAGCAGGAAAAGGGTATGAAGAGTCAGCAGGAAAAAAAACTGATGCCACAATCCCCTGGCCGGTGTTGCTGCTTCCCGCCAGAAGATGGAAAACATGTCAAGTATACCAGTAGTATGCACAGGGTGATTCACAACACAATAGTACATATAATATGACTATTCCAATTGTAGTTCATGTGATCATCACTCTGGTGCAAAACCACCAGATGAGTCTCAGCTCAGCCCAAAATGAAATGAAAGACAGATAATCAAACATCCGCTAGAGTCTAGCAATAAAGAGAAAGCAAAATTGAGATATATATAGAGCCCTCACATAAGTGAGACAACACACATCAAGCCTTATTATAAAGGATATGAGGGATCTCCTCTGTGGGTAACAGATAGAGAGTTAAAGCA